>NC_059303.1:16705708-16830708 GCF_017591435.1 Portunus trituberculatus | reverse complement strand
ATATATATATATATATATATATATATATATATATATATATATATATATATATATCACTCCTTTTTTCATCGGCTCCATAATAACCTCAAAATCAATTAATCAGTCAATCTACTCTCTCTCTCTCTCTCTCTCTCTCTCTCTCTCTCTCTCTCTCTCTCTCTCTCTCTCTCTCTCTCTCTCTCTCTCTCTCTCTCTCTCTCTCTCTCTCTCTCTCATTCCCAGTATCGTTTTCGGCGTTGTAATTGAAAAGTAGTGATCTCTGTTTCTCTTTTCTTTTTCTCCTTTTTTGTGCCATTTTCAGTTCAGATTAGATCACGCCTATGTTGTTTTTTTTGTTCTTCCTTCTTGTCACTTTCTTCTTCCTGCACCACATCTGCAAAACTCGTTCCTTTAAATATTTTCTCCTTTTTACCTTCGCCCACCCTTCTGCAGATTATTGAGACGTGCGGTTACCTCTTCATTGGCGGTCTGGTTGGGATTCCCTTGACGCTTGCAGTGGAGCGACCGATCCTTGGCCTGGAGAAAATCATCTTCCCACGTAAAGGTAAGCCACGGAACTTCATCAAACCTTATGGCGAAGTGCTGATGATAAGGCAACGCTCAGCTGATAGAAAGGGTATGTCACTGTGTCTTAGAAGTCTGTCATTCTTAGCCGAGGTTGCAAAATGTGTCTCCTTTTCTAAATGGTGTGGAAATAGGTCAACTTGTCACAAAAGGAGGGTTATGAATTTTTGTCCGCTGTGAACGGTGCGGCCAAATGTTTATTTTTTTCTATGTAAGAGGGAGAACTGCCAAGGGTCAAAATAAATGAATTAGAGAAAAAAAGGGCCCACTGGAATTGCAGTCTCCAAATTCTAAAAATCCTAACACGGTAATTTTGTACACCAGAAAAGAGAAAACAGGCTAGCACGTGCGCCAATTGTCATGTCGCTCTGTCCCTCTTCCATTTTCAGGAGAATTGAGTTTTCTATCCTCTGTGAACGGTGCAGACAAACGATATGCATATTTTAGAAACGCTATCACGTTAATTTTGTACACCAGAAAACAAACTAGTACGCGCGCCAATTGTCATGTCGCTTTGTCACTCATCCATTTTCAGGGGTTATGAATTTTCTATCCTCTGTGAACGATGCAGTCAAACGATATGCATATTCTAGAAATCCTAACACAGTAATTTTGTACACCTGAAAATAAACTAGCAGTCCCGCCAATTGTCATGTCGCTCTGTCGCTCTTCCGATTTCAGGCTACGAAGTAAAGACAGCACCAGAAAATTAACACATTCCAGTTATCATGTCCTCTTATAGTCTTTCCCTTTTACACGATACGAAACCAAAACACACACACACACACACACACACACACGGCCCGGTAGCTCAGTGGTTAGAGCGCTGGTTTCACAAGCCAGATGACCGGGGTTCGATTCCCCGGCCGGGTGGAAATATTTGGGTGTGTCTCCTTTCACGTGTAGCCCCTGTTCACCTAGCAGTGAGTAGGTACGGGATGTAAATCGAGGAGTTGTGACCTTGTTGTCCCGGTGTGTGTGTGTGCCTGGTCTCAGGCCTATCCGAAGATCGGAAACAATGAGCTCTGAGCTCGTTCCGTAGGGTAACGTCTGGCTGTCTCGTCAGAGACTGCAGCAGATCAAACAGTGAATTAACACACACACACATACACACATAAACCGTTCAAAATTTCATGTTTCTCCATCATTCTTCCTTCTATAGTCTATGTAACCAAAACATCACAAAACTACAATATGTCAATTATATAGTCCGATTGATTTTCCATTCTACGGGATACGAGAAAAAAAAAACACTGACACGTCAACGTAACTAATGCCAAACTGTCATCTTCCCGCAGGTCGTGGAATAATAGAGAAGAAGGTGGAGGAAAAGAAGCAAGAGTAGTGATGACGCGTGCTACTGAAGGAGAACAAAACCATGCAGGTGCTAAGATCAAATGTAGAGGTTACCAGTGAGAGATTCATTCGTGCCTCTTCTTCAGTTGTGTGTGTGTGTGTGTGTGTGTGTGTGTGTGTGTGTGTGTGTGTGTTAAAATATATTACTTAAATGCCCTTGTCAGTGTTGTATGTACATAGATGTACTCTAAATTATATAACAAATATATTATAGAATCGTACACTGTCTGATTGTTTTGCTCCCATCCTTCGACCCTCGCCTCTCACCTCTCGCTTCTTGCCTCTCATCTCTCATCTCTCTCTCTCTCTCTCTCTCTCTCTCTCTCTCTCTCTCTCTCTCTCTCTCTCTCTCATGTGGAGTCTAACCTTCCCTCCGTTTCTCCAGCACCTCTTAACTTCTGACCATTTGAGTGTGAAAGAAAACACAGAAACACTCCCTTCACACACACACACACACACACACACACACACACACACACACACACACACACACACACACACACACACAAAGAATGAATCAAAGATGAATGAATGGCAAATGTTTTAAAATGTATATAAAGAATACATTTGAATATGAAGAACACTTTTGCAGGAATGAAAGAAAAAGATATGGGTGAGAGAGAGAGAGAGAGAGAGAGAGAGAGAGAGAGAGAGAGAGAGAGAGAGAGAGAGAGAGAGAGTCACCGTCGGCCTCAACGGTGACTCTGCATAACAAAAACAAAAGAACATCGGAATTCCAGACCCAGAGAAGCTGTAACCCATTTTCTTAAGCGCGCTCCTTACTTCCGTCTTGTTGAGAGAGAGAGAGAGAGAGAGAGAGAGAGAGAGAGAGAGAGAGAGAGAGAGAGAGAGAGAGAGAGAGAGAGAGAATTCCCTACAAATTCATAAAAACAAAATATCTACTAACAAAGAAAAGAAAGACGATAGAAAAGATAAATAATGAAAGAAAACGGAAAAAGGAAGAGGAGAAAAATTTGAGGAGGAAAAGGAGGAGGAATAGTAGTATAAGTAGTTGTAGTAGGAGGAGTAGGAGGAGGAGGAAGAGGAAGAGTAAGAGGAGGAGGAATCTGAAGAGGTGATTCAGCAACAGATTTCAATGTGTATAGAGCAAACCGTTAGTGCAGAATGAGACTCTTCCTCACCTGCTACCTGCTCGTCTGTCTGTCTTTCTGTCTGTCTGCCTGTCTGTCTGCCTTTCTGTCTGCATAAGGCCCATATTATAAAACACTTCCTAGCTGCACCTTCACTATTTTCAAAGGGCTCTAGCTGAAGTGATACGGATTTTTAAGGACGTTTCTGTAATTCTAAGGATATGTTAACGAGTTTTCTGTGTAATCAATAGGAAAAATACTCTTGAAATTTCACCCCGCTTATCATCTCTGTAACCTTGGAAAACAGTCGTGGTGAGAGAGCAAAGCGTTTCTAAATACGGACCTATTTTTCTGCCGGTCTTTCTGTCTGTTTCAGTATCCCCGTGTCTTTCTGTCCTATTTTACTATTTTTTCCTCTATATCCGTCTACATGTATATATAAATCTGTCTATCTGCCTTCTATCTATTGTCTGCTTCTCTTTCTATATATTTTTCTTATCTAACTGTCTGGTTCTGTGTCTGCCTCACTGTTTTGTTTGTCTCTCTCTGGTTATCCGTTTCTCTATCTGTCTGTATTGATATCTCCATTCATCTGCCTGTTTGTTTACCTCTACCTGTCTTTTCACCTCTTTCTTCTCTTCCTCTCTGTCTCTCTGTCTCTCTCTGTCTCTCTCTGTCTCTCTCTCTCTCTCTCTCTCTCTCTCTCTCTCTCTCTCTCTCTCTCTCTCTATCTATCTATCTATCTATCTTCAAACGCACTTCTCTGAAAGACACTTAAACTCATAATTATCAGAACCACAAATATTCTACGAAACTTACGAAACAAAGAATGGGAGGATAACATTCGGTACCAAATTATCTTATCAATACCAGGAAAACATTGGTAAAAAGGACTATATAACAAACTGTCCTTTAATGCATTTTTTTTTCAATTTTTCCTCTTCCTCCTCCATCTCCTCCTCCTATTAATCCCTTCAGTACCATGGCGTGGTTTAGTATTCATTCTGCTTACTATTTGGTGATTTTAAACAGATTCAGACACTTATGTTGGAGTTAAAATAGTTTAGACTCAGTCCATTAACCTTCTGACTTCCATAGACCCTTCCTAATGTAAATAAAGTCATCTAATCACATCGAAAACTTAACTCCTTCAGTACCAGGACGTGTTTTTATAATCATTCTGTTTACTATTTGGTGATTTTAAACAGATTCAGAAACTCATGTGGGGTTAGAATAGTTTAAACTCTGGCCATTAATCTTCTGACCTCCATAGACCCTTCCTCTTGTAAATAAAGTTATCTAATGGAATAAAATAGTTTAGACTCTGCCCATTAATCTTCTTACCTTCATAGACCCTTCCTCATGTAAATAAAGTCATCTGATCTCAAGCAAAACTCATAGTAAAAAAAAAATGCATCCCAGTACTGAAGGAGTCAAACGTGGGAGATGAAACGAACATTGAGTGCAGTAGGCCGTTCAAAGCAGCTGAAAGTGGGTAGAAAGTCTGATTTTACCCATTAGATTTGCACACGAGAAAACGACATACAGGAACGCAGCTGTTGCCTCCCTCCCTTTCTTCTCACGGCCTTCCTTGTCTTCGTTACTGGGCAAGACGATACAGAAGGAATTAGTTAAGCCAAAGTAAAGGAAATATAAGAGATTCGACTTTACACGAGAGAAGTTAGTATACAAGTAGATAAAAAGTGTGCAAATATGAAGCCTTGGAGAATAAAATGTAAGAAATAAAAAAGGATGAGAGAGAGAGAGAGAGAGAGAGAGAGAGAGAGAAGAGAGAGAGAGAGAGAGAGAGAGAGAGAGAGAGAGAGAGAGAGAGAGAGAGAGAGAGAGAGAGAGAGAGAGAGAGAGAGAGAGAGAGAGAGAGAGAGAGAGAATCCCTTTTCCTCAAAACTAAAACCAACCAACAACAACCAACACAAACGAAAAATAAATAAATGAAAAGGAGACAAAGGAAAAAAAAACGAAAAAAAACTCAAACAAGAATAAAAATTAACACAAAACCAAAAAAATCAAGGAAAACAAAAGAAAAAACAACCAAAACGAAACACAAACCGAACAACAACAAAAAACACAAATAAAACGAGAAATAAATCAAAACGAAAACGGAAGAGAGAGAGAGAGAGAGAGAGAGAGAGAGAGAGAGAGAGAGAGACGGCGACACTGTGAGAGGCTGGCTGACGGGCGGGAAGGTGCAGCGGTGTTGGACTTTCAATGGACAGAGTGAGGGAGGATGTAGGTCAGTTAATCATCATTTGGGGTCACTCAGGTTGGTTCTTGGAGGAGGTGAAGCTGAATCCGCCTCCTCTGTTTGTCCGCCACACTTTCTGACCCCCAGGGGAAAGCGTCGAGAGAGAGAGAGAGAGAGAGAGAGAGAGAGAGAGAGAGAGAGAGAGAGAGAGAGGAGCAAGAATTAAAGAAATATAAAAAAATAACGATAATTCATGTGAAAATGAGAGAGAGAGAGAGAGAGAGAGAGAGAGAGAGAGAGAGAGAGAGAGAGAGAGACTATACACCCACCTCACAAGAGACTACACACAAGAACTCACCAGCAACATAACATACATAGCTTAAGTCATGAAGTGCAGTGTGTGTCCTGAGAAACATATTCACTTTATAACTACGCAGGAACCGAAGAAAGAGAAAAGAGACAGAGACAGAGAGAGAGAGAGAGAGAGAGAGAGAGAGAGAGAGAGAGAGAGAGAAAAGGTTAAAGAAAGTTAAAGGCATTCCAATAAACTTTCTCCGAACCGCAATGGATGAAAACGGTCAGATTAAACAAAGCCTTTTTATTTGCCATTCAAAGCCTTTAGACAATGACGAGAAGGATGCAGGAAAAAATAGAAAGAAAAAAAATAAAAAAGAAAAAGAAAAAAAGAACTATAAATGAGTTTTTCCTTTATGTAAGATGGGAAAGCTGGCCAAGGGTAATATAAAACGGTAAAAAAAAAGGCCCACTAAGTCGCCAGTCCCCTTGCAGGTCAGAGAGAGCTAGGCAAAAGAAAGGGATAAATGACTTGAAACGAATAATATGTTCGATACTAATGGTGATGAGTTTACCTGTGAGATTTCAGCAGGTAAGGTAAAGGAAAGGACACAGGTGATTATTTGATGTAATTATGAGAAAACTGAAGACTCGGAGAAGAAATTAAGACAAAACTCGCTGCCTATTTACGTATTTCCTTTTCTTCAATTTTGTTATGCTTTTGGTCATATTGGATGGACAGGATGTAGTATGTATGTTGTGAATGTCTCTCTCTCTCTCTCTCTCTCTCTCTCTCTCTCTCTCTCTCTCTCTCTCTCTCTCTCTCTCTCTCTCTCTCTCTCTCTCTCTTTTCCTCTTTTTTTCCTTTTTTTTTTTTGCGTTTCGTTTCACTACCTGATTCAGTTTCGCTTCACTCTCTTTTTCCTCCTGCTCTTCCTCTTCTTCTTCTTCTTCCTCCTCCTCCTCCTCGTCCTACTCTTCCCCGTTGCCTCACCTCACACCTCGAGCAGCAAGACACACCAAGCATGCACAGTGTTAAGTTCTGAGCTCTGGGGATGTCACAAGAACACGTGTGGTTTACTGAGAAGCTGCTTGCATTGCCTCCCACAGCTTTGAGAGATTGGAGCATGAAAACGTAAGGAAATAAAAGGTTAATAGCAACAGGTCATCAGATTACACGTGGTAGTTTTTTGTATTAGTGTTGTGTTCTAGGAAGATCTTTGTTGCAGCGCCCCAGTTAATTAAGTTCGTACTCTCAAACACTTCCTTGCTTCACCTCCTACTGTTCCAAGAGGGTTTATCAAAATTTACACGGGTTTTTTAAGGTGTTTTTTTTTTACGGTTCCAGAGGCAGAGTGACAAGATTTCTACATTTTTTAACTGAAGAAACACTCTTTAAAACTCCGCTAATCATCTCTGTGGCCCTGGAAAATAGTCGTGGTGAGAGAGCAAAGCGTTTCTGAATACGAATCTGAATCATTTTACTGAATTTTGGTGCATTTTATTCTCCCTGCTTGGACATATCTCGTGATGTACAGTGTGCTTTGATACCTGTTATGTTTTCTCTCTCTGTCTTCCTTTCTTTATTCCATTTCCTTTTTGGGTTCCTTGTTCTCTCTTCTTTCCCTCTCATCCCTCTCTCCTTCTTTTCTTCTCATCCTTCCCTCCTTGACTAATTCTCGTGTTTCATCGTACCAGTTCCTTTGCTTTTCCCGTTTTCTTGCTCTCTTCCTCCTTCTCTCGTGCTTTACATTCCTCTGCCTTTCGTTTCTCTCTCTTCTTTCGTTCCTGTCCTTGTCACTAAGCCATCTCTCAATTGTACAAATTCACGTCTCCATCCTTATTGCTCACATGCTGCCGGCGTTACCTCAGAACCATGTCATTGTGTCAGCCACACTACAGACATGACACAAAAACCCGATGACTTGCCTCTCTTTCCATTACAACGGCCTCTTCCATACCTCAGTCCTCCACCATACCTTCCCATATACGGTTTTCCCCTTACAACACTTGGAAATACAGCGTTATCACATATTTCTAGCCGAGCGTATTTAAGCACTGGCAGAACCAACTTATAGATACTTGTTCCCATCGTGACTTTCATGATTACGTTATCGGACCGTGTGATGAAGCTTGCCGAGTGTCGAGCCAAGAAACTATTGTTCGTGGAGGGGCTGCTGCTATTGTGAGGCAGCAGGGGCGAGGAGGGGCAGCTGGAATAGTGAAAGAGGGATTTAAAGGGCGACACTTCCTCCTCCTTGAATAGTTGAGTCGAGAGTTGGATGTGTAAAGGAGCTTCCCGCCGTCATGAAGGTACTGCGGTGTGAGGGGGCGTGGAGGGAACATGCCAAGGGGTGAGCTGCGCCTTGAATCATGGGCTCAGTTAATCAATACGGAAGAACAATAGGAAAAATCATCCTGTGCGGTTTTTCAGATCTTGAAAATAAAGCGGTGATTAATCAAGATAAACGAAATCGTAGAGAAAAATCACCGTAATTCACATTCGTAAAAATAACGTAAACTTATCTTGCGTTTGATTGATGACACGTTTTCCTCAGGACCTAAAAAGCTGAGCAGGATGATTTTCCTCTACTGTTCTTCTGTCATGCCTAATTCAGCTCGTGATGTACACACTACACAAACGACAGAACGAGGAGGAGATCGGAACTCAATCAAGCTTTTTTTTTTTTTTTTTTTTTTAAGTACTAGACTGAAACACTTCCCCGCCGTACCTACACTTCTGTCAAAAGGCTCTAGTTGAAGTTACACGGGTTTCTAAAATTGTTTCCATGGTTTTAGTGACAGATTGACAGCATTTTGACGTTACTGACAGGAGAAACGCTCTTCAGAACCCAGCTATTCCTCTCTGTGGCTCTTGGAAATAGTTATGATATGAGAGCAAAGTGTTTCAGAATATAAGCCTGCCAGAGTGTGAGAAGAGACAGATTTAGCAGCCGAGGAACTTACCCTATTGAATGCCACAGACAGATTCTTAACGTTCGAGTCATTATAGAGCATGATACAGTTGTGCTGGATAAGTGCTCAGGTGTTTTGGGATTACTGTGGCAATCTTTAGTTTACATTGACTAAATTCGATTCGCAACAGTTGATTTCTTTTATATAGCGCTCCGATTACACTGCCCCACATATATGAAAGGTAATTTAAGGCTGTCAAAATGCGCCTTATCAAAAACGAGTGGACTTCTTACATTTAAGCCTCTGATTACACTGCCCACATGTGTGAAACGTAATCTATGGCTATCAACATTTAACTCTTATTAAAACGAGTTCCAAATCTTATACAACCAAACAGTCTTAAAAATTTTCCTTCAACATTAATTTACATCATAATTTAGGTTAAGGAAGATTCACAGCCAACATCATGATAGTGTGTGTGTGTGTGTGTGTGTGTGTGTGTGTGTGTGTGTGTGTGTGTGTGTGTGTGTGTGTGTGTGTGTGTGAGAGAGAGAGAGAGAGAGAGAGAGAGAGAGAGAGAGAGAGAGAGAGAGAGAGAGAGAGAGAGAGAGAGAGAGAGAGAGAGAGAGAGAGAGAGAGAGAGAGAGAGAGAGAGAGAGAGAGTGTGTGTGTGTGTGTGTGTGTGTGTGTGTGTGTGTGTGTGTGTGTGTGTGTGTGTGTGTGTGTGTGTGTGTGTGTGTGTGTGTGTGTGTGTCATCCTTGTGGGCAGATTAACCTTGATAACCTTGATCCACTGTTTGTTCTCAGATAAGAGCGATAAGGAGCAGCTGGGTGTGTTTGGCGTGGGTGGCGGTGCTCGTGGGCGTGGTGGCAGCGGCGCCCTCGGAGTCAGAGAGCCTAGGGAGCGAGCAAGGGGCGCTAGATGATGGCTATATTCGTGTGCCAGGAACTGATCGAGATGGAAAGTGTGAGTGTGTGTTTGCTTCTGTAGTCATAACTAGCTTGAGGCTCTGGTATGTTTTTTCTGGCATAGAGTGAGTTGTTTCCTGCTTGGCTAGACTGTCAATACACTGCCGCGTTACGCTAAAGAGGTTATGTTTGTTGATGGAAAGTATGGGTGGGGGTTTATCTTGGTGTCCTTAACTAGTCCATGTTTCAGAGTTGTTTGTGTTTCCTGTCTGAAATGAATGTCAGTACACTGCCTCACTACACTGGAAGGGTTACATTCATTGGTTATACTGATAGGGACGCTGAAATTAAGACTTTCTACTCAAACGACTCTTACATCAACACGAACGCCCTCCACTGATAACACTGACTAATACCTACAGTGCTGACAACACGTAATACTTCTATATAGACTTTGTAGAGAGGCGAGGGCCTAGTGGATAAGGTGATGAGCGTGGGATCGGACAGATGTCCACACGTAGGTTTGAAACCCACCACGTACCGGCTTGATATTTTGCCGTTTTGTCGAGTGGTTTTAAGTTACCTACATGTCACCATGATACCCAAGTTCTAGGTGGTAATACCAAAGATGCGCTTGGGTGGTGATATGGGCCCTAATATGGGTACCACTATAAATAAATTGTCTATGCCACTAATGGGTGGAAGCTGAACAGCGCTTCCAATACTCTTCAAGTAAACCTACAGGCGCTATAGGCCATAACATAAAAAAAAGGAAAAAGAAAAAGACTGACAACACTGAAACACACTCCTCAGTTAACACACTGCACTGGAACACACAAACTTCTCATTAACAGGTCACTCTCCCCACTTCTCGCTACACTGACCACATGAACATTAATCCCCACTCTACTGAGACACTCACTACTTCCCATACTTTCACCAACTATAATAGATCCTTTAATTGCCTACATCTTTTCAAACCATCATTCTTTATTGCCACTTATTCACCATTACATTCACTCCATCTACACTTCTCGCATCACTATTCACTTCTATACAAACTAGATCCTTTGCAGTTGTCGTGTTCTTGTGGAGGATCCCGCAGGACCCTTGCACCTCAGATGACTCCACGCTGACGGAGGGAACCTGTTTGCCTTACAAGGACTGCAAGTTCAACAGTGGCACGACCTCAGGATACTGTTCCAAGGGCTTCGCGGCTTGCTGTCTGCGTTAGTGTTCCAGTGCCGTGTTCCGTTTGTTACTGTATTGTCATTTTTATCATTAGTCTAGATACTTTTATCGTTAAACATGTTATATTTTTTTTCATTATCTACAACATCTTACATTTTCGTAGTTTTTTTCATTAGTTAATAGAAATTATACTAGTAACTTGTATTTTTTTCTATGAGTGCAAGCATTTATTATTTATCTATAGTACAATGGTTAGTTTGCTCTCCTTTTTTACTTCTAGCTTTCTTCTATCTGTCTTTGATATATTACTGTTGTATCATCATTATTATTTTTTTTCTATACAATGTGGGCTTTTCATGGGAATTTATGGGCTAAAGGGGTGCTTTTTTGGGGGGTACCCCTATCACTAAGCCCACCCGCTAGGAAACCGTTGCCCCGAGTGAGGAAGCCCAACCTACGCTCGGAACGTGGACAGGATTCGAACCCGTGCGCTTGGCGACACCTCGGACCCCAGAGCACGCATGGTTCCACTGTACCACGGCCTTATATCATTATCTTTTCATTATTGGCACTCGAATCTTCATCTCTTATACTCTTTTCTCGTTTATCGTTTGGAGATTCTTTTGCACTTGTCTCATATCACTGCATTACCGCTATTCTTATTGAGGATAATCTTAAGAAGACTAGATAAATTTATGGACGGAGATGATAGATGGAATAAGGTAACTTTGCTCATACAGGGACTCCCACGTGTAGACCTGACAGCCTCTTGCAGCTTCCCTCATTTTCTTATGTTAATCTTATGTTGTTAAACCTCTCTTCCCTTCCACACCCTCACGCTACTCTCACCAGTCACGCGTACTTGCGGGGAAACGACGAGCTACAACAACACCTACTTTGTCAACCCGGGATACACAGGCACCGACACAGGGACAGGCACGTGCACCCTCACCGTCAACCGAGTCAACAGTAACATCTGCCAGCTGCGCCTCGACTTCATTAACTTCGAACTGGAGCAGCCAAACGAGGACGGAGTGTGCGTGACTGACTACCTGAGTGTCTCCGGTGCCTCCTCTACCGTGCCTCAGATCTGTGGCTCCAACTCAGGCCAGCACAGTGAGATGCATTTTTACCTTGACTTTTGGGTATGAGTAGATTTTATGTGCATTAACAAGGTTAAATGGAGGTCAAAAGGACAATGGCTAGAGTCTTTACTATTTTAATCCCAGCATATGTTTCTGAAGCTGTAAAAAATCGCCAAATAGTAACGAAAATGAATATAAATACGCATCCTGGTACTGAGAAGAGATTAAGGGCGAGTTGTAGTAGGAGAAAGCAGAGATTAGTGTGGGAGATGTAAGGATTGAGAAAAAAATTGAATTGTTTTGTCTTGAAGTGGATGAACAAGGACATGAACGTTGAGATAGAAAGATAGACTGAGAGAAAAAAGTTAGAAGTGAGGAGGGAAAGGTGCATTAGTCTTGGATGAAGAAGAGAACAATGGGAAAAAGAATAAGAATGAAAACAGAGGAGAAAAAAATAGAAAACTAGAAAGAGAAAGACTTAGAAAAAAAGAGGACTATCAACAAAAGCAAGCCCAAACAGAGGTAGAGACACTTACTCATTATTCGTCATTTCTTTCCTTTCCCAGTGTATATCGACGTGGAACCGAACAGTGGCCCGGTGCAGCTGACAGTGGAGCGCTCTACCGCCTCCACAGTGGACCGGGAGTGGAACATCAAGGTGGCGCAGATCCCATGTGACTCCGAGTACAGAGGTGGGTGTCATGGAAGATAAGAAAATGGGTATGTATGAGTTCTAATGGCCTGTATTCTGAAACGCTATGCTCTTTCACCACGATTGTTTTCAAAGGCTACGGAGATGAGTAGATGGGTTCACACGAGTGTTTCTTCTGTTGATGATTTTGAATTTTTGTTAATCTGTCACTACATCCATAAAAAAAGACACTTAAAAACCTGTATCACTTTAACTATAGTCTTTCTAAATGTCTCAGAATATGGTCTACTGATACCAAACACCGTCAGTTACAAGCGTCATTACTAACACTACAACAACAACAACAACAACAACTACTACTACTACTACTACTACTACTTGTCCCACAGCTCCGTCCGGGTGCCTCCAGTACTACACAGAGAGCACAGGCACCGTCAGTAGTTTTAATTTCGAGAATGCAGAGCCAGTGCCAGAATCAGGTAAGTGCCTCGTCGTCGTCCTCCTCTTCCTCCTCCTCCTCTACTTCTTTCTCCTGTCTCATACACCTTTTCCTCCTGCTTCTACATTTCTTATTGATACTTAATATACCACCACCTCTTCCTATTCCAATCCTCCTCCTCTTATTCATTCTCTTTCTCCTTCCTCTTTTGTTCTGTAGAATTCCATAACTTTACCTCTCTCCTCCTCTTCCCGTCCCTTACACCTACTTCACTTCCACCTCACCCATTCCCCACCGATTGGATACCACCACCACCTCGTTCTCCTCCTTCAGGGACGCGCCAGATCTCTAACACGGACTACAGCGTGTGTATAGACATGGTCGACGGCGCCTGTGGTATAGAGTGGACCCGCAACACCACTGGAGGCAACTACGGGTTCTCTGTCACGGATAATGCTGATACTATTGTTATACCGCCTAATATTGTGGGTAAGTTCAATACGCTATGGGGATTTGCTGTGGATGTAATGACTTGTGTTTTGTCCAATGGGTTGAAGTACGGTGGTTCATGACACTTCCTTTCCACTGCGAACCGACAGGTGGTGAGTGGTGTGCGTATGAGTGTGTGACGATTGTTGGCTTAGCATATAAAGCCATATTCAAAAACGCTTCCCTCTCTCACTGCAACTATTTTTAAAGACCACAGAGACCATTAGCTGAGTTTTAAAGAGTATCTGTGCTGTTGATAATGCAGAAAATTTGTTGATCTGCCACTAGAACTACAGAAACATCCTTGATAACTCGTGTCACTTCAAGTAGAGCCCTTTGAAAAATAGTGATGGTGCGGGGTGGAAGTGTTTCAGAATATGGATAGATGGAGAGAAGTTGAAGGGGAAGTATGGAAGGAAGAGATTAAATTGTAAGGAAATATAAAAAGAAGAGAAGCTACAAGAGACCACTTTAAGACCTTTTATTCGATTTAAGCTTGATAGAACTGGGTGAAAATGAGGCAATTAACACACAACAACACACTTCATCGTGCTTACCTCCCCTGATGTATACTAAAGCCGCCTTTTTCCTCCTTCAGGCACCCCCGATGCGTCCTCCACGGGGACTGACTGCACCACCGACTACGTTCTCATCCCCGGTGGCGTGACGGACCAGGGGGTGCAAAATGACAGGTTCTGCGGTCTCGGCTTCCCCAACAGCGTCACCTGTAAGCATTCTGGTTTAATCTCTTCACGACGCGTTTTCATATTCATTCTGGTTACTATTTGCCAATTTCATACAGCTTCAGAAACGTATGTTGGGATTTGAATCGTGAAGACTCTGACCATTAATCTTTTGACTTCCATAGACCCTTTTTAGTGCAAATAAAATCGTTAAATCTTACCCAACAATCAAGGTAAACATAAATCTCAGTATTGAAGGAGTTAATAGTAATGGTGGTGATGGTGGTGGTGCATATAGTAAGAATGAAAGTGTTTTTTGTAGTTTTAACCTCTTCAGTATCATGACACGTTTCCTTATCCATTGAGCTTACTATATGGTGGTTTTATACAGCTTCAGAAACTTATGTGGGGATTGAAATAGTGAAGACTCTGGCCATTAATCTTCTAAACTCCATAAATCCTTCCTAATGTAAATAAAATCGTCTAATGATGCCCAAAGCTCGTAATAATAGTGTGTCCCAGTATTAAAGGGGTTAAACAGTGATATCAAAATTATTCAGGAATGATTAGAATATGTGAAAAAAATTATCGCTCAGGCTACAAATTAGAATAGAAACACAAACATCACTTCAGGAAAACCATAAAATGACAATTACAGATGCTCTCCATTTTTTCTCCTCCCGTTCCTTCCAATCACATACTCCTCTTATCCTTCCCCTTCCCTTTCATCTTCTTTACTTTTCTCATACTTCAAACTTCTTCTCTTCCCCTTCCCTTTCATCTTCCTTTCTTTCCTCTTACTTCAAACCAATCCCCGTTCACACCCCTTCCTTGCACTCCCCGATCTTTCTCCTCTTCTGACCTTCACCTTTCCTCCCGCCAGCGACCACCAAGCCTTTCATTCTCAACGTCAAGACGGACGCTGACGAGGACGGACTGAATGACTTCGGGAACAGAGGCTTCAATTTAAACTATCGCCAACTGACAAGCTGCTAATCCGCTCCACTCGCGCCCTTTGCCACAGTATAACACCTCAGCGCCCTCTGCTAGAAGTCTCTGAATTGACTATATTTAAAAACGCTCTGTTCTTTTACAACGATTAGTTCTCAAGGCCTCAAAGGTTACCAGCCATGTTCTCAGCGTATTTCTCCTGTTGATATTGTAGAAATGTTGCTAATATGTCACTACAACAGTAAAAATCACTCTTGAAAACCCATGTCATTGCAAGTGGAGGTGTAAGGTAGAGGTTTCTTTCAAGCATATAGTTCAGTGAGTGATGATATAAGGGATCACAACAGCATGTGGGTCATGTGGCGTCCGTCAAGGCGTGTGTTTGGAACCTTCGCAGTTTTCGCCCAGATGATTCTTCTTGCCCTAATTGACGTGTGTATGTGAGTAGGTGTCTGTGTGTGTACTTGTGTGAGATGCCTCGATGATTGGTACCCCTGGCCAGGTAAGGGCGCTCACGTGAGATGTTGAGGGAAAAAAAAGGTGATTAAAAACAATCATACATATTATCACTTGCCTACGTACAAATGTTTTCAGATATCAGCTGTAAAGGAAATAAAGGAAAAGATTGATTTTTCTACCAAAGTTGTACAAGTTAAGGTTAAGTTTACAATCTTAATATTACTATTATTATTATCATAATAATAATAATAATTATTATTATTATTACTATTATTATTATTGTTATTATTTTTATTATTAATATTATTATTATTATTATTATTATTATTATTATTACTATTGTTATTATTATTGTTATTGTTACTAATATTGATAATATTATCAATATTGCTAATATTGATACTATTACTATTATTATTATTATTATTATCATTATTATCATTATCATTATTATCATTATTATCATTATTGTTATTATTATTATTATTATTATTATCATTATTATTATTATTATCATTACTATTATTGTTGTTGTTATTATTGTTATTATTTTCATTATTATTATTATTATTATTATTATTATTATTATGATTATTATCATTATTGTTATTATTGTTATTGTTCATATTGTTATTGTAGTTGCTATTGTTGTTATTATTATTGTTATTGTATTATTATTATTATTATTATTATTATTATTATTATTATTATTATTATTATTATTACTATTATTATCATTATTATTATTATTTATTGTTATCATCATTATCATTATCTTTATCATTATCATTATTTATTTTATCATTAGGGTACTGGAACTTGTAATTAATAGTTGTTATTATTGAGGCTTATCGTCTGCAAAACACTGTAGTGGATTAGTTTTGAGTGATTAAAAATTATCAGCATTATTTCTGAGTGTCTTGCTTCAGTGTCTTCCATTACACACACACACACACACACACACACACACACACACACACACACACACACACACACAATCACAACAACCATTCCGATAAACATAACCACCACTGATAACACAGACACCACCACCACCACCACCACGACCACCACCACCAAGTAGCCAGTGTTTCCTCGCTTAAAAGATACGTGTTTGCTGGCCACACATTACGAGCAACTTCTTCCTTCTTCCCTCCAGTGTTTGGCCTTCCCTTCCTCCCACAACCTCGTGAAGTTCAGTTCCCTTATCTCCTCTCCCCCTCCATCTCCCCAAACACACACATACTCCTTCAATTTAGCTGCCCTGAGAAATACATGCACGGATTTTCTTGGGACTCGTCTCTGTTTCTGTGTCTGTGTCTCTGTCTGTCTGTCTGTCTGTCTGTCTGTCTGTCTCTCTCTCTCTCTCTCTCTCTCTCTCTCTCTCTCTCTCTCTCTCTCTCTCTCTCTCTCTCTGTAACTGAAATTCCGAGTTTAAAAGTGCAGGTTCTTGCTTTTAATGTGTTGTGATTTAGTTTGGTCTAGTTAAGGATAAGGAGTGACTGGTTGGTTGGAGAGGTGTTTGTGTTAGTGTTAGTGTTAGTGTTTGTATTTGTGTTTATGTTTGTGTTTGTGCTTGTGTTTGCGAGGAAACGTTTTAAAGCTACTTCATGGCGACTTTAGCTTCGTTGATGGTGCAAACCGTAGCTAGAGAGTTAAGAATAGGAAATCAGCCAGATAGAAACAAAATAAGAACTTGCGAGAGACGAGAAAGTTGTAATGGCTCCTCTCCAGAAAGGTCCTGACGAGTTCCCGTGACTGTGCAAACACTCTCACATTGTTTGCTTTTACATCCGCCTCGCTTTTTTGGCTTGGCTCATTACCAGTATTTGCTCTTGGTCTATTACCTCATTAGAACAACCTGGTCTTAAATTAACTTACTATGTTTCTGTCTTAATTGAGCTCGTTTCATTTTGCTCTCAGTCTTTCAGTTCATTGTCAAAACTTGCTCTTAACTTTTTTTTTTCGTTTTTATTGTCGTCCTTAATGTTTAGCTTATTATTACATACAATTTTGGTGTTTGATTCTTATCTCGGTACTACATCTTGTTCTTATTATTACAATTTGGTTCTATTTAAACTCATTATTATAACTTGTTCTTAATTCATCTCATTATGACACATGGCATAAATAAGAAAAAAAAATATTTGCTCTTAACATTTCACTTCATTAATGCAGCTTCGTCTTCACTTTTCAGCACAATATAACATTCAAAATCCACTGAATCTTTTCCTACAACTTGCTCTTAGCCACTTGAGTACGCGTTTTCCTACTCACTCTGCTTACTATTTGGTGATTTTATACAGCTTCAGAAACTTATGTGGGGGATTGAAATAGTGAAGACTCTGGCCATTAATCTTCTGACCTTCATAGATCCTTCCCAATGTAAATAAAATCATCTAATCACACCAACAATTCATGATAAAAATGCCTTCCAGTAATGTATGGGTTAACTCAATGTTGCTTGGTCTGTCTGGCTGTCTAGCTGTATGATATGGTAAAGCCTTGATAGATTATAAAAACTATGTGTAGTATCTCGTATGATCTGATGCGGTAGTAGTCTTGGCAGTTACTATCCTATATGCTCCCCTTATTCTATACAGTGTGGGGTAGTCGTTAGTAAGGAACACTTATAAAGGCGAGACACTGAAGCTGATGATGAAGTTGTAATTATATTTTATTTCGTTACTTCTCTTTCTTCGTCAAATGCAAATCAAGGGAATAAATTCAAACATGATCACAGGTTGAAAAACAAATAATAAACGCAATAAAATGCAGCAAAATCTCATATATTAGAAAGATAGCAAAAAAATAAATAAAATAAATAAATAGAAATAGAAATAAATAGATGGATAGATAGATAAACAAATATATAAATAAAATGGAGAAGAGAAAGGAGGTGAAGATATAACGAATTTAATATTCCTCAAATATCTATTGATTTGTTCCCTCACGATGCAGAGCAGGTAACTCACGCTGACTCATGCACTTCACCACCTGGGCAAGCGCGTGAGCATAATCACAAACACACGCACACACACACGCACACACACACACACACACACACACACACACACACACACACACACACACACACACACACACACACACACACACACACATGTTTTATCAGAGTGAAGACTGCAGCGACACTCGATCAGCAAACTGCAACTAATGACAAAGAGAGAAATGCTGACAGGCTCATGTATCAGTCAACACTCACACACGAAGAAGAAAAAGTGGACTGAAAACCCGAGAGCCGCTTTCAGTAAACAGAGACGGAGCGGCGAGAACCAGCGACCCACTTCGAGAGCTTGCAAGCGAAGACATAAAAGGGCTGCAGCAGAACATTAGCCTTCAGTTCCTCATCAGTCCTCGTGACGTGCACTTCCCGCTCTCTCGGTCTTTTTTAAACAAAGGTAAGACACACACTGCCGCGGGAAAGAATGAACTCTCTGCGAGGCGGCGCTGAAGGCCTTCCCGTTACAAGATCAATACAGTAAGTGGGAAGAAAGAGGAGAGGAAAAGGAATGTTTGTTTAGCGAAATTAAAACTATTCGAAGCTTTGAGAAATGTACATTGGACGAGAGTGACCATGGAGAGTCAGAGGTAATTTGATTTTTTTTTTTTTTTTCCAGTACAGTTAAATTCGGACAGTGAAATTCATTCTTCGGATTGAGGCAAAGTGAAGTGATGAAATATTTACGCTAGACACATTCTTTCACCAACTTATAAAAGAAGAATGTATAAAAGCACAAAAAAAGTAAGAGAAGCTGCAAAAGGGCAATACCCAGAAGGCCTATAAATTTAATATTCTTTGTTCAATACTCGTTATCATTTTCATTACGTTATTCCAACTTCTTTCAAAGCTCCTTATTTATTTACTTGAAAATTTATTTATTCCTATATCTTCTCAACATAACTTCCTCAAATTTGAACCCGATACTGCTTGTCCAGCTGTCCTATCCTAATTACTAATCTTAAAGGCTTTAGTTATAACATTTTTGCTATACCACATGCTACCTCAATCAAATCCTTCCTTGGTGTGGCTTCCTATAAACTATGTGAAAATTTAAAAGCTTTAGTCTTTTTTCTCGTAAGGGATAATACGCTTACTTGCATCTTTTTCATCATTCTCCTCTATACTGACTAACAAACCTCTATCCTTCCTGTAGCATTGCGTACCAGAATTGCACACTGCAGCATCGGATACCAAAACTACACACCACTATATAATACTCAACTGAACATGAATCCAAATCAGTTTCAATAACATCACCTAACAAAAAGTTTAGGAGTTAGATCAGATTTCCCTCTGAGAAACCAATGCTGAGACCAGAAACATAGCTGACCGTATAACATGATTCATCTTTACGTATTGATATTATGATGAGAATGGGATGCGTAAAGCGAGGTCATAACAGTTGATAAGATCCAAGAAACAACACTCACAGCAGGAAAAAATTATCATATTCAGAATAGCCTGTCTCTCTCACCACAACAATTTTCCAAGGCCACAGAGACTACTAACTGGGTTTTCAAGGCAGTTTCTCCGTATGATAAACGAAAAATCTTGTCATTCCATCACCAGAACCATAAAAATATCCCTGAAAACAGGATTATCTTCATCTAGAGCCTTTGGAAAGTAGTGATGGTGAGAGAGCAAAGCGTTTCAGAATACAGTGCAAGCGTCACGGTGGTTTTCGTAGATATGAAAACCAAGACGCAGGAAGATACAAAGACAGAGAATGGAACAAGTGAATGGAAAGAAAAAAAAAATAAATAAATAAGACAAGGTGTGAACTTAAATCATTTTCATGGAATCGAACTAAACATTTACCAAGCTATAATGAACGTCTCCTAGGGACTAAAATAATAAATAAATAAATAAATAAAACATAGAAATACAGTTTGATCATGTGAATACCGCACAGCAATGTCCATACCCAATATAAAAAGAAAGAAAGAAACTGAAAACACACATAAATAAACGAGGAAACATAATCTCAATCCTCCTTCAATACATTTCAAATCCAACGACGTCCCGGACACAATACTTGAAGCAAAACTCTCCAATTTCCCACTTTGTTACAGAATAGTGATCCCGTTAAAAATGAGTGTCGCTAGTGCTGAGGAAGACCGAGTGTGGAGAGGAGAGTGTGTCGAGTAAACACTGCTAGACTTGGCAAGGGTGCGGCAGTGTCTTGCCTCTCCTGGGAATGAGGAGGAAGAAGAGGAGGAGGTGGTGGTGGATGAAGTGGAAGAGGATTATGAGAAGCAAGAGCAGTAATAGGAAATGAGAGTGATAGAAGAGAAGAATAAAGAGGATAAGGGAGAGTGGGAAGAGATGAGAAGAGTAGGAGAAACAGAAGGAATGGTGAAAATGATGGAAGAGGAGATGGTGGACGAAGAGGAACGAGGGAATAGAAGCAAGAGGAAACACAGGAAATAACAATGATAAGAGATAAGATAAACGAGAAAGATGAAGAAAGGTGTAGCTATTGATAAAAGAGAAAGGAGGAAGAGAAATGATGAAAAGAAGTGAAAGAAAGAACTGAGAAGGATAGATAGGTAAAATTTTTATTCTCTCCCTCCCCCCTTCTCTCTCTCTCTCTCTCTCTCTCTCTCTCTCTCTCTCTCTCTCTCTCTCTCTCTCTAGTTCAGATGGTTAACGTCTCTCATCCCGACAGATGGGCGGCAGTTGGTGCGGGCTGGTGGCGTGGGTGGTGGTGGTGGTGGTAGTGGGTGGAGCGGCGGCCATGAGTGTCATCAATGAGGATGAAGAAATAAGCGTCATCAATGAAGAGGAGGGACGGGAATTGAGAGAAAAGATTGATGGAGAGAATGTCAAATTACAGAGGGAAAGTGAGCGGGAGGACAGAGGTAAGGACATCATTGTCACCATTATCATCATCGTCACCATCGTCAGCGCTATCATCGTCTTTAATATCACCCTTTTGTTAATCACCATCATCATAATTGTTCTCATCATTATCATCGTCACCCACAGATATTTCAGTTATAGTGCAATAGTTTTCATGATCCTTTATAATGTCTTCTTATTTAGTTTCTTTTCAAGTAATGCTAGATTTCTTTTCCTTTTCTTTTTTGCTGTTTTTACTTTGCATTGCATTGTTCTCATCGTCTTTCCTTATCGCTTTTAACTTCAAGACACAAATTATAACAAAATAAACACACTAAAATACATCTTTCTATAATATTCATCACGTATATACATTGAAAATCTAATTCTTCCTTAACTCTCACGTAACAAAACCCATTCTCCTTGTTGCAGTGTTCCTCATCTTCGCCAAGGTGCAGCCCGTCCAGTGCTCCACCAACGACACGCAATTCCCCATCGGGACTTGCCTCACTTCGCACGACTGCAATGCAAAGGGCGGAGTGCGATCATCCTCCTGTGCCAGCGGTCTTGGCGTTTGCTGCATCAGTAAGCATCCAGCCTCCATCCGCCATCCTCCTCTTCGCTCTTCTTTCTTCACTCTACCTGACGGTTCTTTATTTCATCGAGAGCTCGTCCCACTGGCCAAGGATTCGTGGGGGAAGTGAGCACATAAATTAAATCTTTCTCTACACAAGTGATGGTGTAACTGTACAGTGATCCAGGAATATGGTAGTTACTCTCGTCGTTTTGTCCTGAGCAGCGGGATGGTTACTCTTACCTCGGAACACGGGACATGTCTTCTCCTATATATCTACTAATGAGACTTTCTAGTACATACAAAAAAAATGTACAGTCGTTGTTAGAAGCTGAGGGGTCTTACGTCTTGCATTCACTTCCACTGTATTTGGCGCTTCCCTGTACTCACATCAATTGTATTTTGCGTCTTTTTTTTTTTAACCCTTGACAAAACCTGACAGGTTCTTGGCAGGTCACAGGACTTATTACTGCTGGGAAACACTTACGACAGAGGAATGGAGAGCTGCACCTTACTTATCACAACGAATGCACTAATATTCTCTCTCTCTCTCTCTCTCTCTCTCTCTCTCTCTCTCTCTCTCTCTCTCTCTCTCTCGTCCCTGTATAGTTAAAAGGACATGCAACAGCGAAACGACGATGAACAACACTTACTTCACGGAGCCGACCTCAGGCACCAGTACTCAGAGCTGCACCCTCAACATCAACAGAATCAACTCTAATATCTGCCAGCTCAGGTATGCTGGGGTGTCACGAGGGATTAAGAATAAGATACAGCCTTAACCCCTTCAGTACAGGGACGCATTTTTGCCATGAGTTTTGTGTGTGATTAGACGGTTTTATTTACATTAGGAAGGGTCTATGGAGGTCAGAAGATTAATGACCAGTTTTCACTATTCTAATCTCCCACATGAGTTATTGAAGCTGCATAGAATCACCAAATAGTTAGCAGAATGTGTATGAGAACGTGTCATGGTATTGGAGAGGTTAATGCCCTTTTCATTTCTTGACATCCCTTGGTCTTGAACATTTAGTCATAGTCGCCATACAGCCAAGATTGCATCAGGCTAAAAGTAACATGCAGTTTAGTATTCCGGTCTACGTATGCTTCTTACAGTCTTCCATGTTTAGTCACTTCACCAGCCAAGGCCGAGTTAGTCATCCTTCTGGTATCAGGTGACATGTAACTCCTCTCATCACATCTCCTTCCTCAGGCTGGACTTCGATACGCTGACACTTGCGCAGCCAAATAGGAACGGGCAATGTGACAAGGATAAATTCTCAGTCTCTGGTGGGATGTCCAACGTGCCTCAGATCTGCGGTACCGCCACGGGTCAGCACAGTGAGTAACAAGTCTCCTTAAACGTACACTCACTTAGAGGTTGTGCTCAAACCAGTAGTAGTTATTCTTAGCATTTCGTCATGTGATCTCTTGCGTCAAACAAGCTGTACCGGAGGTTATTCGTATCCTCAAAGGGGTTTTTAGGACTCTGGCGATGGTTTGACAAGGATTCTGCATTGTAAATAGAAAAAAAAAAAACTGAATATGGCTAACGTAATAGAAAACGAGAATAGAAAACAGAAGTGTGGTACAGTATTTAGTTAAACTTGCAATACAACTACATATACGTGTGACCGCTCCCACAGTGTATTACGATCTGGATCCCAACGGCGGCGCAGTGAAGTTGCTCATTGACCGCTCCGTTATCAACTCGTCCCCATCTCCCTGGAGGATCAGAGTGGCGCAGATCCCCTGTGACTCCAAGTATAGAGGTGAAAGAGAGAGAGAGAGAGAGAGAGAGAGAGAGAGAGAGAGAGAGAGAGAGAGAGAGAGAGAGAGAGAGAGAGAGAGTGTTATTAGTGCTGTGTCAATAAGGAGTTTTAAAAGAAGATTAGATAAATTTATAGATGGAGATGATAGATGGAATTAAGTAGCTTTGCTCATACAGGGACTGCCACGCGAAGGCCTGACAGCCTCCTGCAGCTTCCCTTTCCTTGTATTCTTATGTTCTTGAGAGAAAGAGAGAGAGAGAGAGAGAGAGAAACTTCATATCTCAACACATCAAATAACGAGACACTATAAACTGCCAGCACATCAATCATATATCAATCTTTTGACTGTAAAAATCCTGACATGTTATTTTCACACAAGAGAACCACTGGCATAGGTGAAGAGAAACAATAACAAAAAAGAAACATTCAGATGATATAAGTCTTCCATAGAAAAGTAAACATAAGTCATAATTAATCCATTACCTTATATATATATATATATTATATATATATATATATATATATATATATATATATATATATATATATATATATATATATATATATATAATTTTTTTTTTCCATTACCTCTCATCGTCTTGCCGGGGTCAGCTCCTGTTGGCTGCCTCCAGTACTATACAGAAACTAATGACCTCGTCACCAGCTTCAACTTCGATCCGATTTTAGTAAACAGCGGTGAGTCTATACCCGTGATATTGTTCATGAGGGAGAAACAGTAGGCACTGTTTTCTTCCCACTTGTATCTTCTCCCGATCAACTGTTAATCCCTTCAGTACCTTGGCACGTTTTGATACTCATTCTGCTTGCTATTTGATGGTTTTACACAACCTCAGAAACTTATGTGGGGGATTGAAATAGTGAAGATTCCGGCCATTAATCATCTGACCTCCATAAATCCTTCCTAATGTAAATAAAATCGTCTAATCACACCAAAAATTCATGATAAAAATGTGTTGCAGTACTGAAGGGGTTAAGTGTGTGTGTGTGTGTGTGTGTGTGTGTGTGTGTGTGTGTGTGTGTGTGTGTGTGTGTGTGTGTGTGTGTGTGTGTGTGTGTGTGTGTGTGTGTGTGTGTGTGTGTGTGTGTGTGTGTAGTTTCATGTTAGTTTCGTTTGTGATTCAAGCTTGCATTTCTTCTTCCTCTCCCTCCCTTTTTCTCCTTTTCTTCCTACTCATCGTCTTTCCTCTTTTCTTTATCGCTCACCTTTTTTTTCTCTCCATCTTTCTTTTCCTCCATATCCTCTCTTTACTCCCTCCTCTTTTTCCTTCTACTTCTCTTTTACCTTATGTTCTTCTTCGCCCTCATCAGATGAAACAAGACAACTTGCTAATATGGATTACGGCGTGTGTATTCGTCGTGCTGACGGTTATTGCGGCATTACCTGGAAAGTTGGGACTGCTGCGGGCGGGGATACCAAATACGCCTTCACCGTCACTGAAAATACTGACGTGGTTGACGATACAGTTATAGGTGAGTCCCGGGGTCAGGTGTGCACAAGGTCAAGCCAGAACTGCTATCAGTTAAATAATCAATCTCTCAAGTAGATCATTAAAACAGCTGTCCATCTATTTACCTATCAACAAAACACCTTCCTCTCGCCACACACAGGAACGAGCCACGCCTCCTCGAAGGGTGACCAGTGCACTACTGACTACGTGGTGATTCCTGGTGGTTTGTTCCAGAATGAGGAGACAGACAACTCAAAACAACATGCAGATCGATACTGTGGGCTCGGCTTCCCTTACTCCGTCAGTTGTGAGTCAGAGAGAGAGAGAGAGAGAGAGAGAGAGAGAGAGAGAGAGAGAGAGAGAGAGAGAGAGAGAGAGAGAGAGAGAGAGAGAGAGAGAGACAAAGACACCTCTAACTCACCCATTGACCTTCCCTCCACTAGCCACTGCGCAGCCCTTCGTCCTCCACGTGAAAACAGACGGGGATGAGGAAATGGATAAGGGTAACCTCGGCTTCAGTCTTCATTATCAGCAACAAACATTCTGCTAGACCCGCCGCCGCCACCTGCACAGCCTGTCAGGTATGAACGTATGTGGCGGCATTATACTGTCTCCATTATAAAACAGTGAAGTTAACGTTATAGACCTTCGCTATGGAGCCCAAGAGAACATCTTAGAAAAATTATACTTATAGGAGGATAAACTTCATAACAAGATTTTATTGTTGACTTGTATTTGTACTTTATGATGAGAGGAAAGCAATGGTGCACTTCATAGTGGGCATGGAATCTTCATTCTAGGACCGAGTGTGTCTTGATAGGACGGTAAAATTGTTTCAAGAATTGTAAGCTTCTTTGTATAGTTGTAAACTATATTGAAGGATTGTAAACTTCATCACAGATTTGTTAAGTTCATCATAGGAGTATAAATTTTACCACAGGACTGAAAAACTTCATCACATGGTCAGGGTTTGTTACTGAATTGCAAACTTCATTCCAGGACTCCCTGATAGGACTGCAAACTTCATTTCAATTCGTCTTCAAACTTCACAGTAATGACATAGACAACAAATGAATACAAAATGGAAAGACATTAACCTTCATATTTCTGAATTTTGACATGCATTTATTTCTGTCTCTTTTAGGTGACTTGACGTATCCTGACGCGACCTGACGTGACTTGGTGACTGGCAGGATGGTCACGTGACACATCACTTCCAGAGTCGTCTATGACCTGTACACACTTTAATTTATTCACGCTGATCCTTTCCCGTCCGTGTCACGTGACTGGAATGCGGCGACGTGGTGGGATTGGCCATTTTGTTATATATGTGTTGTTACGTTGTTGTTTATAAATTCAATAAAATGTTGTCATATTGTTGTGTTTTTGCTTCTACTGCCGTGAATCATAGTTTTCTTTATTTCTTTTTTTTTATGTGTTTGGATTTAATTCATATTTTGTTTGAGTTTCGTCATGGTTAAAGTTTTGCTTAGGATTCCTTTAGATATCGTTGGGATTTCATTGAAGTCTCGCTTGAGTTTCGTGGCTGATGTCTTCTCTAAGTTGTTTCATTCAGATTTAGTGAATGTTTCGTTGAGATTTCACTTGCAGTAAGTTTCGTTAATTAAAATTTTGTTTTATGTTAACCGAAATTTGAAAGAAAATAATTTCATCTTATTTTAATTTCCATCACCATAAACGTTGCTCATTAAATTAAGAAATAAGATTAATTATTATATTGTTTCGCTTGACATTGAATGAATTTGGACTTTGGACACCAGTGCCAGGAGTGTGGGTGCCAACTTTACTGTACACAGCTTGAGGAAAAGAAAAAAAAAACTGCCTTCATTCCTAAGCTTTGTTTGTTTGTTTTCTTTTTCAAGAACTGGCAGAGATTCTGATTTTAGGAAAGAAAGATTTTACGAGACACAAAATTACAGCGAGTCATTTCACTATTGTTTATAGATAGTGTACCTTGAAATAAGTACATTAATATCTATTTCGAGAAGGAAGAGAGATCAGAAATACGAGGAAAAGCACACACATACACACACACACACACACACACACACACAAAGAAGTTCAAGTGAAGGGAAGAGATTCGTCTAAACATTTTTCTGGTGAACTCTAACATTCCGTCTGCTTCTCCACCTCACTCTCTTCCTGATTTTAACTCTTTAAGACACTTATTCTGCACTTTGGATAGTCTATATGCCTCTTTTCTTCAAGACTGGCACCTCATTGGGCCTTATTTTCACTTACTCTTTTTTTTTCGGTCTTATGCATGAAAAACCCACAACAGAACACATACTATACCATCACCATACGCTCTGAATATTCACAACTGTCCGCTATAATCAGATTCCAAAGAAGGAGAACATTTATAGATGCTGCTGTGGAGTGATACCAAGGCAAGAGACAGTGTTTGTTAACGCTTTGCTTTCACATACGACGATTTCCAGAAGCCATAAAGATGAGTAACTAACAGTTCTTAAGACTGTTTGTTCTCTTGATAATGTTGAAATATTATCAATCCGACACTGATATATTAAAGAAAAACATCATTAATTAACCTTTCAGTACTGAGACGCATTTTTATCTTGATTTTTGGGTAAATAGACGATTCTATTTGCATTAGGAAGGGTATATGGAGGTCAAAAGAATAACTGCCAGAGTCTGTATTTTTCAAATCCCTAACATATGTTTCTGAAGCTGTATAAAATCGCCAAATAGTAACTAGAATGAGCATGAAAGCGCGTCCTGGTACAGAAGAGAATAAGAACCCGTGTCACTTGAACTAGACCCTTTGGAAAGTTGTGAAGGAAGGCGCTGAAGTGTTTCATAATATTGTCCCTGAGATCCGGGTGGCGAGCCTCGGGTACAGACGCTGACGGGGTAACAGGTGCCCGCGGAAAGCCACAGAATGATGCTCTTACTCGCGACCTAATTGTTTGTTTATTTATGTAACCTGGCACGCGGCGGACCCTTCCCTCCTCTCTCGCTCCCCTTCCTCCCCCAAGCCCCCATTCCTCTCACTTTCTGCCATTCACCGTCCTTATCTACTTAGCCTGCTTCCTCTTCTCTCCCCTCGCATCTTCATTTAGTATGCAGCCTCTTCCCCTTCTTCACTATCACCATTCGTCATGCTCTCTCTCTCTCTCTCTCTCTCTCTCTCTCTCTCTCTCTCTCTCTCTCTCTACGAATAACAATGCACAAGTAATGCCAGTTATTCATCATTATTAGTTTTTTTTCTCTTCATATGCCAACTATTGATAAAATTAAAGAGGTTATTCATGTTTAAACAACGGTATACGAGTACAAAATGGACACTATGCTCCATCACCATTATTTTCAAAAGGACTCAGACAGATTAGCAGAGTGCTTACGAGCGTTTCTCTTGTTAATTAATGAAAAAGTCTTGTATATCTGTCACGAGATCCGTAAAACCATTATCAAAAACCCGTGTAACTTGTATTAAGTCTTGTTAATACGTCAAAAGATTTCCTAAAAACACCATAAAAAACACGTGTAACTTGTATTAAATCTTGTTAATACGTCAGGAGATCCGTAAAAACACTATCAAAAATGTCACAAGATCCGTAAAAACGCTATAAAAAAATGTCACGAGATCCGTAAAAACACTATAAAAACCTGTGTAACTTCAATTATATAGATCGTATTGATATGTCACGAAATCAGTAAAAACACCATCAAAAACCTGTGTAACTTCAATTAGATCTTGTTAATACGTCACGAGACCCCTAAAAACACTATTAAAAACCTGTGCAACTTCAATTAGATCTATTTTAAAGTAGCCAGGATGTAGGACGGACGCGTTTCAGAATAAGGCCTCTCAGCAGCCGACACATGACACTATGAACACCGCACAACACCACCCGCGGCAGCCTGGCAGATACAAGAAGGGAGAAGGCTCATGTCACTTCTGCAAATAACACATAACTCACGTGCCGTATGACTCACCTTGGTCTGCATTAATCACCGCCCGTCACGTGTCATCTGTCACACTGCTGTCCGCTTGCTCGTCCGCCACCTCCTCCCACCTCACTGTCTCTCTTCGCACTACGGATATTTCGAGACGCTTGGACGCTTCTGTTTTACCCCGAGTACCTTTAAAAACCTCCAGTTGAATTTATACACGTTCTTGAGTATGTTTTTTTAAATATTTCTACTGGTATGATAACAAGATTTCTACATTACTAGCAGCAGAAACAATCTGGAGAACACACATAGCCTTAGAAAACGCTCGTATTGAGAGAACAGAATACCGACTTAAAAGTATCTGGTGATTCATGGTTTTCGAAGCTCCAATACAAAGGTGATTCATCTGTGACGTCATCATGATCCGAGAGCCGCCGTGCGCGAGGCATTCGGGTGACTCATGGCGTATAGATAGCTTGGTTGTTGTAAATTTACTCCCGTTAATTATATCTCCATTTTTTGTTGCGGTACTATATTGTCAAGATGAACGGTGGGGAGCAACAGAGACAAACGAAGCGAGATAGTGAGACATGCTTTGGATCTCTGCCCGTTCACGCCACGCCACAGGGACAAGCACGCTATCTATGGGTGGAATGTGTAACTTTAATCCTCTATGTTCAAGATCTTACCAGTTAACTCTATCATTTTCTTTATTATATAACTCCTTTTGTCTAATCTATTTACAGTTGCTTATCTTTTTATTCACTCATTCGTTTATGGAAAATGTAGCTTTAATTCCCGACTTACAACAAACTTTATTATTCCTAACTTTATCTGTTTCATTCATTCATCATTCATATTTATTCAGTCATATTTAGAATGGGTGACTTTAATTTTCCCACGTGCAGTCTCTCAGCGATCACCCTTGCATCGTAACTTCTCAGCCTCAACTGCATGCTGGCCTCTGTTCGCGCCGCTTGTGTGTAGCTAACTGTCAGGCGGAGGAAGCGTGTGTTGACCCTGCCCCAATTGTAAACGGTCCGCGTTAGTGCTTTATAGTAACGTTCATAATAGTTAACCCGATATTTTTGAGGTGTATATCATGTGGTATTATTGTTTGAGTGTTTTAATGGCGTTGAATAGTTCAGGTTGTCCTACATTCATATTTCAAGTTCCTTTGTTTGCGATGATTCAAACTTGTTACATTTATTCTAACTAGGTTTTCATTAATCATACTTTTTATTGTATTTCGTTTTGTTTATTTACTAAAATCTATCTTATTTCCCACGCATGAAGGAAAGCAGGAAAGCTCGTATGAATCTTTTTTTTTTATGTATGATGGGAAAGCTGGTCAAGGGAAACATAAAACAAAAAAAAGGAAAAAAAAAAAGGGCTCACTTAGTTGCCAATCCCCTTGCATGTCTGAGAGAGTTAAATAGGAAAAAAAGGGGAGGAAATGCATTTTTTAAGCTTTACAGTCGTTGAAGTGATGTATTGAAAGCTTTTAAACTGTTTGATGGGGCACATTTTTAAACTTAACAGGCCTCGAACTTACTATTTATAAAAGGCTCACTTAGTTGCCAGTCCCTTGTAGGTCTGAAAGAGTTAGCCAAAGACAGGGATAAATGTCTTGAAACCTCCCTCTTAAATAACGTCAAATCGTAGGAAGATGGAAATACAGAAGCAGGTAGGAGGTCCCAGAATTTACCAGATTACCCTGCCTCTAATAAGAAACTAAAGAAAAAAAAAAAAAGGATGTTTAAAAGGTAGGTTTGGAAATGTGATATTATGCTATTTCCTCGTCATTTTATCTTATACACTTATCTATTCATTGTTTATTTATGTATTTCTATCTAGTTTGCTTTTTTATTTACTTATTCATTATCATTATTGATATATATTTCTATTTAGTTTTTCTTATTTATCTACTTATTTGTTATTATTATTGTTATCATTATTATTATTATTATTATTATTATTATTATTATTATTATTATTATTATTATTATTATCATTATTGTTATTATTGTTATTATTATTGTCATTATTATTATTATTATCTATTATAATTATCATTATTATTATTATTGTTATTATTATTATTATTATTATTATTATTATTATTATTGTTATCCTTATCATTATTATCATTATCATTATCTACTGATCCTTTCTAACATTTCTTTTTTTTAGGTTATAGTGTCCACCTAACATCCCTTACGTGACTTCCTCCTCCTCCTCCTCCTCCTCCGGTCATGGCCTCCCCGCAGCCCTGCCCTTCCGCTCCCCAGCAGAGCAAGAATAGATCACCGCTTGATTCTCAGGATGAAGTATTTTAAGCAAAAGCGAGACAGTTTCTGCTGGAGGAAGAGCAATGCGTGTGAGTTACTAGGTGTTTTTCTCCTTCTTATCTAGAACGAGCTTGACAAGGAAGAAGAGGAGAGGAACGTGTGTGTGTTTGTCTATGTGTGTGTGTGAGTGTACGTTCTTGCTGGCCCTCTCTCCTTCACCACTATCACTACCACCCCTACCAGTGTTTGTTCTCTCCTCCTTCATTCTCACCACCATCACTACCACGTTTAGCATCAAGGTTGAGTGTATTTCTAGCCGCATTGTATTCCTTCCCGTGGCAGTGACCGTGCAGTGCTGGTGCGGGCGTCCGATCTTCCTTCCCTCATACCCTTAACTAAGTCTCTCTTTATGACTGTTATAGATAAATCAGAGTTGTGCCTTCAATCAGTGATAAGGAGTTTCAGATCTTATTTTCGTCATTATCTTATAGTTTTGCTCTCTCTTGCTCTATTTGTGAGGAAATGTATAAACAGAAAAAAGTAATACTGTTAATCTTCGCATTAAATTTTATCTTACTTGCTTTTCCTTGCATTTGTGAGATCAAAACTCATTGAAGTGTTTAGGCGCCTACCTGGTGGTTCTCGTTTTGTCTCCTTCCTCTCCCGTGCATGTTGTTGTTAAACACCATAGACACTTTTACTTGCTCATGTTCTCGTTCTCTTCCTCTCCCTCTATTGCTCATTTCCTCCTCCTCCGCCTCCTCCTACCACTATTAATACTATCTTCCTCCCTCCTCCACTTTCATTCCTCCTTTTCCTTCTCCCTACATTCTTCATTTATTTTTCCTTCTTCTCCTCCTCCTACTATTATTTATGTCTACACATCTTATTCTGGAGAACACCTGGAAATACCTGGCAAACGCTGGATATTGATGGAGATATTGACGAACAGACGTGGAGAGGAAAGATGGAAGGTCTCGGTGGAAGTAAAAAAATAATTGTGATGCTAGTCAGAGTTATGAGAAAGACCAAGCGCTACCTCTCCCGCGCCGGAAAATTTGTCTTGAGCGGATATAGTGTTTGTTAAATCGCCAAAAAACACTTCACTTATTAGAATTCTCCTGTACCCACCTCATCTCCCCTTCCCTTCTTCACCACAAACCTGCCTCTCTCCTCTTTTTCCCTTCCCTAACCTCCCTTTGCCGTCAAAGAAACAAGGATAACTTATAGTGGAATATAAAGATAATTTTACTAAGCGATACAAAAGTCTATACTACATAATATACATCTCATACACCAATGATAATTTATCTTTAGCATATCAATGTTTTTCTTTCAGGCATTTCGTGTTTAAAATTCGAAACAAAAGATAAAGAGCAAATAAATTGAAATCTACAGTGATACGCAATACATGTGCTATAAATAGTTCCATACAATAAATACATTCATACATTTATACAAGAATATGTCTTTATAGTCAGCATGTGAAACAAAAATACACAAAGCACGAGACGGCACCACAGGACTCTAGAGGCACTGCGGCGCCTTGAACCAAGCAGCCTTCGAGACGGATTTCACACGAGCGGCTGCATGACTGGTGCCCGAGTCGCGCCTCTCGCCTTCCTGTGGAAGGAGAGTTAGGCACGGCGAGGTGTCACAGGAAGTCGGGTTTTTTTCAATACAGAGGCTCGCCACTGAATGGAGAGACAGGAAGCCAGATATGTGGTGCAGATGCAGGGAAGCGTGTGTCGTTCTTGGCAAAGCCTCGAGGTTGCTTCTGTCTGTCAGCTGAACAAGGAAAGACTGGCACAGTTTTCGAGAGAGAACAATAAATTTTCTGAAAGTAAAAATATGTAGAGAAAATACTTACAAACAGTGAAAACGGTGCATTCAAGGGACGGCCACTGGTTTGAAGGTCAACACTGACGCAATAAACTCTATTAAGGAGTGCAAAGGAAGAAATGTTTTGTTTAACGCTTGACAATGGAAGCAAATTTCAATAATGGGCACTCGCGAAAAACATCCACCTTCACGTCTCTCTATAAGGGAGGAACTTTAGGACTACAGCAGTTTACACAGGGGCAGTAATGGTCAGCACCCCGTCAGCAGACAGCGCTGCAGCAACCTTCTCCGGCTCTGACAATCCTGGAATGGAGAACCGACGCTCAAATTTGTTGTTGCCCTTCTCTCCTGTGACCATGACGGAGCCATCGAGCGCCTTCACGTCCAGCAGACCGTCCACGAAGTCCTTCACATCCATGACAATTTTGTATCCATCCTCCTCCTTCGAGACGGTCGCTGCCTGGTTGTCCTCTTCCTTAATAACCTTACGGAGGTTCCTGTACGTTTGGATCTGATCGTCATCCTCCTTCTTCTGAGTCTCTTCATTCTCAGAGCTTTTCTTCGTCACCAAGTCATCAACGGCATTTTCGAAGTCATCCCAGACTCTCTCAAATGTGGAGTCCTGGAAGAACCTGCCTCGTCGCTGAATGGGAAGGATTCTACTCTGCACTGACGACGAGGACGATCCAGAATACTGCGTAGAGGTTTTCCTGTCAGAAGACGAAGACACCGGAGTAGAGGGTGTGTCTCCTTCCCTGACAGTCGGAATTACCCTATCGAAGGACCGCGTCGCCTCGCCAGCCTGGGAAGTGCTTGAGGTGCTGCTGGAGGTCGCATCACCACTACTAGCGTCGTCCTCTATTGTAAGAGGGATGATTCTGGTGGCCGATCCCTTACGCCCGGTAAACTTGACCTCCTGCTGGGTCCTCTGGGTAGCTGAGTTGACGGCCATTCCATCCCTCGTGGTGGGGATGACTCGCTCCTCCATAGACGTGCTGGAGGAGCAGCTTTCCTTGCTGGGTGACTTGACGGGGGTCTTGCATTCCTCTCCCTTCTCCTGAAAAAAAAAAAAGAAAATTCATAAGGAATAAGAAAAGAGAATGCATGGTAAAGAGAGCAAAGAATGCGTCAATTACTCATTTAGTTAGGCAGTTTAGAAGAATATTGCTAATGTATACTGGGAATGTTTAATTAGTATTTCTTACTCTGACATCGTTCCTAACTCCGTCTCGCTTTCTCTTAAGAACATAATACATAGTGTGTATGTGTATGTGTGTGTGTGTGTGTGTGTGTGTGTGTGTGTGTGTGTGTGTGTGTGTGTGTGTGTGTGTATGTGTGTGATTTCCCATGTTTATTCCTTCCCTTCTTATCGTGTTGACATTAAGGCTCTATCACTGTCTCCTTCTCCTCCTCCTCCTCCTTCTCCTAGTACTACTACTACTGCTACTACTACTACTACTACTACTACTACTACCACCACCACCACCACTACCACTATACTCACCTTTCGGGGGGCGCTAACTGTGAGAATGCCTTCGTCGGAGAGGTCAGCCACCACTCCCTCGGTGTTGGTGTCCCGTGGGAGTGGGAAGCGGCGGTGGTAGGTTAGATCACCTGCTTCTGCCTTCACCACAGCCGCGTATCCTTGTGTCTCCACTGTGATTTGTCCGCTCGAGTACTTTCCCATGTCCAGTACAATCTGTTTAGGAGGAGATGTGAAGGTTACAGCTATTGTACGTATATTTAAGGTTAAAAGTTCGCGTTATTGTATAAGTCATTTCCTGAAGAGTCTTGATATTGTATAGTTAATCTGTAGCACTTGTTCTGAAATTTGTGTATAAGACGAGATCGTAACCTTGCTGGCCGTAGAAAGGGTGGGGAGAGGGTGTTTATATGTTTTAATTTGCTCCTTTCTATACGTTTTTCCTTACCTCTCACACGTGGTATAGTAAGCAGTCCGAAATTGCAATGCCTAGACTGATAACCATTACAATAATGAACGAGGATCACATAAACTAGAAATTTGAGAAGGCTGAAAGCATGTTTGGGTTCATGGTATAATGTAAACATTACATAACTCCTGAAAGGTGACGAGTTGCGTCACTGGGAATAGTCAAAAGTTACTGAAGAGGGGATGTCATGTGAAGGGATGTGTGTGTGTGTTTGTGCGTGTGTGTGTGTGTGTGTGTGTGTGTGTGTGTGTGTGTGTGTGTGTGTGTGTGTGTGTGCGCGTGAATGTGTGTGTGTGGTGCCAAGGTTTTGACACATTGGGTTGAACGAGTTCACGTCCGTCATATCGAGATCAAGTGGAGACAGAATTTTAGGCCAAGCAATGAGGGGAAGAAAAATAGTAAGGTGTTAGTGTGTCAAGCATTTCCCTTACGATCACCAGTATGGCATCCGTATGTAACAAATTGTAACTATAGAGAGTTCATTAAACCGTGTCTCATGAATAAATAGAACCCTCTTTGTTGTAACTATACAGTTCATTAAACCGTATATCATTAGTAAATAGAACTTTCTTTGTTGTCCGCTCCCCCCCTCCTCTCTCTCTCTCTCTCTCTCTCTCTCTCTCTCTCTCTCTCTCTCTCTCTCTCTCTAAGGTCAGGCAGGCGTCACGTCCCACTGACTCACCACGTAGTTGTCGGGAGTCTCGGATATCGTGGCCGCCTGGTTGTCGTCTGAAGCATCGCGCTCTCTCAGCTTCCTGTAGGAGGCGAAGCGGTCAGCTGCGGAGGAGCGGGAACGCCAGCGGTCCAGCACGTCCTCCACAGCAGTCTTGTAGTCATCCTGAAACCCGCTGAAGAAATCGTCCTTGAAGAATAGACCTCGGCGGGAGATAGGCAGCCGGAGCCCCTCGCCCAGCAAAGAGCTCCCTAGTGACATCCTGAAGGCGACTTGACTCGACTGTAAGCACTAGACACACTCCCTCTCTCAGACCCAGCAGCACTGTGTTCCGTTTGGCTGCCACTTGCCCCTCCTGACTGGTCTCCATCACCTCACACGGCTACTTATGAGCCAAGCGGCCCCTCACTTGGCACTGTGCCCGTGACGAGGCTGTGACGTCATAAGGTGAGGCAGACGTGCCCTGTCAACATTCTCCGCCATGTGGCTCTCTGATCTAAACATAGCAAAGCGTCGCCACCAGGTCACTAATTCAGAGGAAACCGTGATCGCTCTTTTTTATTTTACTCTCTTGCGTGCACTGTGCCAGCTAATTGTACGTGGAACTAAAGGTAAATAATGGAAGAGTTCCGATCAGCCTGAGTCACGCTTGGCAAACTCATGGCACCCGTTGAGGTGAAAATAACATAACAATTCATAGTCAGTAGCCAAGATTCTCCTCCTATCCTCCTGCCTCCTCCCAGTCCTAGCCGCGCTGAGAACCACTGGAATACCCGCACACCTACCCACCGCAAGAATGCCGCACCGTCTCATGTGACTGGCATCCTGTTGCTCCTCATGTCATCCCGAGGCGTGGATGTGGGTGAGCTTGGCAACATTCTGTCAACACAACACCTGTCACCCCTAACTCGCGCCACAAGCCTCTGTGTCACGATTATTGGAGGCTCTTCTGCTTAGTGTGTAATTTGTCACGAGAGAAACCAGAGGAAGTAAGGTATTATTATTATTATTATTATTATTATTATTATTATTATTATTATTATTATTATTATTATTATTATTATTATTATTATTATTATTATTATTATTATCATCATTATTTCATTTAGTAGTAGTAGTAGTAGTAGTAGTAGTAGCAGTAGTAGCAGTAGCAGTGAGCAGCAGCAGCAGCAGCAGCAGCAGCAGCAGCAGCAGTAAGCAGCTGCTGCAGCAGCCGCAGCAGCAGCAGCAGCAGCAGTATGCCGTAACAAAGCAGCAGCAGCAGTAGCACCAATAGCAGCAGTAGCAGCAGCAGCAGCAGCAGTAGCAGCAGCAGCAGCAGCAGCAATAGCAGGAACAGTTGCTGCCTGAACAGCAATAGTAGTAAAAGTTGGTGTTGTAGTAATAGTAGTAGTAGTAGTAGATAGTAGTAGTAGTAGTGGTAATAGTAGTAATAGTAATAGTAGTAGTTGTAGTAGTAGTAGTAGTAGTAGTAGTAGTAGCAGCAGTAGTAGTAGTAGTAGTAGTAGAAGTAGTAGTAGTAGTAGTAGTAGTAGTAGTAGTAGTAGTAGTAGTAGTAGTAGTAGTAGTGCATTAATAGCTACAGATTCAAACGCGGAGTTAAATACTTCTATATAAGCAAATTCACCAGCTAGACCGGTTGTTGTGCTACAAAATCTGATGCTAACATCCCATGACAATGATGACACAAAGCGCTAATACGTCTGGTGATTCACAGACAGACACGCCAGTATACGTAGACATTCCCTGCCACAAACTACTGATTGAGTGATAAAAGCTTGGAAAAACGTATCATCATTTTGCATTGTGTGGCGCAACAATATCGATCAGTAAATAAAAACAATCATGCGTCATCAAGCAAATGCACGCACCTACTGAGATTAAATAAAGCACTTGTTTGCTAGGATGAGAGCAATGAGCAAGGATGAATAGGAGGATGTATGAAGTATGTGATTGTGATGCTACATTCATGCATTAACATAAATATAAGAAGAAGAAAATGCTAAGCGTAGGAGCTAAGTAATCGAGCCGAGCTGTATACAGAAAAACCACAAGACAACCAACTGTTTGTTAATATCAGAAAGAGAAAGAGCAAGAGGGAGGAGGAGGAGGAGGAGGAGGAAGAGGATGCGTAGAAGGAGGAGGATATGTGCTTATGAAAGTATAACTCGACACCCACACAATATCAATATAAGGAGATGACTCAAGTACCCAGGAACTCAGTAACTCGCAGAATACTCGGAATGATTAACAATAAAAGAACAGCGCCGCGAGTTAACACCTAGAAAACCACACAATAAACAGACCCCCATACAATATAACCAGAAACAGATACGTTCAGACATAACGAAAAGACACATGAAGCTTTAAATTAGACTTCTGTACGTGTGGAGTGCCTTGTTTTAGGTGAATTATGTAGTTTAGAACGTTTAGTTGAGTTAGCGCTGTGGGAAGGCGCAGGAGGCGGTGCTCTGCTGCTACACACTCTGACGGGACTCCCAAACAAACCCCAGCCAAGCCACTGCCTCGTCCGGGGGTATTTCAGCTCTACCAGTGGCGCTGTGAGGTATTTTAAGACACACTTGTTACCTGTGCCTAGGGACGTGGCGGTGTGTTAAATGTGTGTGTGAGAATTGTGATATTTAGTGACTGGTGGCGTCTGTCAGGACCTGTGTGGGAGCTCGGGCTGTTTGCTGGCTGGTGTAGGTGGTTGTTTGGTAGTTTTGGTCTCTCTCTCTCTCTCTCTCTCTCTCTCTCTCTCTCTCTCTCTCTCTCTCTCTCTCTCTCTCTCTCTCATGTGTGTTTGTAATGGTTGTATGTTAATTTTTTCCGTTTATTACCTTATTCCTGCACCGCATCAATTTTTTTTTCTCTTACATTTGTTTCTTCTCTGCTTTGCTATTTGTATTCTATTCCATGTTTCGCTTTGTTCATTTCATAATTTTTCTCCTCTAGCTCTTGGTTTTTTCTCTATTCCCTGCTGTCAAGTTAGTTTATAGATCATTAAGATAAGCTGCGTGAGAGATAAGAATTAGAGTAGAGGTCACAGCACCCCTTCAGACGCCCTGTCGATGTCCCTGTGTGTTATAAGGTTGCATTTAGGGTAATCAAATCCCTTACCCTGTACCAGTTTACTGCCCCGCATTTGAGCCCTACTCTCTGAATCCCATAGCAAAAGTCACAGCATGTCCTTAGGCCCCCTGGTGATGTCTTATGTGAGTCCTTGTGTGTTTAAGGTTCAGGGTAATCAGATGTATCTTAATATGTACCAGATCAGAAATTTTCCACACGTAAGCCCTAAAGAAACGATGAACTATTACAAAATTGAAGTGTTTTATCTGAAATTGTAATGATACTGTATCCTAACCTGTATTTCTGTCCTTCCTTTCATATTTTTTTTTCTTTGTAAACAATGTGGGCTTTTCACACAAAATTACGGGTTAAAGGAGGTATCCGTGGCCTGGATTTGAACCTACCTATATGCTTAGGGACCCCTTGGCCCTTGAAGTGCATGTGGTTCTACTGTACCACATTTTAGTCCCTCCTCTTAAAGTTTGCACACTATTCCAGTCAAGCATGTCCCTATGTGGAAGTGTTTCAAGATTACAGAGTGGATCACATGTGTTAGTTTCTTTGTGTTATAGTTTTCAAAAGAATGCTGGAACTTGGGATAATTTATGTTACTGAGTGGGAGCAGTTATAATATATTGTAGCTTACCTAAGTATTGCCCAGGTGTGATATAAATTATGCTACTGACACGGTGACTTGCTGGATTGTGTGTGCGTTATAGTTCTCCAAAGTTCTTGCTTATTTAACAGAGTACTGGCAAGTGAGCAAGTTTGTGTTACTGACTGTGAGTATCCATAGATCTGGAAGTCTCAGTATTGTCTGTAATGTGTGGTGTAAGTGATGGTAAGGACAAAGTAGCAAAGAAGTGCCTGATTCCTTAAGTGTGAAGAAGATTGTGTGTGGAAGAGAGAAGTTTGATCTGTGAAACTAGTGTCATTAACTGATAAGAATCATGGTTTATTGTGTTTCATTTTGATCTTCCTTGTTTATATTGATCTACATACCAGGCTGGCAAAGCACCACACACTCAGACATCATTCACCATAGCATTGTTGGCACCTGTTGGAAAGGGAGTGGATAATGATGTTTTCTTTGTGTGTAGATAGACAAGGATGATGAAAGGGATAGTCTTGTGGAACACCCTTTTCTCTAATAAGATGATGATGATTTTTCTATATCTATTTTGTATGTGTGCAGGTGGAGGACAAGGATGGGGTGCTGTGGGGACAATGGAGGGCCCGTGCGGGAGGAGGAGCGGAGACTCACTGATGTTGTGTGGCTGGTGGCATTCTTCCTATTCCTAGTGTTGATGGCAAGTATTTTTCTTCAGTATAATGGAGTGAGATAGTGGTGATGATTACGAGTAGGACTGCTAGGTAAGGTTTCTTCTGATACTGGTGGATACTTGAACAGAGGGTTGGTGCGTAAAATGTTGAATCTGGGACTGATAGATGAGAGAGCCTTGTAAGCAATCTAGTTTGAGTATTTGTGTTGAAACATTTATTTTTAGGTTTTGCTCTTAATCTGAATCTTTAATAGAACATTTGGTTATTATTTTTGTGATCTTAAGCTGATCTGATTGGCTGTATAAGTGTTAATGAGGTTGCAGGACATTCATCCCTATATTTCAGCTAATTCTTTCAGACCTACAAGGGGACTGGCAACTAAGTGGGCCTTCTTTCCTTTATTTTTTTTAATTTTGTTGCTCTTGGTCAGTTTTTCCCTCTTAAAAAAATTCACATCATTCAGTCATTATTTTGCATGAACATATGTAGGAAATGGACTTCAGGTAAGGATGCAGTGTTCATAATGGTGGTAATATTTTGTAATGCACATTGTTTTTATATGGCCAAAACTATGATTCAAGAAAAAAAATGACTGCTTTGTTTTAGTTTATCCTAATGCAGAAAACTTTGAGCCTTGGTAGCTCAAGTAGAAAGAGAATGGAGAGAAACTGATAGCTTTGTTTCGGCATTTCATTCAGTTAAGTTTTTGTACATGGTCTTTATCTCCTCAGATTTTTATTGGTGCCTTTGCTCTGGTGTTTGGTGATCCCCTGCGGGTGGTGAACGGCTATGACAGTTTTGGCAACGTGTGTGGGAGTGACAATGAAGACATGAAGGGACACCAGGATTCCCTCTTAGTGTTCTCTGGTCAAGATGTGACAGACTACAGGTATGCACTGCTGCTGCCACTGTCTGTCTCCAAGAGGCTGCACAACATGAGATTTTTGTGGAGAAACGTTTTTACTTATCACCAACTGACATGTTTAAGTTTAGGATCTTATGGGGTGCAACTTGATTAACACTTTCAGTACTGGGACGCATTTTTACCTTGAATTTGGGTGTGATTAGACGATATTTCTTTACATTAGGAAGGGTCTATGAAGGTCAGAAGATTAATGGACACAGTCTTTACTATTTTTTTTATCCCCACATGAGTTTCTGAAGCTGTATAAAATTACCAAATAGTAAACAGAGTAAATATGAAATGATGTCCTGATCCTGATACTGATGATGGGTATATGTAATAGTGCAGGGCTAGACAAGACTCATGTGGCTCAGACTTAGCTCATGGACTTATTTTCTTTGGCCTAATGCATCTTGTGACTGTTTTGACTTGTTTCTTATCTTAAAAGGGATTATTATGTGGGAGCTCACTGGTTATGGCAATTAGACAAGCTGTTGACAAAAATCTGCTCATGGATTTATTTTCCTTGGCTTAATGTATCTTGTGACTTTTTCATGTTTCTTATCTTGAAAGGGATTATTATGTATGAGTTTGCTGGTCATAATAATTGGACAAGCTTCTCATCTATTGACAGAAATCTGCTTTTCAACATATGTTTATCATCAACAAAGAGATTATAAGAGTTTTAGACAAAGTAATTATGAATGACAACAGCATATCCTTTCTTAATAATCTCATACATACCAGTTTCTTTAATCACATTTCCTGTCCATAGATAAATTAGTGATATTAGGTAGTTGTCCTTGGAGTGACATTAACGACATGCACAGTTAATAGCTTCTTTCATCACAGGTGGCGATTTCTTTCCTGTGCCAGTAGATCAGTGAGATAAGGTGGCTGTCCATGCAATGACATTAATAACCCTATCACTTCTTTGCTTTCTTCACCTCAGCTACGTTCTGTTCTTCGATGTCAATGACCTGGATGGATCCCTCAAGACCTGCGTCAAAGAGTGCCCAGACAGAACTCTCCATACCCTTCAGGATATACATGATTTCTACAACCGCACAGGATCAAAGCTCTGCAGGTGTGTTGAAGGGAGTTAGATAAAGACTCCCATTACTGAAGTATGTGTGTGCGTGTGCATTTTTTGCTCTCTTTTTGTGTGACCTTTTCCTTTTCCTTTTTGTGCAATCTGCTTACTGTTTTCAGGATGTTTTTTCTCCCACAAAGCTTTGCAGGTGTGTTTAGAGAGTAAGAAAAAAATGACAAAGGACTTGTATTAATGTGTATGTCTGTGTGAGTTTGAGTGTTGTTGTGTGATCTGCATACTGGTACATGTTTTGCAGGGTGTTTGTGTGTATGTGTTCTGGTATGTGAGAATAAGGTGGCAGAATTTTTCTCTCCGTTTCCATAATGTGTGTCACTTCTCAAAGGTTTTATCATTATGGATACATATTGCCTGTTCTCATTTTGAAGTGTTTATACTTGAATGTGTCTTGCTCTCTTCCTCATTCTCACAAGGGATGGACAATGTTGCATATGAGGTAAGTTTTCATTGACCCAAGTAGAGTTGTGTTTCTGTGAGTAGTTTTTCCAGTGTATGTTTGGATAGCAGTTTGCAGCAGAGATGTATTACCATCATTTAGAGATGTACCGATGGATTGGTATCAGTATCGGAATCGGCGGTATCGGCCCATTTTTGGGGTATCAGTATCGGTATCGGCTTATTTTATGCCGATACTTCCGATACCTAAAAGGAATTTACTACTTAGTGATATATTCGATATAACTAAGATATTGAAGATACCAAATTAATATAATACGGCGTATTAAGTTTCTGTGGTGATTACCGTATGTCATAGAATACTGTTTTCTGTGGTAATAAGCCACAACCTCTAAATTGGACGTGTATGAAACGCGTATAGGCTGAACTCTGGCATTCTGTCACACGGTTGGTCATGAGTCACCAACTCACTGTCTCTCAGTCAGACTCTGCTCCTCCACCCACACAAAGTTCACACAGGTGAAAAGCTTATGTTTTTTAACTATAATCTAAGAATGTCAAACTTCAGATATTGAGAATCCAACAAAATGTATATATATATATATATATATATATATATATATATATATATATATATATATATATATATATATATATATATATATATATATATATATATATATAGTTAGGCATTTTGCATTATTGTAAATAACAGCATATTCTTATTTGATTTATAATTAACAGTGCTAGTGCTAGCCTTTTCCAAGATATCATACTGGAATAGGTGGAAGCTCGAATTATATATGTATATTAATTTTAATGCAAGTTTAATTTTTGAGTTACTTGTGTTAACCTAAGGATGTAAAAATTCCATAACTAAGAAAGTAACGATTCTGTTTTGTAATCATGTGCATTGTGTATAATTTGTTGCATATTAATTATTTAAGATCATAGCAATACACTAGAAATTTAGAATAAACTAAACTTTTTCTATTTAATTGAAAAGATTATGTGAAAGCTCATTTTTCTGAATTGATCTACTAATTTCTAATGAATTAATATCAAAGGATGTCAGATTTAATTAAAGAGAAACATACACAACAAAATGAGTTTCTTTTGCTAATATTTTTTGTCTGTTTTACAATTTTAATAATTTTAAAAATATTTTTGATCGCCAAAATATCGTCAATAAAATTAATAATGAAAATGCACAAGACCAAAAGGTCGCTAAAGGAGTAAGAAGTAAGAATTTAAAATAACTGAAAAGAATCAGAAAACTGAGAAGATATTCATTCCAATTACTGAGTAATTTACCTTTGCAAATGGCTTCAAAAAGCTTCTTGAATTGCTTCTATTTTACAAACGTTCTCAGGACTTACAGCATCCCCCAAAACAAAGCCTCCCATCTGATAAGGCTCGCCGTCCACCAACTCATCCTGGTGTCCAGTGCAGTAATCACTATAAGTAGTAGTATCGGTATCGGCCCAATTAGGTAGTATCGGTATCGGTATCGGAATCGGCCAAAATTTTGGTATTGGTACATCTCTACCATCATTAGTGTTGATTGTAAAGTTTTATTGGTGTATATCTACTTCCCATTGGTGTTTAGTTAGAAGAGGTGTTTTGTTAATCTTATTTTGACTGCTAGGTATGAGTATGGCAAGTGTTATGAGAAAATAGCTTGGTAATAGTGTTTTCTTTCTGTTTATGGCATCTTATAATACTGAGTTAGGCTTTTCATTGATGTACTGCCACTTCTTGTGATAGATTCAGACATTTCTTCAGCATAATATTTTTAACTTCAGATATTTGAATGGTGACTGTTGGATGTTTTTCATACCAAGATTACAATTTATTTTATGTAATTTAGATGCATTATTTCATTAACATAGTAATTTTGACCTCCAGATGTTGCTGTGACACATATTACAGCTTTTAATATTAAGTTTGACATTTCTTTCATGTATTTATACCAAGTTAGATATAATGTAATGTGATCTCAACCTGCAGATATGATTATGACAAGTATGATGAGGATGTGAGGTGGATGGATGACCTTCCGTACCCTTCCGTCAATGCCAGTCTGCTGCTCAATGACTGCCCCAAGCTGCCTATCTTTCAGAGGTACCAGTGGTTGTGCTGAGAATTGAGGTCATATCATTATATTTCTAAGCTTCTTTTTAATGTGGAATTAAATCATATTAAAAGAAAGTAGGCATTGGTGAACATGTCTTAGAAAAAGTGAGAAAAGTGATGGCAAAAGTAGTATCTTTGTGAACTTGTGCATATATTTTTATTCTTTTTTAATGTAGACAACAAAATCTGATTTGATAATGGTCCTTTGTTAAGAGTGTCAGATCTTTAGCTATGGATATTGTGTTTCTAATGCTTTATTCTGCCATTTTCTCAAGGAGAGGGAGACGGTGGGAGAAAAATTCTACTTCTGTATTGATAGTTTATTTAGCAAACCCCACAACCCTGCAGACACTGATCCAATCTTCATTACAGCAAGCCAGTGTTGAACCGGTGTGTCCCATTGAAGGGGGAAGGGCTGCGGGGTGTGCTGTACAACCTGTATGGCTACCTCAACACCATGGATGTGCTGGAGCAGGTATTGGCTGACCTGTACGCCTCGTGGCACCTCATCCTCATCTTCATCTTCATCACGTTATGTAAGTCAGGAGGCTGCAGCAGCTTTCATTTTGATAAGTTATATTTTCTTTAGCTATGGTGTTGATATAGTTTTGTAGATATCCTTCACTTAACTCTTTTTATTCCTGTTTTCCTCTCTTTCTCACTCCATGCAGTGCTGTCATGCCTGGTAATGATGTGCCTGCATGTGATGGCCAGCATTGTGACATATGCCATTGTGGTGGCTGTACTGCTGGTTTCTATTGGTGAGTATTGCTGGAATTTAATTTGTTATGCAGTTGTGCATATTTGTGGAATAAACTCAATATGATGACCTCACAACTCACCCTGTCTTTGTGGATCATGAAAATCAGCTTAGGATTAAAAGATTGATAAACAAATGCCAAAAATGAAAATGAGCATGTTTGTGTTTTTAATCACCCTGTGTGTAATTGCTGGCCTGGTATATAGATGGACAAGTAGATGAATTTTAAGAATTTATAGAATTAAGAGTATGAATGATTAGCGTATGAATGTGTCATACTTTCTCTGGGCTATCCTCTTTGAGATTGTTCTGGTATATAGGTAAGTTGATAGACAAATGGCTGTCCTTGCTGTGACCCAGGGAGTGTTTGTTTGCAGTGGCCTCAGTGTTGCTGTGGTGGAGTTACATCAGTGTGCGACTGCAGTTGGACAGCTCGCCGATGGAGCAGACCCTCATGGAGACAGTGCGCAACGAACGGGCTCTGCTGGTTTATGCAATCCTGTCCACTATCATCATGGTGAGCCTCACTTGCTCTGCCTCTTTGTCATCCTCAGTCTCAACACCCTCACTGGAATGAAATGAAGTATTAACAGAATTTTAAAATATGTGCTACTTTTCATGTCAAACACCCATGCTTTAGTATTTAATCTAATATGTATGTAATCATATTTGATGCTGCCCTTTCACTGTCATGTACTGGGCTCATCAGTTAGTATTTGTGCTAAGTGTGAAACAGCTTAGGCCTCAATGATCTCTCTATTCATTACATTCACTGATGGCTTTCACAATATTCTCTTATGGCCATAAAGGTGAGTTCACACTTGGCAATTCACTGCTAGAATTGCCAGCTGCCTCAAGCTGCACTGGCCTGCTTGGTAGACTTTGATGCCCACTGGCTGGAAATTTCAGCTGCACCAGCAAAACTGTCACGTTGGTCTTGTTCTGCTGTTGTTCGTTTACATTGATTTCCTGTGAAGCAGCTTCCCCTTCAAATCTGCTTGTGTGAACTGCTTCCAGTTGGGAGGACTCATTGTCAGATATTACCAGCTTGTGGGAGCTGGCAGTTCAGCAGTGAATTGCCAAATGTGAATCCACTTTAAGACTCGGGATCCTCTCAGTTTTCATCCCCTTAGCAGCAGCATTCTTTCAAGACTTATTTTTTCAGGTGATCCTCATTGTCCTGGTGGTATGTGAAGCCACACATTGCCATGGTGGCTGAGCTATTCAAACATGCTGGAGGCTGCCTCACCCATCACCCAACCCTCCTACTGCAACCCGTGGTCACCTTTGTCGTCCTACTGGGGCTCTTCTTTCTGTGGGTGTGGGTGATGGTATCCTTAGCCACTGCAAGTAAGATTTTTTCAGTGTGTTTTGTTGTTTTATAAGGATTTAGGGCTCTGGTTCCTGACTTGCTGCCTTGTGTTGCCTTTACCACTGCTGGTTTTAACTTGGTTTGGTAATTGGTAGAAACTTTCCAGAGAAATATATGAGAAGTTAAGGTGCAGCAAGAGGAGAGATCTTTTGTGCTCATAAACAAGTAAGACTGAAAGGATGATTACCAAGAAGATAATGAAAAGAAAATTTGAAGTGTATAAGCTATAATATATAAAGTTTGTATCTTCAGATGTAAAAGATTTAGCTTGAGTCGTTCCTTAAACACACTTTCCTGCATTGTGGCTACCTGATGGTAATTGCTCCTGAGAATTCCTTTACTTAATAAATGAGTGTATAATTTCAGATATTAAGGTCACAATTTCTACATTAACAGAAAACCTGAGCATAACCAGCCTGCAGTCACCACACCAAGAGATGCTCCTGAACCATTCTGCTCTAGAAAACAAGTCCCTTAATTCCTCTGCCATCATGAAACGTTAGTCCCTCAAATTTTAATCATTTACTGTGTGATTTGGTCAATTTTATCACTTTCATTACTTCTATAGCCACAACTCCACAAGTCTAGCTTATTATCTCTGCGAGCCAGTGTTAGCCTCTTCCTTGGAATTTCCTTATCCTCCTTATCTTGGCATTTATTTTTGTTTTACGATCTTATTAATTTGCATCAGTGTCTTCTATGTAATGCTTGTGTAAGTTTAATCTTTACAAATTTTAGTGGCACCATATGACTGATGTTTCTTTCTTTCCCTTTTTAAATTAATGTAATCAGTCACAAGCCTGTTTATTGTATGTAGCAGTGTGTGTCAATTCTGTGTGTGTTTGCAGCCACTCCCTTTGAGGCACTGGAGTACATGGACCCGACATGGGTGCGTTCCCTGTGGTGGGTGTGGGTCGTTGGCCTGGTGTGGGTGGCAGAGTTCATCTTGGCCTGCCAGCAAATGATCATTGCCTCTGCTGTGTCCACCTGGTATTTCTCAAGGTGAGCAAGATCAGATGTGATTTAATTTTTACATGGAATACTTCTTTGTGGGAGTTAAAGTTTCAGGGAGAGACATGGAGGTGGCATTAGGAAGAAGACATGGGTACAATAATTATCATATATAACTGCAAATACTGAGAAAGATTTACGAGGCATCCAGCTCTGTAAGGACAGAAAAGTAACTTGTGTGCACTTAGTCGTAAGGGCATTAATTGGAGAGATACCGATTATATGATGGTCTTTGTGTTAGTGCATGCATATATTTACCTTGTCTTGGCTGCCTTGGTGGGTGATATAATCCTGGTATAGGTGTATGCAGAGACAGCAGTATTAGCTATGATAGCCACTGATCCAGCCTGAGATGAGACATACCACACATATCCATAAAACTGAGTGAGATTAAAAGGTATGTGAAATTCTAGACAAGGGACCGCAGGGAAGGGACGGCACCCAGTATGGTGGTCGTGGCGGACACTGGTGATGTACCACCTGGGCACCGTGGCTAAGGGCTCCCTGCTCATCACTCTCTGCAAGCTGCCAAGACTCATCATCCAGTGGGCCACCAAGAAGTAAGGAAACTGTTATACATAGTGATTTATATGTGGTATTAATTTGTTTTGGTGGTCATGGTGAGTGATGAATAACAACCAGGGGTGTGGAGTCGGAGTCGAGGAGTTGAGGAGTCGGCTACTTTTGGCCGGAGTCTGAGTCGGAATTGGAGTCAGAGTCGGAGTCGGAGTCGGAGTCAGTAAAAATATGAGCGACTCCGACTCCTTTACGTGATAAATTTTCGAGTAAAGATTCCACTTCATGGAGATTCCTACAAATTGGGAGAAATTGACTTTGTGGAGGATGTGTCCAATGAAGCACTACATATAAAGATATTTTTATTAATTTATGATAATTATATAATCGTCAAGTACACTTTTATTATGGATTGACTCGAAAATATGTAAGTATTGATTCTCTTAACTTTCGTCTTTTTTGGGTGTGGCAACTAGCGGGCTTTTTGTTTAATCTTTTCCCTTGGCCACCATCCCTGATGTAAAAAAAAATAGACTATATTGTTGTACTGTAAAAAAAAAAAAAAAAAAAAAAAAGCGGAGTCAGAGTCACAACCTTCAAATTTCCTGGAGTCGGAGTCGGAGTCGGAGTTGGAGTCGCAACATTTAAATTTACTGTAGGCGGAGTTGGACTTGGACTTTTGAAAATCCGACTCCACACCCCTGATAACAACTTAGTGGATGTCAGGATGAAATGTTACCCAGCTTGACCATGGTTACTGTTACCCACACAGGTGCAAAGATCCAGAAAACAGCTGCGCCCGGTGTGGCCTGCGTGCCTGCAGCTGCTGCCTGTGGTGCTTTGAAAATTTCCTTAAGTACATGAACCACAATGCCTACACTGTCACCGCCACCAGAGGCACACCATTCTGCACCTCTGCCAAGATTGTAAGGCTGCCACTGCTGCTGCTGCTGTTGTCTTGGTTTTGCAGTTGTTTGAGACACAGTGACAGTTCTTATGTAGATGCTAGTCATTCAGGATCAGTACCTTATTAATTCTTATTTCTTTATATTTTAACCTTTATTTTGTATGTAATTGAATGATACTTACTAGTAAAGTGAAAGATATTAATTTTATGCAGATTTTAGCTGATTTTGGCCATACCAAGTCTGATCAACAGCTACTTGTTGGATATTCTAGATTTTTGACATTATATATCTTAAATCCTCTCACATCAAGTTGGCTTCTTGCATTTATTCTTTGACTCACTCATACATATTTGAAAAAAAAGGCTATATTCAGAAAAATGTTTTACCAAATTGTTGCTGATGAGGATGTTATTGGTGACAGGCATGGCAAGTGGTGGTGACCAACATGCTGCAGGTGGCCACTGTGAACAGTGTCGGGGATTTGATGCTGTTCTTGGCCAAGGTTGCTGTTACAGGAACTGTGTGCTGCATTGCCCTGCCGGTGCTGCACGCTGACCCAACGCTCCACCTCTATGCTATTCCTCTCATTGTCATTGCTGTGTTTGCATTCTTTATCACCCACTGTGTGTTTTCTGTATATGAAGTAAGTGTTTTGTTATGAAGGTCACATTTTTCCTCACACCACTTTCATTATCATGGTAGGGATGTCTGAACATAAGAAAATAAGGAGACTGCAGCTCATGTGACTTAAACAAGGCAATATTATTAACATCACCACAGTAATCATTATTCCTTTCATCACCACATCATTGAGAATTATCACTCTTACCTTGTATGTTCTTAATCTCGTACTTATTTGAATAATGGCATTGAATACACTTACTCTGGTTTAGGAAAAGTTTAAAATCTATTAATGATCTTATTCTCAGATGGCAGTGGACACACTCTTCCTATGCTTCTCTGATGACTACAACACCTACGACACAACAGACGGCCGGGAGCTGGTGGCTGACAAGGAGCTGTACGAGTTCATGGTGAAGCACGAAGACATTGACTACAAGAAGAGTCACAAGTCCAGGCACAGTGAGGTTCCTGAGACAATTCGTTTCAAGGAAGTTCAGGAAGCAGTTTGAGTGTGGGTGAGTTGAAGGGGGCTGCTGCTCTCTGGGTGAGTCATCCCTTGCTGGTAGAGGAAGGGTTTGATGTGCATTATGATGCGTTTAGAGGAGAGATAAGTTAATAGTGACAGCTCCCTGCTCACTGTTTGCTGCTATGCATCGATATTATCCTACATTAAAGATTAAGTGTCTAGTTTATGATTGTAATTATTAGTTTAAGGAATTTAGTTGTAGTTATCTGTATGTGTAAGGGTATGTAGGTGAAGCATTGTTGCCCAAATGGGATGAAATTTCTCATGACAGCAGGTTTGTGTAGAGTTAACAAGTGGCTGGCTGGCCATGCTCTCATTGATGGTGGCCCTGCAGTGGTGGCCACAAGGGAAGAGGCTCCTTGTAGGCATTATTTTTTGCTTTCAACCAAAGCTTTACTGTGTTACTGTTATTATTTATTCTTTACCTTCATATGTATGCAATATTTTGTCACATATGCCAGTTTTCTAAGGAGCAGTCTGTGAAGCTTCTTTTTTAATGATTGATTCATTCTATGTAATACATTTTCAGATCAAGTCTTGGACAAAAATTTATTCATGTGCTATGCCAGTGTGCCTTGAATTCTCTTTCGATTAGTGCTCTAAAGTATGTGGATTAAGTATAAAGTAATGTGTATGCTGTCATTGGAATATTTATGGTGAGTGATGGGGATTGTAATGGAAATACTAGTGAAAGGGAACACCTCAGGATGCTGGCTGCTGTGATGGCCTCATGGACTCACTGCAGCCAGATGTGTAGCATTGTGTTTGTGTATTTACAACATTTTCACTTGCACACACCAACATAAAAGACTTCACACGCACAATGTATCTTTGATGGGTGTGGCAGAGGCACACATAGGTGTCTTGGGTCCGATAGTGTAATGTTATATATTAGATCTGTGATTTCCAGATATGTGATATTTGTGTTTACTGTATATTTATCAGTTTTTTGAGGAACTATAGAATTTTTTATCATTATAAACATGAACATGATCTATTTTTGTGCCACTATTAATGTACAAAGAAAATATTGTGCTGTTCTCAGATTATTTTGTGCAACGAAAGTATTTTTGATGATTTTGTAAAGTGAATGAAGTGTGTTTGTGAAGGTCAACAGATAGGGAGTCAGCAGAATTCATACAGCGAATGAAAACTTAAGAATATTTCATCATGTTTCTTGAGGTTACTTTGTCTTGAAACAGTTATGCGAATTAAGAATATTTCATCATGTTTCTCGAGGCTACTTTGTCTTGAAACAGTTATGCGAATTAAGTTAGGTGTGGCCTTCAGGCAAACGGGAGGAACTTGTTTATATTAGATCCATCCCTGTTGCATTCTGTGGCCCTGTGATGCCAAAAGAAAGAAAATATTGATAAAAGTCAGGTTCCTATGTTGTTCCTATTTGTATAACTGCTTTCTGGTATACATCCACTCTGGGAACTCCTTTAATGTGGTTATTTTCTTCTTGCTGGTGTAGAATGCATAATTTTTCCGTGAGCTAGATGCAGTCATGAGGTAATTGCTTGCTGGGAAATGAGACTGCAGTATTTTCCTTTGAGAGATGAGGTGGCCAAGATAGCAGCCTCCATTAAGTGGTTCTTGGGGTTCATGATTGACTGTATTCTTAATATGTAAAGCAGTTTTATAGAGGAATGGTTTTTAGACAATGAAAACTGGGACTTTTTTTTTTCAAACTCTTAGGGCATATTCACAAAATATTTCCATGGTTCAAAATTCATGCTATTAATTTTCAAATGTATATATTTTTAAAGAAGCAATGATGTACTAATCATTTCTAGTTTGGGAATATAATCTTGTGTTTTAATTTAAATTTACTCTGGAAATGTTTTAAAAACCTAACTAGTAGTAAATGCATTGCAGATAGTTTGTGTACTGATAAGTTTAATGCTGCATCTTGTGTTTACTTGTCATTAATCAATGGACCAACATTTATGCATAGTACCTGCAATCAGCTTCCAGTAATGTGAATTGTATGTGTCTTAACCAATGATCTCTAGTGTTTGTGAAATCTCCAAAGAAGCATCACCATGAGATTGATTGACTACTTACTATGGGTAAATGGGAAGGTTAGGGTATTATCACGTGGTAGACGACATACATTGAGGTGTGTCTTGAGGCTCTTTTATCTCATTCAGTGAGGATTTCGTATCAGTGTGTAGGTTTGTGTGGTGTGAGGTGTCTCTGTACTGGGGCCACACAAGTTAATGCTCTTAATTACACTTGTCACAAGGAAATGTGTAATGTTAAACTGCCATGTCCTTTTATCTGAGCTGCCATGGTGGAGGTACACCCTTAGTTGCATGTTGTCTAGGTAGGTGATAGGAGTTTAATGCATAAAATTTAATGTCCTAGTTGTGAATGTGCTATTGTACTTAGAATATGTTGTAATATTACTTCTTTTATTATATAGGTGCTTGTGTACTTATGCCCAAATGCAACAGTGTGTAAGCTGCCTGTAGGTCAGATAAAGGGAGTGTCTCAGTGTGTGGGTAAGGGCAAGCTGTCATGTGGCTCCTTCTCACCTCAGTTGTGCTCAGGTCAAGCCAGGGGAGCTGCTTCACCACAGCTTCCCTGAATCAGGCCTTGGAACATTTGCATCCAGTACTGTTGTGATGACTATATATTTTTGTTATTTTTCACATAAAAAAATTAGCTCATATAAAAATAAGTTCAGATTACCATGTCAAAATATTTGTTGTTCAAAGTGCTCCACTCACAAGTGTTTGTAGTATAGTTGTACTCTTGCTTGTAAGTGATGTTAGTGAATGATGGAAGGTCACACAATTGTTTACCCAATTTACAAGTAGTTCTTACTCATAAAACAATTTACTTTTAGGTTGAATGTCCAGAACAAAGTGTGTTTAACAAAATACCTAAAGCATTCCCTGTATTGTTTATTTTTGGCAAAGATATTGATTTTAACTTTACAATATTGTAAAATGAACTTACAAATGTCAGTGGGACCTTGTTAACAAAAGCATGTTAACAGAACTAATGTAAGATGTGATTAATTATTATGTATAATTACATGCAGTCTATTATTTAAATTATATTGCAAATCATTTCCAAAGTAGATTATGTAACAGAGAAAACCTTGTCTTCTACACCGCAGCTCCAGCCCTTGTTTGCTACCCAGCAACAGTGCTGTGCTTTGTGCAGCAGTTAATCATGTCTGGAGTCTTTCAACACTGTGTGGCTAGAGGAGTAGATGGAGGAGGAGGAAGCAGAAGCACACACACACACACACACACACACACACACACACACACACACACACACACACACACACACACACACACACACACACACACACACACACACACGGTAGCTCAGTGGTTAGAGCGCTGGCTTCACAAGCCAGATGACCGGGGTTCGATTCCCTGGCCGGGTGGAGATATTTGGGTGTGTCTCCTTTCACGTGTAGCCCCTGTTCACCTAGCAGTGAGTAGGTACGGGATGTAAATCGAGGAGTTGTGACCTTGTTGTCCCGGTGTGTGGTGTGTGCCTGGTCTCAGACCTATCCCAAGATCGGAAATAATGAGCTCTGAGCTCGTTCCGTAGGGTAACGTCTGGCTGTCTCGTCAGAGACTGCAGCAGATCAAACAGTGAATTACACACACACACACACACACACACACACACACACACACACACACACACACACACACACACACACACACACACACAGAGTTATTCACTAATCATGCAATCATCTGATGAACAAACTTAACATTTAAACATATCATTTCCTCATGCTGTGCACTGGAGACAAACTTAAATGACCCTTAACAACACCATGTTGGTCTTGTTCCATTTCCTGAGAGTGGGAGAGTAACAAGAAAGCTGGGTAAATAAAAAAAAACCCAGTTGCTTTACTTTAAGTAAGAGATACGTTAAAAAATAGATAAATGAAAGCACAAAAGTCTGGCAGGAAATTAATACTCTGCTCACTTTACATACGGCACTGTTTTAATGGTGAAAATGAAGAAAAGACTAAAACTGTATGTAAAACTGCATTTCCTCCCATTTCTTTGCCCTATACGCTTGTGTGTTTGCCTATCTATATACAGATACATCCATCCCACTAATCCTAACCAGTCTTGCCTTCCTCCCTTCCCATCTATGAGAAACGAGTCACAAAGCTGTATAATTATTGTTCTTCCTATCCCAGTGCCTCATTATATTGCTATTACTACTCTCCTACAATCCTCCTACATACTATTCCTTCTTCCTTCACTTTTATCATTTTCTCTCTTCCAGCTTTTTTTAAATTTTTTTCTTATGTCCTGGCCAAGTATAGCACTCTTAGGTAACCTGAAGAGTAATGGAAGCACTGTTAAACTTCCATCCATTAGTGGCACAGGCAATTTTATTTATAGTGGTACCCATATTAGGGCCCATATCATTACCCAAGTGTATCTTTGGTATAACCATCTAGAACCTGGATATCACGGTGACATGTAGGTAACTTTAAACCACTTGACAAATGGCAAATGCGTGATACATGGTGGGATTTGAACCTACACATGGATGTCTGCCCGATCCCACGCTCACCACCTTGTCCATTAGGCCACTGCTTCCCTACTAATACATACTACTTCAACAACAATCCACTCCTCTTTCCCCTTCATTCCTTCTTTCCTCCTCCTCCTTTTACTCCAATATGCTACACTTTTGTCTGTTAAATGTCTTGAAATTGAAAAAATATGCTCTGCAAATGGATGGAAGGACGCTGGGAGGCTGGAGAGAAGGAATCCTCAGTGGTCATTGTCTGTCCTGTTTGCCAGGGCCAGGCTGGCACTTTGAATGGGGCTGCACCTTATTTACTTAAGCCCTATTCGAGGCATGTTGGGAGCTGCTTATCTATTCAATTGGCTTATTTAGGTGGCACTGTCCTGATATAGACATCCCTCCAGCTTTCTCATTTCCTGACTCCCTCTTTGCAGTTCATTCACACAGCTGATTTGATGTCGCATGCAGTATATGAAGCCACGCCATTGCCTATTGGTTAAGAAGGGAAAGAATAGAAATAATAAATGGAGGGAATGAGAATAAAACAAGAAATAGAAAAAATAAATAACAAATAGAGAAAATGGATAATAAAAGGAGGAAATGAGAATAAAATGAGACAGAAAGAAAAATGGATAATGAATAGAGGAATAGGAGGAAATGGGAATGAAAATGTAATAATGAATAAGGGAATAGGAGGAAATGATAAGAAAACAACAGATAGGAAGAAAAATAGATAATGAATAAAGAAAGGATAACGAATAAGGGAATAGTTCAAAATGGTAATGAGAATGAAAATGAATGGGAAAATGGAAGGAAACTGTAATAAAACAGCAGGTAGAAAATGGATAACGAATAGGGAGGAAGAGGATAACGAATAAGGGAATATGGGAAAATGGAAATGAGAATGATAATGAATAAGGGAAGTGAAAATATAATAATGAAGAAGAGAATAGGAAGAGCGTGTGTGTGTACGTGCGCTGTTGACCAATAGCGTGGCTTGATAGATGTGACGTCAAATCAGCTACGTGAAAGAGCAGCGAAAGGGGAGCTAGGAAATGTGGAGAGCTGGAGGGACTTCTATATTAAGACATTGCCATTCAGGTTATACTTCACGTCTGAGACTAGAAACAGCCAGAAGTTTCGCTACATATACAAGCAAATACGAAGGGAGGGGAGTTACTCTCGGTGCGTATATTTACGTAACGTAACTTCATTTTAAAAATCACAAGAAGAAAGAATTAAGACACCCAGACAAGAATATATCGCATTTTCTGATTTCCTATATTTTTGACTGATGCACAAAATACAAAAATAATACAGAATCCGTTAACAAAAACGAAATATTTAGGGAAGATTTATATATTTTACGAAAGGGACTACAAAAATATAATGCTGAGAAACAAAATACAACCAGACTAGATTCTATTACAATTTCTGAATAAGGAAAATTTTTACTTTCCAGAGAAATAAAGAAAATAGAAATTCGTCGTCGTATTAAGAAACTAGATTTTTAGTTTTAATAACTTAATTAGATACATTAAAAATGAAAGTATGCATTGTTGGTAAAGATCTTATTGGATATTGTTACTGGATACATGTCTTCATATTTTCTAAGTCTTGAAATGAATACCAAAACAATTATAGGCGTTCTGACATAAATCATTAAAATGTAGATAAAATGACAAAATGGTTATTTCTTCAAGAAACAAAACGGAGCTAGTCTGGATCCTATTATAGAATGTAACTAGTTATAGGTTTTTGTTGAATATCAAAACAATGTCAACTCTCTCTCTCTCTCTCTCTCTCTCTCTCTCTCTCTCTCTCTCTCTCTCTCTCTCCTGGATATCGGTTTCGTATGTCAAATAATAAAAAAAAAAAAAAAAAGAATTCAGTGTGTAAATTCTGAACATCCTGCGGTCATTAGGCCATATTAGATTTTCGACACAGTCACAACTCCTCCATGAAATTGTTTTCAAAGTCTTCATTATATTCATTGTTTAGGCACAGACTGGTGAAGGAGCAAAGTGTTTCTGAATACGGCATAAAAGCGAGGGTGCAACCACCGGACAGCCAAGATAATGGCTTAATTATTTTTTTTTATTTTTTATAATTGTCTCAGATCTGAAAGTCACGTCATCAATCGTTACTAAGAATTTTTTTATTAATGACTCAAAATGAATAAATAACAACAGGCCTTGCGGCAGCGACGGTGTTTCAAGACTTACAGTTTTTGAGACGAATACTTTTGCATTGGAGACATGACTCCTCATAAGTTCATGTTCAGTTCTTTCAGTGCAATGACGCTCAGCAAGTTCTTGAATCAACGAAGACAACGGATGCTGTTGTTGCGTCTGGCAGCGAGGAAGAGTAGGAGGGCGCGGCGCGAGCACCAGCACGCGCAGCACGGGGCAACGCGCGGTAAGCTGTGCACGTGTGGCCACTGCGAGGTGTGGGTGGCTACGTGTGCTGCTCCCTCCACTGCCTGTGACAAGGTGACAACACAAGTGGTGCACTCTCGTGAAGTGTGAATGTGTAGCATCATCTGCAAGATTTAGTGGCAGAGTGTGAATTACAGACGTCAGTACTCGAGGCATGTGAACAACACATGTAATGACTATTATGAGAACTTCACTTTGAGTCGCTTGATACTCGCTGTGTTTGAAAATTGACGTTACCGCGTTCAAACGTCTGCAGCTGCGTGAAAAAAAAAAAAAAAACTACCGCCGCGTTATCATCACTACTCGATCACAAGTAACTACCGATACAGAGTCAAGAGATGCACTCTGAAACACAGAACTCATGACCTTTAGGTATAACACATGCGCGGGAGGGGGAGGAGGCGGAGGCTGAGGCTGATGGGCAGTGTGGGGAAAACGACAACCCGGTCTCTGATATTACAAGACGTGAACCCACCATTCCACCCATGACTTTACCGCCCACTTTCATAACCACCCTGACCTTGCCCCTATCCATCGACACTGCTAGTGTTAATTTTGTTCATTCTAACCCACTACCGTTAAGTAACTGGCAGAACGTAGAAGGAAGAAGCTGCTTGGTGTCACTGAGGCGGAAGACATTGCGTGTTTCACAGATGAATGACAAACTACTCCTATATTTTCTTGTCTCCGCGTCCCAGGCAATGCACGACCCCTAATCCTCTCATAGCGCCTGTACTTCCTAGTTCCGGAGGAGGTGGGATGGATTTAAGTGCACGCTTCACGCCTCTGCGACCCTTAATTGTGTTAAGCACGAAGCGGCGGCGACGGCGGTTCCTTTGGCAGAGACCGCGGAGGGTGAACCGACGAGTGGGGTGTTTGTGTAGTAAAGCCATACGCGATGCAAGATTTATGGACGAGTTTTTGATGGACCTCTTAACTTTCCTGTTTGAAATGCTTGTATTTAGAGAACTTTCAATCTTTCTCTTCACTCATAACCTTCTTCTCATCTATCCGTCTCTTTCCTGTTCTTGATGGTCTCGTCTCGTAGTTATCTCTCTCTTCCTTTACCTTTATCTCTCCTCAGCAACGCTATTTATCCTTACCTCCTTTTCACTTCCCCGTGTGTTTGTTTTCATTTGCTGACAGTGTGTGTGTGTGTGTGTGTGTGTGTGTGTGTGTGTGTGGCATTTAAGTGCAGGCAGTGGGCGGATAGGTGGGTGTGTGGCCTCCTCTTGAACCCTGCGTGCCTGGTGTTTCAATGGGTGACCTGGCAGGGTGTGGGTGGGTCCTTCGAGTATTGCAGCATCCGACAGGGCATTGCGCAGGACGATATAAAAAAAAGTGATTTGTTTTTCACCTTTTTTTTTCTTGCTCTGCTTCATAGTGGCATTTGTAATTATATCGTAACATTTACAAATAATTTACAGCGAGATGAGTTGTTGCAGTGTATTTGGCGTTTTCTATTCCGGGTAATTTTGAGTGAGTTTATTGTATTTGTTAATTATATTGTGTGTGGCAGCTTTTGATTTGAGTATCATTAATATTTTCTTTCTGTTTTTTTTTATTAATTGGTGTTTGAATCTAGATATTCCAGGTAAAGTGACTGTATTGAAAAAGATAAGTGAAAGGAACCGAGAAATAATTTATGACATTGAAATCTGAAAGTAAAAAAAAAAAAAAAAAAAACCGGGAAAAAGAAAGAAAAACTAGAAAAAGAAAGAGGAAAAGGAGGTGGAGGAAGGACGAAAGCATCGGATCGTGAACTGAAACCAAAATGAACTAGTGACGGTCACCTCAGCGCGCCTTTTGGGGGACTGGTGACCTTTGTGATTGATACTCATAGCAAGTGCCCTTTTTACCTGGTGACCTCCGCGTGCCTGGTGATGGTCCTCATCCCCGACAGCGGCTATTGAACAGGTAAGTCTAATTCCTGATTTGATTTCTGTTAGGATTATTATTGTCATTGTCATCATTGTTATTGTTTTGTTTTTTCAGTGCATCTTGTTTCTTCTTCCTTTTCTCGGTCTTCATCATCAGTTATCTTTATTATTACTGTTACTGTATTCACTGCATCTCATTGACACATGGAATAAAAAAAAAAAAAACTTAAAATGATTAGCGAGATGATGTACGCGAGAGAATACGTATTTGTGTATAGCTAAGTTATTGAATGAATGGAGAGAGGGATAGCTGTTTTCTCGTATGCATCGTATCGACTTAAAAAAAAAAATAAGCGAGAACAATAAAATAAATGAATTAAGACAAACAAAGAAATGGGTAATAAAATAGAAAAAAAAGATGAAACTGACAGACAGACACAAAAAAACACTAAGAAAACAAGAACAAGAAAATAATAAGGAAAAAAAAAGTTGATTATACTACAAAAAATCATGAAACTTACACACACCAAATACGGCACGTTGTCATTCTAGGAAACACAACAAACTTCGGGCTTACCACGCTCAAAACTCATAAACAAATTGCGCTTTTCTGGATGCGTGACTAGATTGAGAACCTCCTATATAGCTCGGTGTACGCGGAAAGGGAGGCGAAGAAGGGGAAGGGAAGGGGCAGGGTTGGAGAGGGTGCAGAGAGGGGAGAAGTACGAGGGGTTAGCTAGAGGGAGGTAGAGGACAGGAGGTGGATGGTCTAGTCACGCAAAGTACTTCTCTCGGTTTCTGCGTGACTGTTTATTGATTATAGAGAGAAGGACTTGAAGAGGAGAGAGAGACAAGACTCAAGGGAACGTATTCGTAATCATTTCGACGTCTTCTTTTGACATTTTCACGGTTTTTTGTAATAATTATAGGGTTTTTCAATTGTTTTCGTGTTACTACAGGTATTCAGGTAAGGATTTGGGATTACTGATGAGGAAATAGACTCGTATACTGTTTAATCGTCTTTTGTACACAGTTTCAAGGGGTACAGTGGAAATTATTAAGATTTTTCAGCTGTTTTCATATATCTAGAGATGTTTTGACAAGGTTTCTGAACTTAATGAGGAAAAAAAATAATATGATAATAGCCCGACAAATCGTCTCAGTGGCCTTTGAAAACAGTAAAGGAAAAACAAACCGTATAAGAGAAATACTGTACGTCACTCGCTCATTATGAACGATGCGCAAACGAGACTGGAAGAACATCGTGCATTATGAAAGATGTTGTACGTGTGTAGGTAAACAGTTATATATGTATGTGTATACGTGTTAAGGGAGAGGGAATGGGGAATGGGGGAATGACAGGTGAAGAAGGGTGGAGGGGAGAAACATGTGAAGGTGGGGGGAGGGCAATAAGGGACGGCTGGTAAGCAGGGGAGAGAGAGAGAGAGAGAGAGAGAGAGAGAGAGAGAGAGAGAGAGAGAGGGAGAGGGAGGGCGAGAGGGGGGCTGACAGGTGTGAGTCGCTGGACAGGAACCGATCGATAAACGACATGAAAACGTACGAGAGTTTAAGTTTTTCCCTAAACATTTTCCCCAGGCAAGCCTCCGTAAAACTCCCACCCATGAAAATATAGACAGGAGAAAAAAAAAGAGAAAAAATGTAAGCTTGTATTTTATAAAGGATAACTGTCGGTTTACAAGGGGAATTTCCTGGCGCTGGTGTGCATATTTTTTGTGTTTCCATGTAGCAAGTCGATATCGTACAGGCGAGGTTGACGATGCGCGATGCTTTCTATAAATTTTCACCATGAGCTTTATTGGCAGCGGCGGTTAGCTGGGAAACAAGAGGGAATTAATATAATAATTCATTCTAGCGTTTGTTTCTCTTTCCATCTGGTGCTGACGGTGTTGAAAAAGGTGTAGAACTGAGAATTGTTACTTTATTTTGTGTTTGGAGAAAGTCATACAGTGAGGTGGTCCATAAAACTGTCTATAAGAGTGTAAATGACGTGTGTGTGTGTGTGTGTGTGTGTGTGTGTGTGTGTGTGTGTGTGTGTGTGTGTGTGTGTGTGTGTGTGTGTGTGTGTGTGTGTGTGTGTGTGTGTGTGTGTGTGTGTGTGTTTGGTGCTGCCTGGCCCTATCCATACATGATTGCCTGTGTGTGTAGATAGAAAAATATTTATAGGATACAGTTTTTATATACTTACTTATAATAATGGTCGAGAAAAGAGGTATAGAATGATTTACGACGTGAAATGTACAACTATTTCACTGTGTCATTTCAAAATAGAAACTTTTTTCCTAGACCTTGAAAAACAAAAAATATCGATTCTTTTATAAGATAATAACTATCATTCTCTCTCTCTCTCTCTCTCTCTCTCTCTCTCTCTCTCTCTCTCTCTCTCTCTCTCTCTTCTGCACCGTCACTAACATCACAAAACCTAAGATCGACTTTTGAGAACCGAAGTGAAAGTTTTGGCAAGAAATTTATGAACGCAAGGTCAGATCTTTAAGAGAGAGAGAGAGAGAGAGAGAGAGAGAGAGAGAGAGAGAGAGAGAGAGAGAGAGAGAGAGAGAGAGAGAGAGAGAGAATATCTTTTAGAACTGCCGGATGGATGATCAAAATGAGAATGAAGGAGAGGAAATAGATAGCGGATGCCGAGGAGGGAGGAAGGAGGGAGGGAGGAAGGGAGAGAAGGGAGGGGAAGGATAGGTGGAACGGAGGAAAGAAAGGAGAGGAAGTGAGGGAGAAAGTAGGACAGGAAGAAGACGAATCACGAAGAAGGATAAATACACAGTAGTAGGAACAGCAGTAGTAGTAGTAGTAGTAGTAGCAGCAGTAGAAGTAGTTGTGGTAGTAGTAGCAGTAGTAGCAGCAGTAGAAGTAGTTGTGGTAGTAATAGTAGTAGTAGCAGTAGTAGTAGTAATAGTAGTAGTAGTAGTAGTAGTAGTAGTAGTAGTAGTAACAGTAGTAGTAGTAGTAGTAGAAGTAGAAGTAGTAGTTGATATAATACAAACACCTATAGAAAACCGTAATAGTGACAGCGATAGTAACATTAGTAGTATTAGTAGCAGTTATATAAGTAATGATGATAGCGATGACGATGATAATAATGGTAGTCGTAGTGAGGAAGGAATCGCGAAAGACAGTCATGGAGGTAACAACAGTGATGGTAATGGTGGCGATGGTGGTGGTGACATTGGTAGCAGAGGTAGTGGTGGTGGTGGTGGTGGTGGTGGTGAGTAACAGAGTACACACATCAATAATGCAAGAAGGGCGAGTCTGGAGGGAAAATTGAAGAGGGAGGCATGATTCTTGACTTATTCATGCCGCCATTAGAGAGAGAGAGAGAGAGAGAGAGAGAGAGAGAGAGAGAGAGAGAGAGAGAGAGAGAGAGAGAGAGAGAGAGAAAGGAAAATAATGTCGCGTGTAAAGAGGGAGAGAAGAAAGGAGACTGGAGGAGAGAGAGAGAGAGGAAGAGAGGAAGGAGGGACAAAGGAGGAGAGAAAGAGGAGGAGGAGGGGGAAAGGAAGGAAGGAAGGAAGGGTGAGAGGGTGTGGCTTCCTTCACGTCCTGCGAGGAGAGGAGGAAGAAGAAGAAGAAGAAGAAGAAGAAGAAAAGAAGAAGAAGAATAGGATGAGACAAATAAAACCTTAATAACAAAACACAGAGAAGACAGACGAAGAGAAAAAAAAAGATATGGCAAAGAAGAGGAAGAAGTGGACATGATTCACTGTTATCCTTTAATTTTTCACGCCTTCCTTTTTTGGCTCCTTAATTGTGTGAGAGAAGAGTGTGAGTGGCTGGGAGTCTCTTGCCCTGAGTAATTTCAACTATGAGGCAGATAGTGATACGGGAAGCAAGGCAAGAGAGAGAGAGAGAGAGAGAGAGAGAGAGAGAGAGAGAGAGAGAGAGAGAGAGAGAGAGAGAGAGAGAGAGAGAGTATAGAATGAGATAAATGTCTAAATATAAGAGAAATGAAGGAAAAGAGTACATATAGATAAAATAGATAGATAGATAGATAGATAGATAGATAGATAGATAGAGAGAGAGAGAGAGAGAGAGAGAGAGAGAGAGAGAGAGAGAGAGAGAGAGAGAGAGAGAGAGAGAGAGAGAGAGAGAGAGAGAGAGAGAGAGAGAGAAGGTAAATCGTGTGATGTGAAGGATTACACTCATTATGAACTGTTACTCTCACTTCCTTCCTTATTTTCCTTGTTGTTCGTCTTACTCTTGTTCAGGAAGGAAAGAAGGAAGGGAAGTGTTATGATGTTACCAAGAATCACACTTATAAACTGTTAATTCCTCTCCTTCCTTCCTTCCTTCCTTCCTTTCTTTCTTCCTTGATTTTATTGTTATTCTTATTTTTGCCCAGGAAAGCAAGGCAGAAAAACGAGAAAGGAAAGGAGAAGAAGGAAAATGGTGTTACTGAAGGAATATACTCTTCAAAAAACTGTTACTCCTTTCTTCCTTCCTTCCTTCCTTCTTTCTTCCTTCCTTCCTTTTCTGTTGTTATTCTTACTCTTGTCTAGGAAAGCAAGGCAGTAAGACGAGAAAGGAAAGGAGGAAAACAAAAAGGGTGTCACTGAAGGAATGTACTCTTCAAAAATCTGGTACTTTCTTTTTCCTTCCTTCCTTCCTTCCTTCCTTCCTTCTCGTTCTTCTTACTGTCGTTCTTCTTGGTCTTGTTCGTCATAAAATATCTGAAACTGATATAAAATTCATTCTTACGATTTACAAAAAAGGGAATTCAGTAAAGCGGATATAAGGAGGGTGACTTTGAATGCATGTGTGAATAATCTCTCTCTCTCTCTCTCTCTCTCTCTCTCATGGCAGGATGCACCAAGGAAGCCAGTCAAATTTTCCGGCTTTGCAGAGAGAGAGAGAGAGAGAGAGAGAGAGAGAGAGAGAGAGAGAGAGAGAGAGAGAGAGAGAGAGATTATAGAAAGAGTTAAATGTCTACATATGAGATATAAATGAAGAGAAATGGAAAAAAGAATACAGAGAGAGAGAGAGAGAGAGAGAGAGAGAGAGAGAGAGAGAGAGAGAGAGAGAGAGAGAGACCTCAACGCACCTTAACATACCCGGCGCTGATAAAACACACACACACACACACCCTTCAGTACACTCCCACACACACCCACAGAGGCACACCCATCCTGTAGCAAGTGTTTTTGTGTTCCCAGACACGCCCCTACACCCAACCCTTTATAATACACACTTAGAACACCCATGTCAAACGCCCATTAGTTATTTTGTGTCCTTTACAACTCTTCTCTATTCACCAGAACCCCTTTATGTAAATCTCTGAATTGTCTGTACTCTCAAATATCTGTCTTTCGGCTCCTCTCTCTCTCTCTCTCTCTCTCTCTCTCTCTCTCTCTCTCTCTCTCTCTCTCTCTCTCTCTCTCTCTCTCTCTCTCTCTCTCTCTCTCTCTCTCTCTCTCTCTCTCTCTCTCTCTCTCTCTCTCTCTCTCTCTCTCTCTCTCACATTTATCTCTTTCCCACTGTTACTTTCTCCTACTTGAGTCGCCAGTTCTTGCTCTCTGACTCATAAACTGTGACGGGGATGTGACGGTATGATGAAGGAGGAGGAGGAGGAGGAGGAGGAGGAGGAGGAGGAGGAGGAGGAGGAGGAGGAGGAGGAGAGGAAGAGAAGATGAATAGAATCAGTCCACGAATGAAGATGTAAGAGAAGGATGATGAAGATGAGTGTGGATGATGGACAGAGAGAGAGAGAGAGAGAGAGAGAGAGAGAGAGAGAGAGAGAGAGAGAGAGAGAGAGAGAGAGAGAGAGAGAGAGAGAGAGAGAGAGAGAGAGAGAGAGAGAGAGAGAGACCTAACCACACACGCTCACAAAAGTCCTTGAGTCCATATATAACCACACTGTTATCACCAAATGGGGGCGGGGAGGAGGGGAGGAAGAGAGATACAAAACACGCACGCACTCACAAACACACACACCTGCTCACACACACACACACACACACACACACACACACACACACACACACACACACACACACACACACACACACACACACACACACACACACACAAGCGGAACGAATCACACGCAAGAAACAGACAAACAAACAGATCAGATTTGTACAAGCTTCCTCCTCCTCCTCCTCCTCCTCCTCCTCCTCCTCCTCCTCCTCCTCCTCCTCCTGTCTGATTCCTTCATTAATTCATAAAGCACACCTGACTAACGTAACATCAATACCTGACACTTGATACTCATTGTAATATTAGCTAATTATCCAGGTGAGACCTTATTGACAATTATTTAATCAGCTTCACCTGCATAGCGCCAGGTGTCTTGTTCACCTGTATGCGAAGGGAGAGGAAGAGGAGGAAGAGGAGGAAATGGAAGAGATCACGAAGGAAGAAAAAGGAGGAGCAGGGAAAGAAAGAGGAAGAGGAGGAGAGCTATAAAAAAAAGAGAGGTATAGGAAATGGAAAAAATATTATGGAGATGAAATTTGATGAGAAGCAGAGAGAGAGAGAGAGAGAGAGAGAGAGAGAGAGAGAGAGAGAGAGAGAGAGAGAATAAACGAAAAGAACCTGAAGGAGAAAATAAATATCAAGAAGGCAGATTGATTGACTGAGTGAGTGAGCAAAGGCAGATCAACAACGTAGTCATTTGTGGTGTGGTGGTGGTAGAGGTGTTGGTGTTAGTGGTGGTGGTGGTGGTGGTGGTGGTGGTGGTGGAGTACTAGACAGAAGCAGTAATAATCTTGTAATAACTCGCAGCTGACGACACAAAAAAAATCTCTCAATCTCTCTAGCCTTCACGCGCCTCCTCCTTCCCCGCCCTAGTTCCCCCGCGCCTCCCCGCCCACGCCCACACCCCAGGCTGCTTCTTCCTCCTTCTCCTCCTTCTGGTGGTGTCAAGGGCGTGGCTCGTTAGCGGCTCCTCATCACACCCTCAGGAGTAATTAATGCGCGGCGCCTCCTGCTCTGTCAGTCTTCAGGAGTGGAGCTTCTGTTAAAGAAAATTGAGGCTGGATAAGAGTAAAACGAATTAACGAATAGAAACAGTTGCTGGTTTCATTACTTTTTTATGGTTATCGTTTACGAACAAAGTGGGATTGAGTGAAAGAAAATGATAGATAGTTATGTTTTATAATTGATGAAAATGAGGTTAGATAAATGGGTAAGTTATTCTACATTTTTTTCATTTTTCTTAGATCGTTAAAGTTTGAGCAAGTATTACAAAACGGAGACGAGAAAGAAATAACTGATCTTTTAACATTAATTCTCTTTTAAAAATGAAAACGACATTAGCGAAGAAATGTAAAAAAAAAAAAAAAAACCGAAACCCAGGAAAAGCAATCGCTAAATACTTGATCTTTTACGTCTTGAAATATCACCGGTTTTTTCCCTCTTTACATCCAATTAAAAATAATGAGAACAACACCACATTTAGTGCAGGTATCCTTAATCAAAAGTCACTCAAGTTATGTAAGCTTTAACACTTTTTTTTCCTTGCATCGTGTGTTGTCACCACTAATGCGTGTGGCAACAGGACCAGCTCACGACGCAGTTACTCCCTGACCACATCCAGAACGGCGCTGTAACATTGCGTCTGCTGCGGCTTGGATTCTGCGCATAGTTGATGATAACGGCCGATGCTGTGGTGTCATTTTGGTCGCAACAATTTAAATCGCGTAAATCGCCAGCAAAATCTCAGTAACATTTCTCTGCGGTTTAGATTCTTCGCATTAAAGATAACGGGAAATTTTTCGAAGTTATTTTAGTCCCAACACCTCAAACCACACGAATCGTTAGGGAAATCATAGAAACACTTGTCTAGCGATGTTTTGGAGTCATTCTGGTCGCAACAACTTACATCTGAGTTGTTAGCCGTCACACTAACGTCACGGCCGCAGATTCTGTCCACTAATGATGGTGACTAGTGATGTTTTGGAGTCGTTGGGGTTACTGCAACCTGAATCACCTCGGAGTTGTTAGCAAGATCGCCTAGTGAGTTTGATTTGACCACTACGTTTCACCTCGCTTGTCAAGAGTCATGTTGGAAGATGACGTTAATATGTTGGCAATTTAAAGATTTCTACCGCCTTGACATAGAGTCGTGAATTATTCAATGTAGACTTGAGGTGCGACTTGGGTGTGTTAACCAGTTATGAGACTTCTTTTGACATAGCAAGATAGTTCAAGAGGAGTATACACTTAGCCCCTTCAATATTGAGAGGCATTTTTACCGTGATATTTGGGTATAAGTTGATTTTATTTGCTTTTAGGAATGGTCTATGGAGCTCAAAAGAATAATGGCCAGTCTTTACTAATTTAATCTCAAATGTTTCTGAAGCTGAGTAACCAGAATGGATACGAAAATGCGTCCTGGTACTGGTACTGAAGAGAATAAGAATCAGTGTCATTTCAACTAAAATTTGTAAAGTTGTGAATGTTTAGTTAGGAAATAAAGAATAACTGAATCAATAACCTGACTTAACCTTACCTAATCAACTTAATCTTATCTAACCAAACTTTACCTTACCTCACTGTACCTAACCTAACCTCACCTTACCTGACATAACCTTACCTTACTTATCTTGATATGATCTAAGCTAAGTAATAAAAATCTAGCATAACATAATTCAAGCTAATCTCTTTTATTCATGGAAGAAAGGACTGGCCAAGGCAACAAAAATATAAAGGAAAAGGCCCACTCAGTTGCCATTCTCCTTATAGAGCCGATAGAATTAGCTAAAGCATAGGGACAAATATCTTAAAATCTAACCTTACCTTATCTAAATTTGCCTAACCTAACCTAACCTAACCTACCCACCTTATCTACCGTTACCTTACTTATCTTGCCTCACCTTACCTAACCTAACATTAAATTTCATTATATTACAAGAACCATGCATCCCCATCTCCTCCTTCCGTCCTGTCATGGGAAGACGATCATCTCTCACTCTCATCGTCATGCACGTACACACACAAACACACACACACACACACACACACACACACACACACACACACACACACACACACACACACACACGCACACACACGCACACGCACGTACACACACAGACAACTTCTTAGGGGAAAAATTATAGTAACATTTATCCTCAATTGTTTTTATTTTCTGTGAAGTAACTGGTTTTCTTCCACTTCCTCCTCTTCCTTCTCTCTCTCTTCCTCTTCTTCTTCCTCCTCCTCCTCCTCCTCCTCCTCCTCCTCCTCCTCCTCCTCCTCCTCCTCCAAATTAACTGTTGAAAGTCGCTCCATTAGATTTTGTCTCGAGAATACTGTGGATTTTTATAATGTGTGTGTGTGTGTGTGTGTGTGTGTGTGTGTGTGTGTGTGTGTGTGTGTGTGTGTGTGTGTGTGTGTGTGTAAAATATTTCTGTTTACATGCGTGAGTGTTTGTTTGCACGTCTTCAAAATCTGATAATGAAGTATGTACACACACACACACACACACACACACACACACACACACACACACACACACACACACACACACACCGCTTAGTGTAGTGGTTAGCACGCTCGACTCACAATCGAGAGGGCCGGGTTCGAGTCCCAGGAGCGGCGAGGCAAATGGGCAAGCCTCTTAATGTGTGGGGTGTGTTCACCTAGCAGTAAATAGGTACGGGATGTAACTCGAGGGGTTGTGGCCTCGCTTTCCCGGTGTGTGGAGTGTGTTGTGGTCTCAATCCTACCCGAAGATCGGTCTATGAGCTCTGAGCTCGCTCCGTAATGGGGAAGACTGGCTGGGTGACCAGCAGACAACTGTGGAGAATTACACAGTGATATCATAGTACGTAATGACACAAATAATTGGTCTTGCTTTGTCATCCTTAACAATATCTTAACTTCTTTATATTTGTGTATTAATTATTCCCTGTGTCCTTGAATGGGTGAATGAGTGCATGAGTGAATGAGTAAATGGATGTGTACTTTGGTAACTCAACGTACTATTTTATCTACTGAGCGAAAGAATGAACAGCGTGAATAACTTGATGTGAGCTTCATGATAAGTGCTGATAACGCGGATGTCCAGGGTTCGTTCTCCTTACGCTCCACCATATGCATTTGTTTTTGCTTATTGATAATAGTAATACTTCAGTTTGAAAAGCATCGTATCGTTTTCTTTTATCTATCTATTTCCATGCCTCTCTTTTACCATTTCTCTTTTTTACGCTATCAATTCCTTTTATTTTTAACTCCCTCTCATAAAATCCAACACGTCTCTTCCTTCCTCTATTCTGCGCTCAAAAGGTACCATAAAGTAAGGAAAAGATAATAATAAATTCATCGTTTTTTTATCTGTATTTTCATGTATTTTAGATCCATTTTTGCATATTTTTACTGTCATGCTAAATTTTGTTATAAAAAACATATTGGATTTTTTTTTAACATATTTTGTGATTCAGATGATATGCATGATTCTCTCTCTCTCTCTCTCTCTCTCTCTCTCTCTCTCTCTCTCTCTCTCTTTCTCTCTCAAGCGTGGCGATGACTTGTTTTTTCGCTCGACCTTTCAGAAATATTTGTCACACCATTGTTGTGTGTGTGTGTGTGTGTGTGTGTGTGTGTGTGTGTGTGTGTGTGTGTGTGTGTGTGTGTGTGTGTGTGTGTGTGCGCGCGCACGTCTATGTGTGTGTGTGTGTGTGTGTGTGTGTTTGGGAGAAAATGTAACCATGGTAGGAGTGATTGATGATACACACACATTCTCTCTCTCTCTCTCTCTCTCTCTCTCTCTCTCTCTCTCTCTCTCTCTCTCTGTCCATCTACACTTCAATGTTTTCTCTTGCTCTCATTCTCAAACTTCTACACATTCCCTCCTTCTCTCCCTCCTTCTCTCCTTCTCTCCCTCCATATCTCCTCCTCTCTGTTTTTCTTTCTGCAGTTTCCTCGTGTGTGTGTGTGTGTGTGTGTGTGTGTGTGTGTGTGTGTGTGTGTGTGTGTGTGTGTGTGTGTTTACGTAAAGCAACACACCAACACTGACCTACAGAAGTGAGCTATGTGTTACAACGTGACAAGGCAAACTCTCCAGTGCTACAGATACAGCTTTCCTCTACCACATCTTGATTTGAGGTACACGTGGAGACCAAATGGCTCTGTCTATCTTTGGCCTCTGTGTTTTAGAAGGTAGAGGGTTTTTTGGGGTTAGTTTTATTGTGCTACTGGTGGTGATCCTGCTACTACTATTCTGCCTCTACTCTTGCTACTACTGCTATTGCTACTACTTGTGTAACTTGCTAAGGAGTATGGGTGTGGTAAGGAAAGAGAACGAGGAGATGAATGAGGAGGATTGGAAGGGAAGGAGAGGAAGTAAAAAGAGGAAAGCGAGGAGGAAAATTATTAAATGAACAGAAATGCAGGTGGAACAAGGTAAAGGAATTCTGAGTTATGTAGTGGTTGTCCATACAGTTTGAACTTAGATATTTAAGGTGAAGGAAATTGCAAGTGTTAAAAATGATAAAGGTAAAATAAGAAAGAATAAGAGTAACACTAATACCATAATAAACCTTCACACGTAAAATGAAACAATATAAGAAAAAAAAAAAACTAAGCACGTTTTTCCAAATAATCGAAGTCACGTTAAGAAAAAAAAAAAAGAAGAAAGATTAGCAAGTCTTTCCTTTGACTATTCTCTTTGGTTACATTGGAGTTCTTTTTTTTCTTTTAATAATGCAATGAGGTGACTTGCCGCGAGACTTTCACACGATACACTGAATTACTGGCGCCGGCTGCTCATTGTTGTTGTGGTGAGGTTGGCGACTTAGCGACTTGGCGACACACTCTTGTCTATATTGACTTTTTTCATCTCGCGTCTCGTGCAAGAACACTGTAGAAATCGAACGAGAATTGGCGACAGGTGACGACAGAGGAGGAGTCATTAGGTGCCTTGCTGTTATTATTATTAGTGTTGCTATTGCCATTAGTATTGTTACTGTATTGTATTTGCCACCACTGCTGCGTGTATGGGACTGAAGTGATTGCCTTCAATGATGAAAATTAAGTGATTATTGCATTTTTTTAGCTTTTCTCTCTTCTACTACTACTACTACTACTACTACTACTACTACTACTACTACTACTACTACTACTACTACTACTACTACTACTACTACCTCTGCTACTTCTGCTTCTGCTACTACTACTGCTACTACTACTACTACTACTACTACTACTACTACACTACCACTACTACCACTACCACTACTACTACTACTACTACCACTACTACTGCTGCTGCTGCTGCCTGCTCTGCTGCTACTACTACTCGTACTACTACTACTACTACTACTACTACTACTACTACTACTACTACTACTACTACTACTACTACCACTACTACCTCCTGCAAGGAACTGGGGAAATTGAACTTAAATGAGGGAAATCTTAAAAAAAAAATGTTTGAGTTAGATGTTCTGTTACTACTACTACCACTACTACTACTACTACTACTGCTACTACTACTACTACTACTACTGCTACTCTATTACTACTATTACTACTGCGACTTGTTTTCTTACTATTTATTATTCTTTGTTTTGTTTCTATTGTGTAAAAAAAATTGCCTTTCATTTAGTATTAGCAGGTGTTGTTAGCGGAAGTGTACCTGGAGAGTTAATGGTCAGTCGTTAATTAGTGTTGAGCCAGGTATCCTCATCACCTGTCCTTTCCCCTCCCTTCCTCCCTCTTTCCCCTTTGTCCCTCCCTTTGTTTCCCCTACCCTTCCTTCCCACCTGCATGCATTTATTCCTCTTTCTCTCCTCCATTCTCTTCTTCCTCCTTCTCTTCATTCCCACCTGCCTTCCTCTCCTCTCTCCCTTTCTCTCTTTCTCTCAACCATTCCTCTCCCTTTTCTCCTTCCCCTCTCTCCTTTCCTATGAAAATACTTGTGTCTTTTCCATGGACCGAAAGCTGATCCCTGTCTCCCTTTTTTTCCCTCTCCCCTCTCCCTCTCCCTCTCCATCTACCCCTCCCTCTCTCTCCCTCCTTCCCTTTCTCCCTCTCTTCCTCTCTCCCTCTCTTCCTAATCCTTCTACCTCTTTTGACAACGTAACCACCTGCTTTTTTTTTTGCTCTCTCTCTCTCTCTCTGCTCTCTTCTCTCTCTCTCTCTCTCTCTCTCTCTCTCTCTCTCTCTCTCTCTCTCTCTCTCTCTCTCTCTCTCTCTCTCTCTCTCTCTCTCTCTCTCTCTCTCTCTCTCTCTCTCTCTCTCTCTCTCTCTCTCTCTCTCTCTCTCTCTCTCTCTCTCTCTCTCTCTCTCTCTCTCTCCGTGTTATGGGCAGTCACGACGGAACAATATAATTATCTCATATTGATCATTCTGTAATTATACGGTAACAAGGGAAGAGAGAGAGAGAGAGAGAGAGAGAGAGAGAGAGAGAGAGAGAGAGAGAGAGAGAGAGAGAGAGAGAGAGAGAGAGAGAGAGAGAGTGTATGTGGTCCCCTTGTTTTGATAATTGTGTGTGTGTGTGTGTGTGTGTGTGTGTGTGTGTGTGTGTGTGTGTGTGTGTGTGTGTGTGTGTGTGTGTGTGTGTGTATTAGTGTGTGTTGGTATGTGTGTTTTACTTCAGCGGAATTCTCTCTCTCTCTCTCTCTCTCTCTCTCTCTCTCTCTCTCTCTCTCTCTCTCTCTCTCTCTCTCTCTCTCTCTCTCAGAACCTTGATATTTGACTGTGTGAAGTAATGTATCATGTGTGTGTGTGTGTGTGTGTGTGTGTGTGTGTGTGTGTGTGTGTGTGTGTGTGTGACTCATTGTTTACGTCAATTATTGCACTTATCAAGATGAAAAAAAAAACGCAAGGGAGAAAAGTACAAAGTAGAAGGTCATTACAATAAAAAAAGAATGAAAAATATAATCGTGACCTTTTCTTAAGTTCTTTTCAGTAACGTTGAACTTAAAGAGCATTTGGTTTGTTAATTGACTTTGCATTTCGAGTTCAATTTAGTCTAATGAGTTTTGTTTTATTTTATGCATTCATTAATGAAGACAAATTAGGTGAAGAAAGGTTAAGAGAAAACTGTGTGTGTGTGTGTCAGAGAGAGAGAGAGAGAGAGAGAGAGAGAGAGAGAGAGAGAGAGAGAGAGAGAGAGAATGAATACACCTACTATATACATTCATTATTATCATTCTCCAAATAATACAAACTTTTTTCTATAGTTTTTCACTTTCATTTAAAACTAATCGCGTTTAACCCCTTCAGCACCATGACGGGTTTCCATATTCACTCTGTTTAGTATTTGGAGATTTTATACAGCTTCAGAAACTCATGTGGGGGATTAAGATAGTGAAGACTTTGGTCATTAATCTTCTGACCTCCATAGACACCTCCTAATGTCAATAAAATGGTCTAATCGTACACAAGTTTCAAAGTAAACATGTATCTCAGTATTGAAGAGGTTAATATGTACAATGAACCAGTTCTCTGTACATCTTCACTAACACAGTACTAATTTTCTCTTACATGTGTCTAATAAACTACTTTCTTTTTATCCTTTCCAGAGATAGACATGCCTGGCGGAGTAGGTACTGTCTTTACCATCAGGGCGGCGCTCCTGCTGCTTCTGGGGTTCGTAATACACGCAGGTAAGAAGCCTTTGTCATTACTATCCTTCCTTTCCCAGCGTAGATTGGTGTTGTCTGTCAAAAACTAAGGCTAAGAGGTCTGTTAGAGCTTGACCTTTCTTTGTGAACGTAAGTGATGCTCTTCAGTACCATGACTCATTTCCCTCTTCATTCTGGTTACTATTTTATACAGCTTCAGAAACTCATGTGTGGGGTTAAGATGGTGAAGACTGTAGCCATTAATCTTCTGACCTCTATTGATCCTTCGTAATTTCAATAAAAGGGTCTAATTGTACACAAATCTCAAGGTGAAAATTTGTCCTGTATTGAAGGGCCGCCGTGGTGCAGTGGGACCGCGCGCTTTGTGGGCCCCAGGGTTCTCAAGTGCAGGGGTTGGAATCCTGGCTACGGTCCGAGGTTAGGAAGGGCATCCATTCGTGGTAACGGTTCCCAAATGCCAAAACCAAAGTCTTCCTGACTCCTCTGTCAGCAGGCTCCGTTTTAGCCCTAATGTAATAGGGAACCGGACGTAAAAACAAGAAAAATTGAAGGGGTTAAACAGCGTCAGAAACTCATGTGTCAGATTAAGATAGTGAAGACTGTAGCTATCAATCTTCTGACCTCCATTGACCCTTCCTAATGTCAATAAAATAGTTAAATCGTACACGAATCTCAAGGTAAAAATGTGTCCCAGTACTGAAGGGGTTAAACAGCTTCAGAAACTCATGTGTGGGATTAAAATAGTGAAGACTGTGACCATTAATCTTCTGACCTCCGTTGACCCTTTCCTAATGTTAATAAAATGATCTAATCGTACACAAATCTCAAGGTAAGAATGTGTCCCAGGATTAGAGGCGTTAATACACACATACAGAGCCCTTGCCTTTACGATCATACTTTTTATATTAATGTAGCTTATCAAAAACAGTCTCGTAGGGGCCAAGAGCTCTAGTGATGTTGGGTCTTCCTTTGTGTTCGTTTGTGAGCGTCCGTAACTGGTTGGAAAGTGGACATAAACATAGAGAATGAAGAATAAAAGAGCTTGAATGCCCAATTGTTTAAACATTCACATATCTTAACTTTCTCGTGTGATGATGCGACGGAAATCTAAAAGAAGTGACAAGTGTTCTGGAAGTTGAGCTGTGTGTGTGTGTGTGTGTGTGTGTGTGTGTGTGTGTGTGTGTGTGTGTGTGTGTGTGTGTGTGTGTGTGTGTGTGTGTGTGTGTGTGTGTGTGTGTGTGTGTGTGTGTGTGTGTGTGTGTGTGTGTGAGGAATCAATTCATGACTGTGTGGTAGTTATATTCTTAAAGGTAGTAGTCTGTGTCTGTCCTTGTGTGTGTGTGTAAGTGTGAATCTGAGTGTGAGTGAGTGAGTGAGTTAGTGAGTGAGCGAGTGAGTAAAAAATCCATATATGACTGTGGTACCTATATACTTAAAGGTGGTAGTCTGTGTATGTCCGTGTGTGTGTGTGTGTGTGTGTGTGTGTGTGTGTGTGTGTGTAAATACAGTACATGGCGGGCGGGCGTCTCGTGTCCACCAGCTTCCAGGCAATTGAGTGAAAGAGAAAGTTGCCGAGCGTGTTATATCAAAACATGTATATCTCTGAATGTAAAAGGTAATTTCCCACCAGAGACTCCTGAGTAGGTTGAGTAATACTTGCACTGATGTCACGCACTGGACTGAGAGTGGAGGAAGAAAATAATAGAAAAAGTGGCTTAAAAAAAAATGTTATGAAGTGAATTAGAATGGTGCATGTTATTGTACGTATTATCTTGAGAGAATGTAACCAGTGTCTGAGAGAGAGAGAGAGAGAGAGAGAGAGAGAGAGAGAGAGAGAGAGAGAGAGAGAGAGAGAGAGAGAGAGAGAGAGAGAGAGAGAGAGAGAGAGAGAGAGAGAGAGAGAGAGAGAGAGAGAGAGAGAGAGAGAGAGAGAGAGAGAGAGAGAGAGAGAGAGAGAGAGAGAGAGAGAGAGAGAGAGAGAGAGAGAGAGAGAGAGAGAGAGAGAGAGAGAGGGTACAGAGAGAGGGAAAGAGAGAGAGAAGGGAGGGGAGAGAAAGAGAGAAGGAGAGAGAGAGAGAGAGAGAGAGAGAGAGAGAGAGAGAGAGAGAGAGAGAGAGAGAGAGAGAGAGAGAGAGAGAGAGAGAGAGAGATAATACAGCTGGTCACCGCTCATTTTCACACATTCCTCCCTCCACGGTCTTGACAGGTACACAGTCACGCTACCGCTCCATTTTATTGCATTTCACTCTCCTTGTCACGCTTGTCTTTTGTTCGCTCGCTTTCCTCTTGTGTTTTTTTTTTTTTCGCTTATCTATTATTCCTTATTTTTGTATTTCATTTCATTTCTTATCTATTTATTCTATCTATTCATTTTATTTTGTTTTATATATTTATTTATTTGTTTGCTGATTTTATTTTTTCATCTATTTATTTATTTCGTTTTATTTTGATTTATATTATTTTTTTATCATTATCATCATTATTATTATTTGTTATTTATTTATTTATTTATCTATTTATTCTTTTTTGTTCATCTATTTACTTGTTTATTCATTATTTGTTGTTTTTTTATTCTATTTATTTATTTATTTTTTGTATGTGTGTGTGTGTGTGTGTGTCTTTCCCTACATAGGTTCGAATCTTTTTTGTTACTTCATTATTTATTTAAAGGTTTCAATTTCCTTCCTCCTACTTTACCTACCATTATTTTATTTCCATACCTTTTACGTTTATTATTTTTTCCACCTCTTTCGTTTCAGTCCTCGTATTTCTACCTCTTGTTTCCCTTTTTATAGATTTCAACTCCTTTCATGTGTATTCTTTCCCTTTCTTTAGGTTCCGATCCCTTTTGCATCACCTTTGTTGTCCATTTAGTAAGTAAGTCTTTTTGTGGTTTCCTTTTCTTTCGTTTCCATATTTCATCCTTTAATAGATATTGATTTCTCTTTTGTCTTTTTTTTTCTCTTTAATTAGCTTCGATCCCTTCTTTTACTCTTCATAGATTTCGATCCTCTTCCAACACTTCATTAATCTTTCCCGGTTCAGAATTCGCTACTCTTTCCGTTTTCTTTACGCTTCCTTTCCCTTTCTCTCGTTTCTTTTTCATAATTTCTCTTCTCTGGTTGATGCTTTGTGTGTATTTCCAATTTTTTCTCGTTTTCTTTTTGCGTGATTTTCGGCTCCTTGTCTTTTATTCTATATTTTATCATTTTCTCTTCGTTTCTTCCGTGTCTATTGCTTTTTGTTCTTTTGTTCTCGTTCTTTTTGTTTTGCTTTTAAGATTGTTTGGTTTTCATTGAAGCGGTTCTTTCAGTCCCCCTCTCAGTGTGTTGTTTTTGTCTCACGTGATGTTCGTAGCGCGATAGTTAGTAACGGAGGAGGAGAAGGAGAAGGAAGAGGAGGAGGAGGAGGATGAGGAGGAGGAGGAGGAGGAGGAGGAGGAGATGAAGAAAGGAATAGCAAACAAGGAAGTCGAGAAGTTTAGTATAACAGTCAACCAAGTGTGAAGGAGCAGGTGCGCGTACACACACACACACACACACACACACACACACACACACACACACACACACACACACACACGCATGTTATCAAGCACGTGCTATTTCCGTACACGAAGTAACGCTAATGACAATATTACGGTATGTACGTGTGTGTGTGTGTGTGTGTGTGTGTGTGTGTGTGTGTGTGTGTGTGTGTGTGTGTGTGTGTGTGTGTGTGTGTGTGCGTGTGTGAGGGATAATTTTCACGGTATTTGCCTCTTCCTCTCACGCATTCTAACCTTGATTTGTACCCACGAGTGTCCTTACAGAGAGAGAGAGAGAGAGAGAGAGAGAGAGAGAGAGAGAGAGAGACTATTAACTAGACCACCACTCTCTTTTCCTCGTCCCACTTAAATAAATAAAATCAATAATATAAGTTTTCAAGAATAGGAGTAAGAAAGAGAAAGAAAGAGAGAAAAGCCAAGAAAGGAAGAAAAAAAGAAAGGAAGGAAAAAAGTCACTCTTATCAAACCAAATCCCTGAAGACAAAGATGACAGGTGTTAATTACCTTACCTGGTCGCCACTTAAAAACGTTAAGGGCGAGACACACCTGCTTTAAGGTCTAATTAACGATATGATTAAGAGGTGTGGCTCCTGACGGCGAGGCTGACGGAGGAGGAAGGGGAGATTGAGACGGAGAGATGACTTAGGTGATTTATTGGGGCAGAGAGAGAGAGAGAGAGAGAGAGAGAGAGAGAGAGAGAGAGAGAGAGATGTCTGTATGTATCTTTCTCACATTTCACAAGTCGATTGTTTGAAGTTAAGTGAAGAAACAGTCTCTCTCTCTCTCTCTCTCTCTCTCTCTCTCTCTCTCTCTCTCTCTCTCTCTCACCTAACATCCTAAAACTAACCCTGAGTCTTCAAAATATCCCAATCTTTCCTTTCATTTCATCTCATCGTAATGTCTATACTCACTTCCTCTCACTCTCCCTCTCTCTTCCTCAGATACAGGATGCGAGTGGGGAGAAGGGGAGGAGCTGCGGCGCTTCGTCAGAGTGAGAGAGGACGCAGAGGTGGGCCACATACTCTTCGCTATCAACGCCTCACATCCCCACCTTCTGAGCCTCGCCCCGCTGGACAAGGAGCCTGATGGGGTGTTCCAGGTGGTGGCAGAGGAAGGACGTGGCAAGGTGGTGGTCGCGGCGCCTCTGCAACCTCTCGTCTTGGGTCCCTCGCCTGTTATTAAGATGGTCCTCACTTGTAGCAATAATACGGTAGGTGATCTGGCGTGTGTTGGGTGGTGGTGGTGGTGGTTGTATTAATGAAGGGTTTGTTAGCAATTGACTAATTGTGCGTGTGAGAGGTGAAAGTAGGCACTGGATATGTGTTATTATGTGAATGATTGGGATAGGCCTTCAGTGGTGAATGAAATGTGTTGAATAGTGAAGATTTTTTTGTCATTCTTGGTAAGTAAAATGTTAAATAAGCTTAAGACAGACTCTAATAAAGATAAATGAGAAATATAACAAAAATACAGATACGATAATGCTTGAAAGATGTCTTAAGTTGTGAATGAAATGTGTTGAATAGTGAAGAATTTTGTCATTATTAGTAAGTAAAATGTTAAATGAGCTTTAGATAGACTCTAGTAAAGATAGATTAGAAATATAACGAAAATACAGATACGATATAAGCTTGAACGATGTCTTAAGTGATGAGTGAAATCTGTTGAATAGTGAAGAATTTTTGTCATTATTGGTAAGTAGAATGTTAAATGAGCTTAAGACAGGCTCTAATAAAGATAGATTAAAAATATAACGAAAATACAGATACGATATAAGCTTGAAATAATCCATTTAAAATCATTGCAACAGTTCTAACAAAACACCATTAAGAAATAGCTCTTAAGAAACTATCGACGCTATTTTGATTGATATAAACTTAACGTGAATATAAAAAAAATGAAATAAAATATCGTAACATAATAATAACAATTGTGTCTTATGTTACTGATACAATTCAAACAAAACGTCAATTAAAAAGATGCAACTCACGCGTTTAATAAAAGGAAACAAGTGTAAAGAGAACTACATTTTAGCCACAAGTCAGACACAACCAGACTCATAAACATTAAGAGAACAGAAGAGAAAACTAAGATAGACAACTCACTAACCAGCTAAATAGATCAATAAACGAGAGATGAAAAAATATAACACACACACACACACACACACACACACACACACACACACACACACACACACACACACACAAAGCATAAACACGTAAACCACTGAGCCAAATGATACCAGGATTTCTATTTACACTCAAACCCCGAACTTCAGAATTCCCTCAGTTTGAACGCGGGCGAAAGTTGAGCCACGTGCGTTCCGTGGATGCTCCGCTAGGGGGGCTTCTGGATCCATTGACAGGGGTGTTTAGTGAAGGGTGGGAAGGCACGTGGGCTGGCGGCAGAATGCGTAACGGTGGGGGTGTGGTGGAAAGACGTGTAGGTTTGACGGTGTGTGTGTGTGTGTGTGTGTGTGTGTAGAGGGAGTGATAGAGGTTCCTGTGTGCATAAGCATGATAGATAGGGAGAACCTGATAAACACACACGCGCGCACTCACTCTCTCACATACACACACACACACACACACACACACACACACACACACACACACACAGAGAGAGAGAGAGAGAGAGAGAGAGAGAGAGAGAGAGAGAACAATCGAGTAGACGCGATATTTAAGAAAAGAAAAAAAAAAGAACCACCTGAAGTTAACAATGAACATGAAAAGAAAAAGAAAATACCAAAAAAATAAAAGCACGAAGGAATTTTTATAAGCACCAAGACGAGAGGAGGAGATGAAGACATACAAACAGACAGAGAGACAGACAGACACACAGACAGACAGACAGATAGACAGATAGACAGACAGACAACCAATACACTGTAAATAGAAACACCAACAATAACATTATCTAAGACGAAAGAAGAAGATGAAGACAGACAGACAGACAGACACAGACAGACAGACAGACAGACAGACAGACAACAAAATACACTGCAAATAGAAACACGAACTAATAATATTATCTAAGACGACAGACAGACAGACAGACAGACAGACAGACAGACAGACAGACAGACAGACAACTAATACACTGCAAATAGAAACACCAACAATAACATTATCTAAGACGAGGAGAAGATGACAGACAGACAGACAGACAGACAGACAGACAGACAGACAGACAGACAGACAGACAGATAGACAGACAGACAGACAGACAGACAACTAATACACTGCAAATAGAAACACCAACAATATCTTACTCCACTAAATACTTGAAGACTGAGAGCAACAAATAAAGCCTTTTTTTCTATTGGCTTTAGTAACGAGGTCGAAATCTTAGTCACCCCCACCAAATAAAGTGAAAATGTCAAGGTTTGAGAGGCGTGACGTGAATGAGTGAGTGAGTGAGTGAGTGTGTGAGTGAGGTGAGGGTTCTGCCACCACGAATCTCGGTTTTCTTTCACTTTCTCCGTTTTCTATTTTGCAGGTGTAGGTCAAGTTAGTGAAGGGTGAAGCGGACTGTGTTTAGGGGGAGTCCTTTTCGTAATTAATGGTGGTGGTGGTGGTGGTGGTGGTGTGTGTGTGTGTGTGTGTGTGTGTGTGTGTGTGTGTGTGTGTGTGTGTGTTTGCTTTTACTTATCTATTTTCCTTCATTTTCTGTTAGTTTCTTGTTTTCTTTCTATCATCTCTCTCTCTCTCTCTCTCTCTCTCTCTCTCTCTCTCTCTCTCTCTCTCTCTCTCTCTCAGTGTAGAAAGGAAAAATGTAATTGGAATCCTTTTATTGTAATCTGTAGTATTTTTTTCACTATCAATATAACCTTTCCTTTTCCTCTTTCACTCTTTTCCTTTTTCTTCCTTAAGTTAATTCCACCTTTTGAAAATAAATAAATAGAAAAATATAAACAATAACATTCATCTACTGCTAATCTTTTTTTTCTGCTTTCTTTCTCTCTTTCATTTTCATTGTATAATATTCGCCTGTAGGAGAAAAATCTTTATGGAATCCCTTAAGCATGAACATTAGAGGTTTAGAATGCACAACCATGGAATCAAATACCTCATCCCCCTTTTTCCTCTACGACTCTTATCAATTGGCATGTTGTTTAGTGGAAGTGAAAGCTACAGTTTAGATGCCTTGAATATCTGCTCTCCTGTCTCTCCCCCTTCTCTTAATTCTATCTGCTTACCAGGAATTGTGTTGTCATTTATTTTCATATGTTTGTTGTATGTTAACCCTTCAGTACCAGGAAGCTTTTTCATATTCATTCTGGTTAGTATTTGGTGATTTTATACAGCTTCAGAAACTTATGTGGGGATTAAAATAGTGAAGACTCTAGCCATTAATCTTCTGACCTCCATAGACTCTTGCTAATGTAAATAAAATCGTCTAACTACACCAAAACTCAAGGTAAAAATGCGTCCCAGTACAGGAGTTAAGTTATGATGATGAAATGAAGATCTAAATACGATGTTAGTCATTATATTTTTTAGATATGATGATAAAGCAAAGTTTGTCGAGTAGGTGGTAGAGAAACACAAGCTGATATAAATGAATGTGTTATATTCTTAAACATTTTGGTGATACAGGCATCTTCAGAGAGAAACGTTAAAAAATACAGTACATTCCTTTGCATCAGCTTGTGTTTCCCTACCCCCCCTCCATACATTTTTCTAGATATACACATAGCAAAATTTATTCATAGTGTTTTATCGCTACAAGATTTATACTATTCAGCCTCTCTGCTTTTTATCTATTTCTCAAGTAATATTTATAATCTGTTTACTGTTACACCGTTCATATCCCTCTTGTTTCGTGTTTCTTGTTTCATTAACCTCTTCAGTACTGGGACACATTTTTACCTTGTTATTTGGGTATGATTAGACGATTTTATTCACATTAGAAAGGGTTTATAAATGTCAGAAGATTAATGGCCAGACTCTTCATTATTTCAGTCCCCAACATAAATTTTTGATGCTGCATAAAATCGCCAGATAGTAAGCAAAATGAATATGAAAAAGCGTCATGGTACTGAAGGGGTTAAGTACCTAATGAGGATGAAATGATGAACCAAAATGTGAAGCAACGATGGTTTCTAGGAGTCTAAGAGTGAGGGACCCGCTTTCACTGATAATTCAAGCAGTGGCAATGGGATCAAGAGGCAACCAAGAACGTTATCATTGCTTTCTAGATATATAAAATGTTACGCTTTCACTGTTTTTATCAAGTAATGCTAATAAAATGAAGAGGCAGAAGAGAAATCAAGTGTTTACTAGCTGTATAAAATAATGCTCTTTCCATGTTGTTTAACTATTGGTAATGAAATGAAGAGGTAGAAGTGAAAGCAATCAATGTTTTAGTAAAGGATAAATGTTTTTCTTTTCAATAATCTTTGTCTTGGTGATAAAATGAACAGTTAAAAGTTAAATCTATCCATATTTAGCAGCTGTATAATTATCTCTCTCTCTCTCTCTCTCTCTCTCTCTCTGTTATCTAATTAAACTAGTGATGATGAAATGAAGAGTGAAATGGAAAGCTAACAATGTAAGTGTTGTGGCAATGTTCATTCACTTTCCCGGCACGGCAAGCTGTGTCAACTGCGCCAGAAACGACATTTGTCACGTTTTTTGCCTGATTTCTATTTAATGAAGCTTTTTACTCTTCATTTTTATCTTCTTTACGTCAAATTTTCTATTCAGGTGTTTCTGTTTTTCCTTTTTTTTTATTGGTCAGTTTTCTATTTAATGTTAAATTTTTCCTTTCTTTGTGTTAGATTTTCAAATGTCAATTCCTGTTGTATTTAAACGCTATTTTACTCTTCTTTTATGTGAGATTTTCTATTTAAACCACGATTTTTCTTCTCTGTATCAACTTTTCAATTCAAATATCTTCCTTCCCTCCTCTTTCTATCAAATTTTCTACATAAACGTAACTTCTCTCTCTTCATTACTCTAAATCTATTACTTTGACGCAACACTTCATTCTTTCTTCTTACACTATTGTTATGAACACACTTCCCTCCTTGTGGCAGATCTTAGCGCATATTTTCTCTGTTACTTTGCTTTTCTGCCCAAATGAGCGTCTTGCATCAGGAGTCTCGCGGCTCAAGGCACGTCTGTGTGATCGGCCGCGTCCACCCAGCGAGGCGCGAAACTTTCTTTTATATGTGGTTCACCGCCGCTAATAGAGAGAGAGAGAGAGAGAGAGAGAGAGAGAGAGAGAAGGAATACGAACTCCCTATTTGTATCTCCGTTTCTTCTCATCCTTCCCCGTTATTCCTTCTCCATTTCCTCCTCCCTCATACCATCTCTCTCTCTCTCTCTCTCTCCCCTTCGCTACCTGCACGTGTAAGCCCATCAGGCACGTGCTGCAGGCCGCTGTACACCCACGCGCGTGCCTCCTGTGCCTCCTGCTGGTTCCGGAGCAGGTGTGGGCCTCTGGGCGTCACGCGGGGATTGCGGATGAGCGGTTCCTTGCTAGCGGGGAACGGGGAAGCACTAATTAGTAATAGTAGGGGTGGTGGTGGTAGTAGTAGTAGTAGTAGTAGTGTTGGTGGTGGTGATGGTGAAAGGGAGGGTAATAGGGGTGGTCTGATAGTAGTAGTAGTAGTAGTAGTAAAAGTGGTAGTAGTAGTAGTAGTAGTAGTAGTAGTAGTAGTAGTGGTAGTAGTATTAGTATTAGTAGTAGTAGTAGTAGTAGTAGTAGTGGTAATAGTAGTAGTAGTAGTAGTAGTAGTAGTAGTAGTAGTAGTAGTAGTAGTAGTAGTAGTAGTAGTAGTAGTAGTAGTAGTAGTAGTAGCAGCATTATAAGTATAGTAATAATAGTATAGTAATATTGAAAAATTAACCCTGTCCTCTCTTTCTCATCTCACCTCCCCTCTCCTTCCCTTCCCTTCCCATCCTTTCCTTCCTTCCGTTCCCTTTTCCTCTACCTCCCCTTCCGTCTCCTCCCCATCCCTCCTTCCCTTAATCTCACCTCACACTCTACACAAACTTGCATTCCCTAAAGACATAATGAGATTTACCTGTACTGTACTTAATTAACTTTTCGTCTTCTCAACCCACAGGTGTCCGTGCCCGTGACTGTGTATGTTGATGATGTGAATGACCACGCGCCAGTCTTCCTAGCTGAGAATATTACAGTTACCGTTGATGAGCTCACGCCAGTCGGTACGTTTTCTTTTGTTTAGTTTTAAAAGGGTGACGCCAGTAAATGTCCGCGTTGCTCCTCGGTCGCTGCAGTTCTGTTATTGGGGTTAGGTAGGTGTTGAGGGTCTGTTGGTGTAAAAAAAGGAATGTTCTCTTGTTTTTCTTTGAGGTGTTTGTTAATTGTATGGTGTGTCAGTGTGATTTTTTGTCTCTAAGTTTGTCTGTGTTTCTACTACTATTACTACTACTACTACTACTACTACTACTACTACTACTAAGCCTTTTTCGAAATATAATAGCAAAATACATGAAACAATCTTGATTTTAGATGGAAAATTTAATTGTACACTCGATTAGGAAAAGAGGAATGCTATTATATCACTATGGGAGAGTGAGAGACGAAATATGATACTTTCACATCCAATAAACACTAATAAAACACTTGAAAGATGAGCTACAACACTTTTACAACCACTACACACTAACACAACACAAGAAATACAATACATTACTTTTATAACGCATACACCCTAACACAACACTTTAAGAGATACGAAACATTTTTTTTATAACTACTACGCACTAATACAACACTTAAGAGACACGATACGATATTATTACAACGCTTACTCTCTAACGCAACACTCAAAATATACGATACAACACTTTTACAACCACAACACACTAACACAACACTCAATGAGACACGATACATTACTTTTACAACGTCTACCTTATAACACAACACTGAAATGATGAGACACAATACTTTCACCCCACTGCGCCCTTTCTACAGGCTTTTACCATCACCACTCCTCTCCTGCAGGCCTCCCGATTCTGCCGGCGATAGGGACGAGTGATGCCGACCGCCCCAACACCGCGAACTCCGAGGTGGAGGTGCATATCGTGAAGGGCAACGAGGAGAGTTACTTCACCCTGGCTGACAGGAAGCGTGGGACGGTGACTCTGGCCAGGAGTTTAGACTATGACGCTGGACCGAAAAGTTTCCTGTTGGAGGTGGTGGCCAAGGTGAGAGAGAGAGAGAGAGAGAGAGAGAGAGAGAGAGAGAGAGAGAGAGAGGGGTAGATTTGTGAATGAGGTGTGTTTTAATAGAAAATGTAAGTTATTGTGTGATTTGGGAGTGGAAATATGCAGATGAAGATGTAATATACTAAACATCTTTTTTCCCCTTCTTTTCTCTTCCTCCTTTCGTTTTTCTTTCCTTCCTCTATTTCCTATAACATTTTTTCCCATATATTCTTTCCTATTCCTTCCATTTTTCCGTCCTACTTTTCCTTTCTGCTCTTTATCCTTCTCCCTTTTCCTTCCTTCTCTCATTCCCTTTTTCATTATCTCCATTCCTCTCTTCCCTATTTCCATCCCATCTATCCTTTTACCTTCCCATCTCCCTATACACCAGGACATGGGGACGCCAGCACTCAGTTCCTCCAGCACCGTCAAGATAGTAGTGCTTGATGCTGACGACCTGCCCCCTCGCTTCAGCCACCCTCGCTACTACGCCAGGCTCGCCGAACACCCGGGTCCTAATCCTGTGAGTGGCTATTTTTTTATATTTTTTTTTATACCATGTGGGCTTTTCACTGGAATTTATGGGCTAAAGGGGACACTTAAACCAAACACTCTTGTAGATCAGTATTCAGGAGCGATTTACTCTCTCATCATGACCATTTACAAAGGCCACAGAGGTGATTAGACAAAGGTTGCAAGAGTGTTTATCCTTTTAACTCCTTCAGTTCCGTAATGTGTTCAATATTCATTCTGCTTGCTATGTAGTGATTTTATACAGCTTAATAAACTTATGTGAGGGATTAGACTATTGAAGACTGTGGCCATTAATCTTTTGACCTCCATAAACCCTTCCTAATGTCAATAAAATGATCTAATCGTACTCAAATCTCAAGGTAAGAATGAGTCCCAGTAATGAAGGAATTAATAATGTAGAAATCTTGTTAATCTGGCACTAGAACGTACAAAAATCATAAGAAAACCGTGTCACTTCAACTAGAGCCTTTTGAAAGAGGTGGAGGTGAGGCGCTGAAGTGTCTCAGAATATTGCCTATGTCTTACAGTCAATGTATCAACCCCATATCATCACTCTTATTGCTCCTTCTTCCTTTTCTGCTCAGTCTGATAATACTACGCTTCTTCATGTGTCCCAGGGCGTGAGGGTGCTGCAGGAGGTGGACGTGCTCCCTGATGGCCTTCGTGCAATTGACGGGGACGTGGGGCAGAACACCTCAGTCCGGTACTCGCTAGTGGACACTCCCGCCTCCAGTTTGTTCTCCATCGACCCAGTGTCCGGGCGGCTGTTCCTCACCTCTCACCTGGACCGGGAGAGCCTCACTGATCCCTCCCTCACCCTACATGTCAGAGCCGAGCAGGTCAGAATGCAGTACAGCCACAATCAATACATGTACCTATGTGCATTTAACCAGTGCTATGACGCGTTTCCATATTCAGCCTGCTTACTATTTAGTGATTTTATACAGTTTCAGAAACTTATATGGGGGATTAGAATAGTGAAGACTGTGGCCATTAATCTTCTTACCTACATAGACCCTTCGTAATGTAAATAAAATCGTCTAATCACACACAAACGTATGGTAAAAAAAAATGCATCCCATTACTGAAGGGATTGAAGTTCCAATACGGAGTTACCATCTTACTTTGCATCTTATTTTGATATTTTACTGCGTTCAATGTTTAAAATCGCGTGTGTAATCTTGTTTGACGTTTTCTATGAAGGCTTGATGGATTTTTTTAAGGCGGACTACATCATAACGAGTTTGTAGAGAGTTAATGTGAGTCGCATTTACAGGTGGACGACGCGAGGAAGGTCGGGTCGAGCGTGGTGGTGGTGGAGGTGGAGGACGTGAACGACAACCTGCCTCACTTCTCCCAGGACGTGTATTCTGTGTCCATTATCGAAAACCTCCCCACCTCCTTCAGCGTGATGCAGGTGGCCGCCGCTGACCCTGACGAGGTGCTGAGTGCTTGTTGTTGTTGTTGTTGTTGTTGTTGTGGTGGTGGTGGTGGTGGTGTTTTGGTCTTGTTCTTTTTTTTCTCTTATTCTTTGTGTTATCGTTAGTTTTCTTTTTGTGTTTCTTGTTCTGTTTTTATTCTTGGTATTCTTACTTTTTGGTGTTCTTGTTTTATCATGTTCTTTTCTTTCGCTGTTTCTTTAGTGTGTCCATTAGTAGTAGTAGTAGTAGTAGTAGTAGTAGTAGTAGTAGTAGTGTAGTAGTAGTAGTAGTAGTAGTAGTAGTAGTAGTAGTAGTAGTAGTAGTAGTATTAGTAGCAGCAGCAGTAGTAGTAGTAGTAGTAGTAGTAGTAGTAGTAGTAGTAGTAGTAGTAGTAGTAGTAGTAGTAGTAGTAGTAGTAGTAGTAGTGATAGTAGTAGTAGTAGAAGTAGTAGAAGTAATTGAAGTGACGTAGGAAAATATGGGTATGTACTACAATGCTATTCACAGTTCGTTCATACACTTCACCTTCACTATTCTTCACATGAATGGATAACAAAATCTAACCACACTTTTCGTTCTCTCCGGCAGGGCGTGAACGGTGCCTTCAGCTATCACTTAGTAGGCGGCGGCGGTTCCTTGACCATCAACCCGCAGTCTGGCTGGCTGACGGTGGCGAACCAAAGCATCTTGGATCGAGAGAAGAACCCAGTCATCCATCTCAGGGTCTGCGCTGATCAACTGGCGCCCTTAACAGCTCGATCTGGGCGCGCCTACACTCCTGCGCTGATAGATGAACCTGAGACGACCACAGAAACACCCAAGATTCCAGTGGTGGAAACTGAGACGCCTGCGGAAGCGCTAGAGGTAATTACGGAGGTGCTCATCCCAACGGAGTACTCAGAAGCCTTGGAAGTGTTCACGGAAGTCACGACCCTTCAAGAGGACATCATTGAGGTTACAACTACCCAGGAGACGACCACTACTGAGCTGCCAGAGACAACGGTGGTGGAGGGTCTCTATGGTGATGTTCCTACTCTCGTCACGGCGCCTCTGCTTCGGGAGGTTGGCAGGCCGCAGGTGAGAACAAAAGCTCGAGACTCCACTTCTACCGTGACGCCGCCGGTGAGGAGGCGGCGGAGACAAAGAGTTCCGTTACGTAGCAGGCAAAGACGAACGAGGAGGAGCAGTGACGGTCGTCGTGGTGGGTACTCCTCTCTGACTAAGAGAGAGACTTCTGCAGGAGTGATACGAGAGGGAGACTTAGAAACAGGACTAGAGGAAGAGAACGTGCGTGTACTCCTCAGGGTGCAAAGGATTGATCCCACAGCAGACAAGAAAACTCCTGAAGGCGATAGGACTCATCCTGAAGAAGATGCAGTTTCGTCGCTGCCACCTGAGTCTACCCAAGGACACTCACGGCACAGGCCGCCGACGGGAGCCTACCAGTGGGGGGAGACTCGGCGCAGAGGGCACAGGTCCACCAATGCCACTCAGGAGGAAGCAGCATCGGTGCCCCAGTCATGGTCGTGCGCTAGGATCGAACTCAATCTCCTTGACGCCAACGACAACAACCCAGTGTTCCTGCCGAGCAACCAGTACGCCTTCACCATCACCGAGAACGCACAGCAGGGGGATCTCATTGGCACGGTGAGGGAGGAGGGACTTCGTGAGTCTGATCTCTATGTAGTGTTACGTAATCATTAGTCAGTCAGTCACCACTTCATTAATTTTTCAAATTCTTGTTTTCTTGTTCATTTTATTTTAGGTCTAATTTATCTCTAGACAGATAGAGGAAAGAGATGAAATACTGCACCCTAAAGGGAATGCAAATACTGTTTTTTTTGTCTGTTCCCAGTTTTTGGAAGGTAAAGTGGTAATTTTCCAGCACTGAGTCTCCGGCTGAGGGACCTTTGCTTTCCAAAGGTTAAAAGAGCATGGGAGGAAAGGGCAACTCCGTGAGGGACACAAGGTAGAAAAATATATAACTACTCTATTTCCCGTCACCTGTGGCTTAGAGAATAGCTATCTGCTCCATAGATCACTGCAGAAGACGCTGACGAAGGCAACAATGGCCTGGTGAGGTACAGAATACAGACTCGAGAAAATAGCACCAAAGACACCGCCGTCAGGAGCGTGGCCGTGGGAGAGGCAGACGGCGCCCTTACCCTGCAAGAGAAGCTTCCCCCGGGCCTGCTGACGGTGCTGGTTGAGGCCTCGGACAGCCCCTTGAACCCCTCGGAGACACGCACGTCCCTGGCGGTGGTGACGATCAGGTAAGAGACACGCACGTCCCTGGGGTTGGTGACGATCAGGTAATGGCTGGCAGTGGAGTCTGGACAGCTTGTGGGGAGAGGAACGTTGTTTTCCCGCCACTTTGCTTAATGGGTCGTCGTGTGCCTGTCAGCAGCAGCCGCCTCACGTCCGCACTGGCCTTGGGGAACTTTTGAAATAAGTATTCAGTAATTCTCTGTTCGATTTAACCTTTTGAATTTCACGCACATATTTTTCTATCTGTGGGTGTGTTATTTCACTATACTTAAGACCACGTAAGTATTCACGACGGGGTTGATTTATATACTCTCGTTACTAACTCGATGTAGTATTTCAGTGAGGCAATGTTTTCCTTTCACTTAATTCCCTATTCAAGAGCGTCCTTAGCCTCGCTTCACCTCGCTCTCTAGCTGCTCGGCCTTCACCAAACGCCTCTCTCTCTCTCTCTCTCCCGGCAGCGTTAAGGCGACACATTCATGGGAGCCACGGTTTGAGGGGGCGCCCTTCGAATTATGGGTGGGCGGCGATGCTCCCGTGGGCACCAGCGTGGGCCAGGTGCGTGTGGTGGACATGCCGGGCCCCGATCTACTGTTTGACATGTTCCACAGTTATCCTGAAGGAGGTACGGCCATTTCCTATTTAATTTTCTCTATATTTCCTGATGCAGATACATAAAGGAACACAAAGGAAGGACAACCAGCATCACGCCTGTTGGACATGCTTGTTATGTATTCTTAAGGAGTTACTGCCATTTTCTTGTCTTCAGTGTTCCTTAATTTGTATAAAAGAACACGAAGGGAGAATAACCAGCAGCAATTTGTTGGACCTTAGTCATATACACTATTAGATATGTGTAAATATGTGTCAGATTATAAAGGTGAAATGCTTATGGCTATATCATAATAAATGGACTTATTCACAAGAATCAAAGCCATTAATTACAGTTAATTTTCGCTTGATATTATTGCATTACTGCTTGTCTAGTCCCTCGTGGCTTATTAACCTTTTGCATGTTGATTGTTCATGCATTTAATACTGTGAATTAAGAGGATGCAGTGAACTTTGGTGGCGGGGTGAGCCTCAGGGGTGAGAGTTAGAACATAATCCTTTCATTCGTAAACAATTTCTCCCGTAATCAGTTATCATTTTAACTCTTATTTTTCGACAGCAGTTCCTCTCATACTTTCATAGTTTAGAAAAGCAAAAATGATCACTCTATTCAGTCTTTTTGATTTATCTATTGAAAACAAATTTTACAGTAAATTCAGTGTTAACAGGACAACCAAAGCAGTATGACATCACTCCCCACCCCCTCTCTCTCTCTCTCTCTCTCTCTCTCTCTCTCTCTCTCTCTCTCTCTCTCTCTCTCTCTCTCTCTCTCTCTCTCTCTCTCTCTCTCTCTCTCTCTCTCTCTCTCTCTCTCTCTCTCTCTCTCTCTCTCTCTCTCTCTCTCTCTCTCTCTCTCTCTCTCTCTCTCTCTCTCTCTCTCTATCTATCTATCTATCTATTCATTTATTTATCCATCTATCTATCTATCTCTAATATTTCATTCATGCAGGTGGCCACAACAAAGGAGCCTTCATCTTTTCCTCTCCTAACACCTTTCTAGTGGTAAGCAAGCATCCCTCACATTAATATCAGCGTTTGCAAGGATCTATCTATCTATCTATATATTTATTTATCTATCTATCTATCTATCTCTAATATTTCATTCATGCAGGTGGCCACAACAAAGGAGCCTTCATCTCTCTCTGTCCTAACACCCTTCTAGTGGTAAGCAAACATCCTTCACAATAATATCAGCGTTAGCAAGGAAAGACCACATCAGTAAGCGTTGACTACCTCCTCCTCAGTGCCCTTCGCCATCGAGGAGACATCTGGCATCGTGTCTGTGATGAACCCTCTCAGGAATTACTCCCGCTCCTCCTACGAGTTCGAGGCGGTGGTGACGGACGGCCGGGACTCCCTCGCCACCAATCTGACCATCCACGTGGCCCCCAACCGTAGGCCAGGCTCCAGGAGGGACACTGTGCTGTACTTCTCCATACAGGTGTGTTGGGGATGCCTTTCTTAAAGCCGACCTGGCTCATCATTATTCATTATCATTTTGTGTAACGTCCTTATTTTTCTTCCAGTATTAAAAGACCATTGCCATTTTTGTGTGGTAGTGTGGTTTGAGTGCTCTGGTTGACTCTGTTTTGCGTGCAGGAGAACTTGTCTGGCGGCGTGGTGGGGAACGTGGTAGTAGCCCTGCGGAACATCGGCGTGCGTGTGCCTCCTGACCCACAGCTAGAACTCGTAAGTATTCCTGCCATCAGTTGCCGGTGTGTTGTTGTGGGTGGCAGGGCTGTTGTGTAGCTCGAGGTGGCAGGTTCAGATTACTTGATGGTATTCAGTGCCATCATGACTCATTCCCTCGCAGGTCAGTCCAGAGGCTCGTAAGTACTTCGATCTGGCTGAGGACGCGACACTGTACACGGTAGCGCCGCTGGACTACGAGACGCACAGCAACCACACACTGGTGGTGATGAGCGCCAGGACCTCGGATATTTACTACGTGCAAGTCCAGGTGAGTGAAGGGCTGGGTGTGGCTGGACCTCGCGGGCAAGACCTAAACTTTCAGTGGAGAATTTGTTCTGCCGTGACATTAAACATATTATAGAGTTTCCTTGGGTATGTAAATTGTCGTGCGTGGGATAATGTATGTTAATTCGCGTTCCTGTTGGCGTCTGCAGGTGGAAGATGTGAATGACAACCCTCCGCAGCTAAACGCCGTCAGCTACTCCGGCATGGTGAGGGAGGACGCGCCCCCAGGCACGCCCCTCACTCTTAGCCCCACAGTGCAGGTTTGTGTTAGTTCCATCTCTGCCATTGTGTTGTATAGCTCTGTGTCTTGTGTAGAAAATGCATCAGATTCATGAGTGTTTTGTGTTGCAGGTGGTTGACGGGGACCAGTACGATGGCTCCTCCTTTGTCCTGGAGTTGTCCGGCGACGCCTCCTCCATTTTCTCCATTGACTCCTCTACCGGCACCATCTACTTCGTGGGGCAGGAGCTTGACAGGGAGGTGACTAGCTCGTACAGCCTGGTGCTGGTGGCGCGCGATGACGGGAACCTCACCTCCACCGCCAACCTCACCATACTCGTGCAGGACGTGAATGACAACGCGCCCCAGTTCACGCAGAGGGAGCCACTGTTCTCAGCCAAGGAGGGGCTAAATGAGGACAGATCCAGGAGGCTGCCAGACACCTCCGGCCTCGAGCATCTGGCAGACTTGGAGAGGTCACTCATCCGAATCCCCGAGTCTTTACCCGTCGGCAGTCGTGTGACGCAACTCTCAGCCACGGACGAGGACGACAAGACTTTCGGAGACATTCGCTATGCCATTGAGTCCGAGAAGTCGTTCGGGTTTTCCACGGGCGAGGAGCGGCGGTTCATGACGGAGACTAACAAATTTTCGGTGGAGGCCAAGACTGGCGTGTTGGTGGTGGCCGGCAAGCTGGAGCCCAACCACTTCTATCTGGTGAACGTGTCGGCCACTGACGGAGGCGGCTTGTCCTCACACTCCGTAGCCGCCATCGCTGTGTTTGACATCAACGACCACACGCCGCGTTTTGAGCGTCCCGTGTACAACTTTGAGGTGGTTGAGGGTGACTACTTGGTTGGGGAGGTGGGCAAGGTGGCGGCTTACGACCATGACTTGGGAGAGAACGGCAATGTTCATTATGAAATCGTCCTGTATGGAAACGCAAGCCGGGACCACGTGTTCCCCTTCAGACTTGACGAGACGACGGGCGCCATCCTCACCACGGGCTCGGTGGACAGAGAGGAGCAGGACGCGTATGAGTTCTCAGTGATAGCCTCGGACAGTGGGCAGCCGCGGCTCTCCTCCTCCGTCATGGTTCACATTGATATTATAGACATCAACGACCACCACCCAGTTTTCTACGGCTACCAGGACGTTCTGCAGCCTCCAGACGCTCCTGATGACTACCCTGAAGACCACGCTGGCGCCACCCCGGTATATTTATCTGAAGTCTCTGAAAAAGCCCCGAAATTCACCACAATCACTCAGGTTTACGCCAACGACTCGGACTCAAACTCTTCAGGAAATGGTCTCGTCTTGTATAAACTGGAGGGCGGTGAGGACAAATTCGCTATAGACTCCAAGAATGGGTCAGTGTACACCATTGGACCACTGGACTACGAGCGATGGGCCGAGTACCAGCTGACAGTGGTGGCTCAGGACCTGGGCACCCCGCCACTCACCGCCTCCGCCCTCCTGAGGTGACAGTGGTGGATGTGGAGGAGGAGCTGACCACTAGACTCTTTGAACGGGAGGAATATCAAGGTAAGATGTCAATCAGTAAGATCTTGAGTCATTTATAGGTTCATGATGGCTTTTTAGTGTCTTATGACATCTTAGCAGGCTTTTGTGAGGAACTGAAGGACTTAGATGATTGAATAGAAATGGTATGTAGTAAATCGTGTCTTTGAGTTATAGAGAATCATTATAAATCAACAGTGCCATCCACACAAATATAATTATAATAAATTCGATATAGTAAACTAACTTTCCCACTGTCATAAGAACATATAAAGGTTTCCTAAATCTCCACTTCACATCCCTTCGTCAGAAAAAAAGAGAGACCTGAATAAATAAAAACAAACTATCTTTTCTACCGTCATTGGAACTTATAAAGCCTTTCTGACACTCCTCATCACTGCATCTCCCTTTGTCCCTTCCTCAGGTGGCGGTCATGGAGAACAACGATACTCCACTGATGCTGCTGGACCTGAACGTGACGGAGAACGCGCCTCGTCACCCACACTTCCAGCTGGTGGCGGCGGAGGAGCCCGAGGTGGTGGCGGTGGACGCTTCATCAGGCAAGGTGTTCCTGGTGGCCAGCCTGGACAGAGAAACCAAGGACACCTACCACTTCAAGGTGTGTGTGTGTGTGTGTGTGTGTGTGTGTGTGTGTGTGTGAGAGAGAGAGAGAGAGAGAGAGAGAGAGAGAGAGAGAGAGAGAGAGAGAGATGAGATGAGATGAGGTGAGATGAAATGATATGAGGTGAGGTGAGGTGAGGTGAGGTGAGGTGAGTGAGACATCTTTTTGAATCATATTATATCGAGTTTCTTTTGTTTTCTCTCAATTAACTTCCCTCAGTCTTCGTCTTAACTCAAAAAACACATTTAGGAAACCTACAAGAATTTATAATGGTTAGATACAAATATTATCGTTATTATCTCCGTTATCATCCTCACACACACACACACACACACACACACACACACACACACACACACACACACACACACACACACACACACACACACACACACACACACACACACACAAAGCCATTTTATTGAACCACTTACTGTAAAATAAACAAATAATCTATACTTATTACTCTCATCCACAGTATAAAAGTAGAACAGGCACCGAGCTGAGTGAGACCTTTAAAATGATGAGCATTACTGTAACCATCCCTACCACTAATAGCAACTCTCACACAGATCAAGGCAGAACAAGCGCCACACGGAGTCTCACCATTGCAACTGCCGGAATACACCATCACCTCCGCTGGCACCTCCGTCGTCCGCGCTGCCAAGTCTCTCCCACTCAAGTCAAGACAGAAGGAGGACGCTGTAGGAACATCCCTCTTCTTCCTCAACTCCACAGACTACGAGGATGATCTGAAGGCGCTGCTAAGGGTGCCTGCCGAGGTGGTGCCCCTGGGTAGCTACCTGTCCCCCGTCCAGGCCACCAGTTCTAGACCCCCTGTTCGAATCCTTCAGGTCTCAGGTAGCGTGTAGTGTTTGGGTGTTGGGTTGTGTTGTGTTTTGGTTCTTGTGGGTTGTCACTGTTGTATTTATTTACTCTACTGTTTTGTTTGTTATTTCTTTGTTTTTTATTTTTCTGTATTTTTTTGAGTGGTAGTTTTGTGTTGTTGTTATTTATCAGTCTATTTCTGTTGATCTATCTGTCGACTTGCTCTCTCTCTCTCTCTCTCTCTCTCTCTCTCTCTCTCTCTCTCTCTCTCAAGCACACCTACCCACCCACCTATCCATCCATCACACACACACACACACACACACACACACACACACACACACACACACACAATCTCTCCAGAGACACGTGCAATCTAGCAATCATGTCTAGACTAGAGAACCACCACCATCACCACCTCCATCACCACCACCACCACAACCACCGCCACTAACTGCCTTCCTTTCATCTACCCCCGTGTTATATTTTTATCCGCTCTCAGTCACCAGCGTCTCTTCCCCAGCAGACAGCACCCGTTCCAAGCCCGTGGAGGAGCTGGCGCTGGACGAGGTGTGGGTGACGGTGGTGGTGGAGGATCAGAACGATAACCCGCCCATGTTTATGCCTCACGGGCGCCCCATAGTTGCCGCCGTCCCCGCCACCGCCTCCTACGGGCAGTTTGTGACAAGGATAGTGGTGAGTTTGAAGATGAGATTGGAATGTAAGATGATAAGATGATTAGGTCTCTCTCTCTCTCTCTCTCTCTCTCTCTCTCTCTCTCTCTCTCTGATTCATAAAACATCATCTTATTTTCGTCTCTCTCTCTCTCTCTCTCTCTCTCTCTCTCTCTCTCTCTCTCTCTCTCTCTCTCTCTCTCTCTTTGATGTCTGTACTTGGATTCTGATGTGTTCTGTGTATCTGATGGATTTATTCTTCAGATCTTGCTGAAGTTTTTATTTTTAGGAGATTTTTTTCTCATTCATTTTCTGGTTCTATAATTGTAACCCTTTTTACCTTTTTTTCTTTGAGTTTCCCTTCAATTCATCACTTTTCTCCCTTTCTGATTATAATTACACTTGTGCAGGAGTCACGCAGAGAGAGAGAGAGAGAGAGAGAGAGAGAGAGAGAGAGAGAGACAGCCGGGAGATAGGGATCAGTGGAGTTTGATTTATGCACGAAGGAAACAAGACAAGGAGTAACTCAACTAATCTCGTTTTCTTTCGTCTTCTCTACCTCAAGACTCACGATCCGGACCTTGGACTGAACGGTAAGGTGCGCTACGAGATCCTGCCGGGGGAAGGTGCTAGGGAGGCGCTCACGAAGTTCACAGTGGATCCTGCTACTGGCCAGGTGAGTTGGCTGGTGGAGAAGTGACTGAGTGTGATTGAGTGAGGATGGAAGGGCAGGTGGGAGGGAAGTTCCTGGTGATGACTGTTATTTATATTATGCTGGAATTTTCTATTTTAGGGGATTTTTCTGTTTTATTTTTGGTGATATAGTTGCAACCCTTATACTTTTTTTTCTTTGGGTTTACCTTCAATTTATCACTTTCTTCCCCTCCTGATTATGGGTGGGAAGATGAAGGTTGTCTAAAGAGATAGGAGAAGAGGAGGAGGAGGAGAAAGAAGAGGAGGATAATGATAAAGGATGCTGGAGAAGAGGAAGGATAAATGGAGAGATGAAGAAGGAAAGGAAGTCAAGTAATGGATAAGGTTAACTTTACATAACACAACCTTACATAACGTTACCTAACGCCTAACGCTACCTCTGTCCGTGGCGGTGCAGGTGGTGGTGGTTGGGACGCTCGCCGAGGATGTGGGGCGGATGTTTGGTCTTGACGTGCGGGCCACAGACAGGGACGGCGACACTACCGGCCGCTCAGCCATCGCCAATGTGTTTGTGAGTAGCGCAGCGAAGAGGGAAGAGGAGTCCTGCCCGAGACACTTTAAGGCCACTGAGGATACTGTAGACCAGAGATACTTCAAGGACACATTAAGAAATTTATGATACGTTTTTAGAGCAGGGTTATACAAGGAGTGCTTTGGGACACTTCAAGACCACACTGTTAGTTTTTGTGATAGATATCGTGACCGGGGAAATGTTAAGGGTACTCTGGGATGCTAAACAAGATATCAACTCTCACTTAAATACACTGACGACATACAAGACCATTTTAGGACACTTAGGACACCCCAATACTCATTTACATTTGTTGGGAACCTTTAAGAATTTGGAACTCACTGAAACGTACTTTATACATATTCACTTTAATGTTAAGGCGAATTTCAACTCTCACTTAAACATACCAGTGAAATCGGGATACTTTAAGTTAGGTTAGGTTAGTTAAGGTAGGTTAAGTTTGGTTAGGTTCTCTGGCAAACTTTGGAACTCTCTCTGTTTCTGTATTTTCAACTTCCTATGACTTAACTTCATTTAAGAGGGAGGTTTCAAGACATTTATCCCTTTCTTTTTGGCTAACTTTTCCGGACCTTCAAGCACTTGGCAACTAAGTGGGTCTTTTATTGATATTTTTTGTTGCTCTTGGCCAGCTTCCTCCTCTTAAATAAGAACAAAAAACCCTCTGCAGCTCGTAGGAACATATTAGAACATTGTAGACCTAGTAGCATTTCACCCTAGGCCATTCCTCACCCCTATGCTCTCACAGGTGCACGTGCTGGGCCCTGGTGGTCACCTAGTGGTAGAGATGGCAGCGGCGCCCCGAGCGGTGGAGCCTCACCTGGATGCCATACAAGAGTGAGTTCCAATTACATGAGTTTAGGGTGATAATGGGATAGTATTGGTTCCGTTCTTGCTAATTTTGCTCATGTTATTACCTCTACTATTGCTGCTGCCATTATTATTCACACTACTGCTGCTATTATTATTTCTGGGCGGCAGTATAATGAAATGATTGGGTTTAGTAAAATTACATGATACGGATTTTATTATATCTGCTTATACCACTGATTTTTACCTTTACTATTATTGATACCACTGTTTTTATTCACGATACTACTTCCATTGTTATTATTCTGCTGCTGCTACTTCCTCAGAATGCTGTCGAACCTCACAGCGCTGGAGGTTCGCGTGCAGAGAATCGCAGCTCACGTGGAAGGCGACGCAGCTCATACCGGAGCGTGAGTATACAGCCCCCCTTCTCCCCGGCAGCACGAAGGCTACTGAGTAACTGAAGGAGGGAGACTGGGAGTGGAATGTTTGATGATATTAAAGTGTCACATACTTCGCTGGATCATCGCCTTAGTTTCTCTCTCTCTCTCTCTCTCTCTCTCTCTCTCTCTCTCTCTCTCTCTCTCTCTCTCTCTCGTGTGCATAATTAGACACTTTTATTGCTCAGTGTGCGAGGTAATACAGATGGTAGTATGAAGAAGCAAGGGACATGTTTATGAAAGAAGGAGGAGGATGAAAAGGGAAGGGAAAAAAAAGAAGGTATCATAATAATCATGGTGTGAACTTGAAGGAAGGAGAGACGGAGGAATGACCTTATCAGAGAGAGAGAGAGAGAGAGAGAGAGAGAGAGAGAGAGAGAGAGAGAGAGAAAGCCATTGTTTTGTTCAAATATGAGGCGAGAAGTGATAAGTGAAGGAAAGTGAATTGGATAGGGAAACAAATAGAGAATAATTATTGTTACCTCATATTTCTCACTATTTTTCAGCTTGTTTGTGTCTATACGTATGTGTATCAAAGGCAGTTTATACCTTTCTTCTATGTTAACTCCTTCAGTACTGGGACGCGTTTCTACCACAGTTTTGTGTATGATTAGACGATTTTATTCACATTAGGAAACGTCTATTGGCGCTTAGAAGATTAATGGCCACAGTCTTCACTATTTTGATCCCTACATTGGTTTTTGAAGCTGTATTAAATCATCTAATAGTAAGCTGAATGAATATGGAAACGCGTCATGGTACTGATATATGGAACGGAAATGAGGTAAAATGATCTTTCCTTATCATAACTTCCTACATCTTCATTATCTTAACCTGTTGTGTATGTATGGGAGGCAGAATTAGAAGTTATACATTGACCTTCTATTCTTCGTTTTCGTGACGTTTGGGGTTTGGAGAACGGAAAGGCAACGTTTCTCTCTCTCTCTCTCTCTCTCTCTCTCTCTCTCTCTCTCTCTCTCTCTCTCTCTCTCATCAGTCAGTAGAGTGTAATGTGACGTATTTTTGGCTTCTGGTGTGAGTTCAATCTCGTCTTTTCTTTATTGTTCATATTGTACACTTCCCAGTCGCCATTTTATTATTTTTCTTCATTAATTCCAAAATTGTCCATTTGTCTATTTTCTAAAAATGCTAAGGGATAATCTTTTTCCTCTCGTGTCTTTGTATTCCTCTCTATTCAAAACTGTTGTGCTATCTCTCTTGACCTTGTTCGGGGATTGGCATTTCAGTGGGCCTTTCATGTTTGATCGGTTTTGTTGCCCTTGGACGTATAGAAAAAAATACATAAGAACATACGAAAAGAGGGAATTTGGAAGAGGTTGTCAGGCCTACACTTGGCAGTCCCTGTATGAAAAAAGCTACCTAATTCTATCTATCATCCCCATCCATAAATTCATCTAATCTTTTAAAGCTCCCCATTAACTCAGCACTAACAACTTGACCACTGAGTCCGTTCCACTTATCAACCACTCTGTTCGAAAACCAGTTTCTTTCCATTTCTCTCCTAAACCTGTATTTTTCAAGCTTAAACCCATTGTTTCTGGTTTTGTCCCCGCTACTGATCTTAAGAATTTCGCTCATACAAGTGTCTATGAAGGGCAAAAGAAAGAGTTTTGAATTTCTCTTCCTAATGAGTCTGTGTCCGTGATTTGCAGGACGGACGTGTACGTGTATGGTGTGGACCCAGTGACTCAGACCGTGGTGGAGGGCGTGAAGCTGCGGCACGCCCTCAGAGGTCGCCGCGGGCACCTGGATGCCATGTTACCCTCAGGACTCCAGCTCAAGGGCCTCAGACTGCCGCTACCTTCCCGCTCCGGCCACGTACTGCAGGTAAGGCGCTGCTCCCTCTGCTCTTCTGCTGTGGTGGTCCTTTGAAAACCATTGTATTGAAATATTCTTTTCTTGGGATTGGTTAGCATTCACTTTTAAAAGAATGTAGGTCAGAATCCCCCAAAACATTTTTATCCAATCTGCTTATAAATTTCAGGAGTGATGTGGTCATATGGGTAATGTTTTCTCCTATTCATGTTAAGTTTGCTTGCAGTTTTTTATGGTTCTTCTTATTTTCGAAAATTAGGTTAACCTCTTCAGTACCATAGCATTTTTCCATATTGATTCTGATTACTATTGGGTGATTTTATACAACTTCAGAAACTTATGTAGGAATTAAAATAGTAAAGACTGTGACCATTAATCTTTTGACATCCATAGACCCTTGCTAATGTCAATAAAGTAGTCTAATCTTGCACAAAACTCAAGGTAAAAATGCGTCCCAGTACTGAAGGAGTTAATGTTTTAGAAGATGGTAACTTTGCTTCTTTGGCGGTAGACATTTATGAGGACACATATAGGAATGACAGAGAATAAAAGGTTGACATGTGTTGGAGAAAAGATAACGTCTCTTCTATGATAGTGGCTTCATGTGCCCACCACTAAATGTTTACATGAGAAATAGCAAATTGGATATAAATCTTGTCTCGTCTGTGTTAGGAAAGCATTAAAGAGACTAGTACCAAGTCATGTGTTTAAAAATGTTGATTCAATTACGAGAACTAAAATAGTTTGCAATGAAAAGGTTAATTAATGCGCAGGTGTTATTCATACAGGTAGGTCTCCCTTCCCTTACCTGCCTTAATGCTTCCCCTAACTGATAAGTGTTAAAGAGGATCTCCTTACTTTACCTTCCCTTAAACCCTTCACTACCATGACGTGTTTTCGTATTTGTTCTGGTTACTATTTGGAGATTTTATGCAACTTCAGAAACTCATGTTGGGGATTAAAATAGTGACCATTAATCTCCTGACCTCCATAAACTCTTCCTAATGTCAATGAAATGGTCTATTCACATCCAAAACTCCAGGTAAAAATGCGTCCCAGTACTGAAGGGAGTTAATTAAGTGATACAAGTAATATTCCTGATCTACTTCCATTAGTGTTCCCTTGCTTGTGAAGTGTTACAAGTTAAGTGTTTCAATTCTGGGACACATTTTTATCTGCCTTTTGAGTATGATTAGACGATTTTATAGATAGGAGGAAGGATCTATGAAGGTCAGAAGATTACTTGCCAGAGTCTTCACTATTCTAATCCCTCACATGAGTTTTTAAAGATGTATAAAATCATCAAATAGTAAGCAGAACGAATATGGAAATGCGTCATGGTACTGAAAGGGTTAATATCTCTTACCTAATTGTCATAAAGTACAGAAAAAATCTTCACCTGCCTTCGTAAGCAAGTGACACAGACAAGACTCCTCTACTCTAACTGTTTGCTCACTCGTACTTCATGTTTTCAAGCTGTAATAATGCGCCTTTGTTTTAGATACTGTAATTAATTTCTTTTTTGTAAGGATACAGACCAGAAAAATATGTATTGTTCACTTTTTTGTTATTTGTTCTTTTACCGAGAGTGAGTTTTCCCTCCTCTTTTCCTTTTTATTTTTTCATTTTTTATTCTGGCCGAGACAAAGGTAATTCCACGTTTAATAGTTTCCGTTGCTTTTGAAGTTGCTTTATTTTTGTTGCCGAGGAAAGGCCGCGGGTTAGAACAGAATGGAATAAAAGTCGCTAACAGTGTTGATATCGAGCGCGGGACGAACATCCTTGTCCGCTGAGCCTCTGATGAAATACAACAACACTGGCAATGCACCCGATCAAACGCGTGACATGAATGTGGTTTTTGCGTGGGAATATTGTTCACCGATCAGCGCTAATTGCGTGTGATAGGAGTGAGGCAGGGTGGGAGTAGCAGCTGTACATGGGAACAATGTTCGACACTCCCTCCCACGTGTACGATAGTCGGGCGGTGATTCATGGCTTGTACGGTTAGATTTTACACATTTTTCTTTTTCGAGAGTACAGTTTTTCATGAATGAAAGATAAACCGTGGCTAAATAAAGTGATGCCACGGCGACACACGAATGTGCACAAATATATTGTAGCTTTTATGAGGAAAATGTGAGTTGGTGGCGTCTTTTATGAGCGGTCTAATGGTTTCATTTACCGGAGAGAACAAGGCCGCTACTTTGTTTGCACACTTCAAAGCCTCCTCCACCAGTCTCGCTACAGTTGTAGACTCACTCGCCGGTAAAAATAACTCAATTCTATATTCTTTCTGGGCCGGTCGATGCCGCTGCCTCGAGCCAAACATTCCATTTCGCTAATTCATGTCCTTTCCAGACCGCGTTTGGATTAGTGTTTTCCGTGAACATTTTCGCTTGTGTCGTCTTTCTGACCTTCAGGGCTGAGTGCGTCACAAATTCTAGGCTGTGTCCCTCCCTCCCTCCCTCCTCCCCTCCTGCGAAATACACACATTATCCGAGATCGCACGCGAACAAACACACTGCGGGACTCGGTGCTAGTCTGAGATCCCTGTGACTCCCCAGTTCCTCCCCATCCCGCTCTGCCTGACGTACAGCTTTTTGTTGATTAAGTTCTCGCGCATCTTTTTGGTGATGATTAGCCAACACTGAGTGTGTGGGAGTCTCACAGCACGTGTCCATATCCCTCTGCAGACCGCGGAGGTGGCCATCCTGGCAGGGGCGGTGGTGGTGTTCCTGCTCACGGTGACAGCCATCGTGTGTCTGTGCTTTAAGCAGCGAAAGAGGTCAGTGTTTCTTTGTTGTAGTCACTGTCAATGGTGTCAAAGTAATGGCTGGACAGATTCTGTGTCCCCGCGGGCCTTGCCGCTGCGCAGAACAGTGCCATCACCTGAAGCAGTCCGTCTTCCCACAGCCGCCGCAAGCCCATGCCTCTGCCACCCCTGGTGACCACAGGGGGCATGCCGGTGATGCCCATGGCCTATCCTGGGCCCTTTGGCGCCCCTTACACCCACATGAGTGACCACAGCAGTGCTGACTCCACCGAGGCCCAGGAGCCTCCCCACGACCACCACCACTACCCCGCCGACATGGCCCATTACCCCCAGGAGGCACCTCGCTTCCCCCACGACCACGGCCACCGCCCACGCTCCATCATGAGGCATCCCCAACCCCGCTGTGCTCACTCCTGTGTTTCAGAAATTGAGGTAGGTTGACATTCCTTGCACGTAAGTACCACCTGGTGAAGTGCCAGTCTCAGCGGCTGTCAGGCTGCGTGATGTTTCTGCTGCAGCAGTCAGTACCACTGCTGACCCATACACTGTTACAGCATTCCTGCCCAACCCATACGGACGAGGACGAAACAACTTCCATGTGTGCTCGCCACATGGCCTCGAGGAAGAGGCGGCGTGGTGGGGAGGGCGCGTCCAGACTGGGCGGCCGCATCCCGGAGGAGTCCAGTTCTGACCTCGACGAGCGGGATCACGCGCCTCCGACAGTCTCAGTACCTGGACAGCCCAAGTGTTGCGCGCGAGACAGGTGGGCAGCTGGCTCGGAACGGAAGACATAGTGACAACATTGTTCTGCTAAACCAAGTAAGACAAAAGGAATTCAACAAGACGCGTTTTTCTTCACCCAGGTACGGGAGGAACATGAGGAACACCAGAGGGCTGCCCACTGTGGACTGTTCCGTCGCCTCCTCTACCAGGACTCACTCCCCGGACAGCCTGGAGCAGCACCCACAGTTGCACGGCCGCGCCGCCATCCACACCATCCCGCGCACCCACCTAAAGCGAGCAGGTGACCTAGGTGGGCCCAAGCCAAGCGACGTGACAGAGTTATAAGCATACTGAAGGCGTCACCTGAGGACACTCGTCTGCCCGCCTTCAGATGGTGTAGTTTTAAGGTTTTCTTACAATGACTATCTTTGGCAGCATCATCTACAGCACGTGAGATGCAATGTAAGGTGCACAATACAACAACGAAGGTTTGCCGTCCGCATCACCACCAGGAGTGAGGTGTTCATATACATTAAGCAAGTTTTGTAGGTATGTTAAAGAAATTATTTAAGGTGTTAGTTTGAACGCCCGGCAGCGGTGTTCAGCTGGCAGCGGTGTTCGGCCGGCGTGTGTGTTCACTGGTTGATAATTGTGTTCGTTGTGATGAGATTTGCGAGATGTGCCAAATGAAAATACTCGTAAGACTATAATTGCAGGTAGCATTAAGTGCATCGCTGTACAGGCTTTTGGTGCGCACATTTGTACACACGCGATATGGAAAATGTAACACTCACTGCACTGTTCAAACCAAAAAAATATATGTATATAAAAACACTAGAAAGAATAAATGGAAGTGGAAAAAAAAACATTTATCCATAAGCATGTGTCACATAGACGGTCTTGGGCAAAAAAAAAAAAAAAAAAAATAGAAAAAAAAAATGCCCTTTACCGTTCTTTATTTATTTCTCTAAAGTTTCTTACTTTTACTATTTTTTCTAATATATAAAAAAGTGAGAAAGAGTTTTCTATAGTTAGTATGTATAGGAAGTGATTATATTATTGCTATTATTATTATTATTATTATTATTATTATTATTATTATTATTATTATTATTATTATTATTATCATTATTATTATTATTATTATTATCATTATTATCATTATTATTATTATTATTATTATTATTATTATTATTATTATTATTATTATAATTATTATTACTATTATTATTATTATCATAATTATTATTATTATTATTATTATTATTATTATTATTATTATTATTATTATTATTATTATTATTACTATCATTATTATTGTTATATGCATTAACATCATTATTAATATTATTGTTATTACTATTATTATCATTATTACTGTTTAGTTGTAGTAGTGTGACGTTCGTTCAATACAGGACACACATATATGTTACTTTGTGACTTGTGTTTTCATTCCCTGCCATCAATTGGGTGACTAAAGGGATACAAACTAGATAAAAACAAACGGCCTGGATGTGCATGTTTTTGTATCGTGTTTAAGCCTTAATAACGACAACTGTGTGTGTGTGTGTGTGTGTGTGTGTGTGTGTGTGTGTGTGTGTGTGTGTTTGAGTGTGAGTCTGAGTTTGAGTGTGTGTGTGTGTGTGTGTGTGTGTGTGTGTGTGTGAGTTTGAGTGTGTGTGTGTGTGTGTGTGTGTGTGTGTGTGTGTGTGTGTGTGTGAGTGAGTGCGTGTGTGAGTGTGTATGTGTGTGAGCATGAGTGTGAGTTTGAATGTGTGTGTGTGTGTGTGTGTGTGTGTGTGTGTGTGTGTGTTTGAGTGTGTGAGTGTGAGTCTGAGTTTGAGTGTGTGTATGTGTGTGTGTTTCACTGTTTGATCTGCTGCAGTCTCTGACGAGACAGCCAGACGTTACCCTACGGAACGAGCTCAGAGCTCATTATTTCCGATCTTCGGATAGGTCTGAGACCAGGCACACACCACACACCGGGACAACAAGGTCACAACTACTCGATTTACATCCCGTACCTACTCACTACTAGGTGAACAGGGGCTACACGTGAAAGGAGACACACCCAAATATCTCCACCCGGCCGGGTAATCGAACCCCGGTCCTCTGGCTTGTGAAGCCAGCGCTCTAACCACTGAGCTACCGGGCGTCCATGTGTGTGTGTGTGTGTGTGTGTGTGTGTGTGTGTGTGTGTGTGTGTGTGTGTGTGTGTGTTTGAGTGTGTGAGTGTGAGTCTGAGTTTGTGTGTGTGTGTGTGTATGTGTTTGAGTGTGTGTGTGTGAGTGTGTATGTGTGAGCGTGAGTGTGAATTTGAATGTGTGTGTGTGTGTGTGTGTGTGTGAGTGTGAGTGAGTCTGAGTGTGTGTGTGTGTGTGTGTGTGTGTGTGTGTGTGTGTGTGTGTGTGTGTGAGTGTGAGTGTGAGTGTGAGTCTGAGTTTGAGTGTGTGTGTGTGTGTGTGTGTGTGTGTGTGTGTGTGTGTGTGTGTGTGTGTGTGTGTTTGAGTGTGTGAGTGTGAGTCTGAGTTTGAGTGTGTGTAATGTGTATGTGTGTGTGTGTGAGTGTATGTGTGTGAGTGTGTGTGTGTGAGCGTGAGTGTGTATGTGTGTGTGTGTGTGTGTGTGTGTGTGTGTGTGTGTGTGTGTGTGTGTGTGTGTGTGAGTGTGAGTGTGAGTTTGAGTGTGTGTGTGTGTGTGTGTGTGTGTGTGTGTGTGTGTGTGTGTGTGTGTGTGTGTGTGTGTGTGTAGTAATCGGTAATGCTGACAAAATGTAACAGACAGAAAATGATAACTAGGATCGAAAAAAAAAAAAAAAAAAACTCCACAATTCAATTAATCTCCTCGCAATAATGATTAAAGTGAAGTATTTGTCAGAATCGATGCTAAAATAAACACATTTACTCACCTTCACAACACAGAGGGGAGACCAAAGCCTGTTTAGATTGCATTAAATTAAGTGAGCATGATAGTCTACCTTATTATTTCAAACACCATCAAATTTTCCCTTCTTTTATAAACATTCAATATGACTCCACCGTGCAAGTGACTAAGAGAAGAACAATAAGCATGAAATTTTACCTACACTTTTAACCTTTTCAGTAACAGCTTCAGCTACTCATTTTGGGATTAAAATAGTGTAGACTGTGGCCATTAATTTTCCTAATGTCAATAAAATCGTTTAATCACACCCAAAACTCAAAGTAGAAATGCGTCCCAGTAATGAAGGGGTTAACCAAACGATTTCCAATACATACCTTTTCCCTTTCATCATTTGCTCGACACGTTTTCATATTCATTCTGCTTAGTATCTGGTGATTTTTTTACAGCTTCAGCAACTCCTGTAGGGATAAAAATAGTGAAGACTGTGGACATTAATTTTCTCACCTCCACAGAATTTTCCTAATGTCAATGAAATCGTCTAATCACACCCAAAACTCAAGGTAGAATTGCTTCCCAGTACTGAAGGGTTAACCAAACTGTTTCCAATATTTATGTTTTCCCTTTCATCATTTTCTCCTCCCTTGACGCTACAAGAGGAAATGTATATGGCTCAAAATACAAGCAGGAAAAAAAAAAGAGTAAGGTAAGTATCCATAAGGGTTTTCAGGTACGCGGAAACACAGGAAGGAAGACAATTACGTCACTGTAAGGTGGCGGCTAAGGGGGTAAAATATTCTGAGGTACGACGGTAATGAGAAAGAAGGCGTAACGCGAGCCGGGAATCAGAGGGTAAGGAAACTTTGGTGAGAAAAAGTATCGTCTTCAGAGAGAGAGAGAGAGAGAGAGAGAGAGAGAGAGAGAGAGAGAGAGAGATAGGTAAAGCTTCGAACTCCTTGCGAAACACACAGACTCACTTCCACTTCTTACGCTCACCATAGCTAAATTCACCGTCACGTCACTAAGAGTCACTGCAGAGCCACAGTTCACCAATTCCTGACACACACAAGACGAGAAAAAGAGAATTGAAAGCCAAGAACGTGGCTGGAGACGCATACGGAGGCTCGTGAAGCTTCGAAGATCAAGTGAAGCTAGATGTTAAGATGCTGGGGTCGCTGCAGTGCTGAATGTGACATCGGAGAAGAGACACGGAGGTGAGTAAAGGTGTGTGTGTAAGAAAGGACAGAAGGTGAAACGCAGATGATAAGAGAGAAAAGGATGAGGAATGGAGAGAATGGGGAAGGAAAAGGGAAAAAAAAAAAAAAAGGAAGGAAAGAAAAGTAGAGATGAAAGGAGAGGAAAGTAAAGTGTGTATGTGTGTGTTTGTATGTGTGTTAATTAATGCTATGAAATCTATACTATTACTGCATTGAATTGTTATAGGTGTTTTGTATGCTATATATTTGCATACACTCGTGATGTGGTGTAATATTAGACAAATGAAAACTAAGCCATGACTATTGAAATCTACGTATCCGTGTATTTAGCTTATATTATTTAGCTATTATGGAAAATGTGCTGCTAAAACAACAAGTAATAAACACACACACACACACACACACACACACACACACACACACACACACACACACACACACACACACACAGATGAATACGTAAATAGAAAATAAAGAGCAATGATAAAACTGGCATCCATTTCAGAGGCTCATACGCACACACACACACACACACACACACACACACACACACACACACACACACACACACACACACACACACACACACACACACACAGATTAATACGTAAATAGAAAATAAATAGCAATAATAACACTGGTATCCATTTCAGAGTCTCTCTCACACACACACACACACACACACACACACACCGCGTAGTGTAGTGCTTAGCACGCTCAACTCACAATCGAGAGGCCCGGGTTCGAGTCCCGGAAAGCGGCGAGGCAAATGGGCAAGCTCTTAATGTGTGGCCCCTGTTCACCTAGCAGTAAATAGGTACGGGATGTAACTCGAGGGGTTGTGGCCTCGCTTTCCCGGTGTGTTGTGTGTGATGTGGTCTCAGCCCTACCCGAAGATCGATCTATGAGCTCTGAGGTCGCTCTGTAATGGGGAAGACTGGCTGGGTGACCAGCAGACGACCGAGGTGAATTACACGCGCGCACACACACACACACACACACACACACACACACACACACACACACACACACACAGGAAAGGAAAGTAAGAGAACGGCTCTAAAGGAAAGGGATGGGAATAGGAACACACACACACACACACACACACACACACACACACACACACACACACACACACACACAGGTGAATACGCAAATGGAAAATAAACAGCAATAATAACACTGGTATCCATTTCAGAGTCTCTCTCACACACACACACACACACACACACACACACACACACACACACACACACACACACACACACACACACACACACACACACACACACAGGTGAATACGTAAACAGAAAATAAACAACAATATTAACACTTGCTTCCATTTCAGAGGCTCAAGAGAAAGCTGCCATTTTGTAACTTGTTCACGTGAGCTCAGATGGAGAGGGCGCACACCAACCACCTCCTTCTGTTTTCTGTGGAGCCTCTGCCTTCGCTTCTATGGGTCAAGTAAGTGCAGTTCACATATATTTCGTTATATTTTATGGAGTCTCTTATCATTTCTTGGTTTTCTGTGGCGGTCATTGTCACCGTCATCATCATCATCATCATCATCATCATCGTAGGAAGTGAACATACATACAAAGGTGTCTGTTTTATATAGCATAGGAGGCGAAACACACACACACACACACACACACACACACACACACACACACACACTCTCTCTCTCTCTCTCTCTCTCTCTCTCTCTCTCTCTCTCAACAGATTGGGATGTAGAGACAGAGCAATATGTAAAGATTTTCAGACAACACAGTTCTATTCCACACCCACACTGGAACTCTACGGGAGGGCATAGGTGACGTCTTTGCCTCTCCTGAGTCCCCCTTGAGGCAGTGGTGAGCTGACCTGACGTCCATTTGTATGACAGTGAGGGGAAAAATAATAGGAAGTGACACATCGCTCCCGTAATGGCTACACGATGCGTCTGGGGAGGCTCGAGTTACGCCGCCACGCTCAGCCAGGCCTCCAGTCAGACTACTCACCCACCCACTCACACTACCTACTGCCGTGAGCTCCTCTGTGCGAGCCTCTTCTCCTCTGTTGCTCTTTCTATTCGTTTTCTGTCACTAAAGTCTATTTTTGTAGTCCGTGTTTTTTTTTTTTTTTTTATTTATTCATTTTTTGTTACTTTTATGTGTGTATTTTCTTCAAATCATTGCCGACTCGCTTCCTTTCACTTTTAACACGGGCTTATTTGCCTTAATGGTGGGAGGGAGAGAATAACAAGCCCTGAGTCGTCCTAAGTGGGTATTTTACAAGGGTTTCGGTGAAGAGTTCAGCTTGAGAGGTAGATAAGATGGCTGCGGCGTCATGTGGTTAAAATCAAGGAGGGAATGAAGAAGCAAAATTATAAGAAATATTTTTGACGAGGTGTCAGAAGCCACGAGAGGCCTTAAATCTAGATCGTCTTTACTTTACAACCTGACTTCTGTACTACGGCTTTTGTTCTATGTTCTCTCATAACACTGTTCTAATGAGGTAATTGTCTGGTTCTCGTGAGTTTGCAATTTAAATACAAATTTTTGGTCAAACTAACACTGTAACCAAGAAAACGCGCTTAGAATACACAGTGACTTGCATGAGATAGAGAGAGAGAGAGAGAGAGAGAGAGAGAGAGAGAGAGAGAGAGAGAGAGAGAGAGAGAGAGAGAGTTGTATGAGGACAAAGTATGATAGATTTATTACAATACGAGTATTCAAGATAAGGTTTATTATAAAATTATTATATTTTTGTGGTGGAACAAAGAGTTTGACCTCACTTCAAGTGGTTGGCAGGGACCAGCGCCCAAGGTAAGCGTGCGTCCCATGGGAGGCAGGCGCGGGCGTCACGTGGTGGAGGATGTGGGCGTCCCGCCACAAGATGGTAGTAAAGATATACTGTTGGTTGTGCACGGAGGTAAATAGCATGTGTATTACAGAGAGAGAGAGAGAGAGAGAGAGAGAGAGAGAGAGAGAGAGAGAGACAGACAGACAGACAGACAGACAGTGAGAGAGAGAGAGAGAGAGAGAGAGAGAGAGAGAGAGAGAGAGAGAGAGAGAGAGAGAGAGAGAGAGAGAGAGAGAGAGACAGACAGACAGACAGACAGACAGACAGACAGACAGACAGACAGACAGACAGACAGACAGACAGACAGAGAGAGAGAGAGAGAGAGAGAGAGAGAGAGAGAGAGGGGGGGGGAAGAATAGGATTACAAGTAGTACTCGTATATACAGCACACACAAAATGACCTGCTTCGTCTCTCTCTCTCTCTCTCTCTCTCTCTCTCTCTCTCTCTCTCTCTCTCCCTGATGCTTTCGTTCTCGTTTCTAATTATTATCTAATTATTATCTTCTTTCATTCGGTTGGATTTCATGCAACTCGTTTACTTTCCTTCTTACTCACTCATCTACAGCTTGTAATACGTTCTGAGGCTTTTGCACTTGTTCAAATAGATTCCAACTGACTTTCTGTCGCTCTTAACTATCCCTGACTCACTTGAACTGGCTTGATTTGAATCTGTACACACCCTCATGCACTCTACATTTCACATTCGCTCATTTACCCGCTTTCCGCTGTAATCTCTCGCCCTCTCCCACTTGCCTAGACACACGACCTTGCACAATGTAAGGTAATCACTCTCCTGAATGCACGAATTAGGCGCTTAAACACAGAGGGAGTAAAGTAAAGATTCCCATACATCCTTCCCCCCTTCTGGACACACGAGTAGTGGACGTAATTATGACCTCTGGGTGTCTCGTCTGGTGTGTGAATGCATCATCACGCCCCATTCAGGTGTCAGTCACGTTCTGCACTTTATGACAGAATGCCGCGCCCTCCGTCCCAAAGGAGGAGTCTACAAAATACACGTGCATGGATTGATTGTTTTTATGTCTTTTTTAGGGGTTTGTCTGTCTCTGTCTCTCTCTGTCTCTCTCTGTCTGTCTGTCTGTCTCTGTCTCTCTCTGTCTGTCTGTCTGTCTCTGTCTCTGTCTCTGTCTGTCTCTGTCTGTGTTTGTCTCTCTCTCTCTCTCTCTCTCTCTCTCTCTCTCTCTCTCTCTCTCTCTCTCTCTCTCTCTCTCTCTCTCTCTCTCTCTGTGTGTGTGTGTGTGACGTTCATTTGGTGCTGTGTGTTTGTGTGGTCTTAGTTTGGTTCTTTTTTTACAGCTTTTTCTTGGTCGCTTGATCCTTTAGAATTAATGTTTTGGATGCTGAAATGCAGCTTTGCATTTTGACTTCCGTGAGACTTTGAAAGAGGACGGAATGGTAAACACGATTTCACGTTTGTTCGTTGCCTCGGTCGTAAACTGAAGCGATAATTAGCTAAACAAAGGAGTAATTGGATGAATAATGATCTGGATGCGATATAAATGTAATGAAACCAAAGGGAAAGATGGAAAAAATCGCTTGATAAATTTGATATGCTGAACAGTCGTGTGATAGAATGACTTGATAGATAGTTAATGATAGATACGTAAATGTGTAGACAAATGTATTATGACGATACTGAAAATTATATCAGAAAAAATAAAAGTTGCCATACAAGAAAGATTGACAAATTAAACGAACGCACACAATGAATTAAAGAGAGAGAGAGAGAGAGAGAGAGAGAGAGAGAGAGAGAGAGAGAGAGAGAGAGAGAGAGAGAGAGAGAGAGAGAGAAAGGCACAATAAGCAGTTACATTTGTGAGGAAAAAAATAAGAGAGAGAAGAAAAAGAACAACAACAACAAGAAAAAATCGCACACATTCCATCCCTCGCCGTATCCCGTTCAGTAGAGGTTCCCGTGGTGGTGTTTGTACTACTGACCGATCAACAACTTTCCTATCACGACGACCTTTGAACGGACACGGACAAAACACGTACAAACACGGACGCTAACTCTTTTTTTTTTTTGTCATAGTGAGTGTATGTGAGGAGGAGGAGGAGGAGGAGGAGGAGGAGGAGGAGGAAGAGGAGGAGGAAGGGATAAATGTGATGGATACGATTAGTTTTTTGTTCTTGTTTGTTTACTTTATTGTTGTTGTTGTTGTTGTTGTTGTTGTTGTTGTTGTTGTTAATGAACGTAATAGGCGGAGTTAAGTACACGGAAAATAAAGATGAATGATGGTTTAGTCGTTAGAGAGAGAGAGAGAGAGAGAGAGAGAGAGAGAGAGAGAGAGAGAAAGGCACAATTAGCAGTTACATTTGTGAAAAAAAATGAATAAACGATGGTTATTACGACTTTGGGTGTTATTTCTGCCTTTTTTTCTTCCCTGGTAATGACTTGACCTAATTGTAGATCATTACTCTCTCTCTCTCTCTCTCTCTCTCTCTCTCTCTCTCTCTCTCTCTCTCTCTCTCTCTCTCTTTTCCATTGTTTTGTCTTCCTTCCTTAACTTTGCCCATCTCAGGTCTCACTCACCCTTTCCCCGTCCTCCTCCTCCTCCTCCTCCTCCTCCTCCTCCTCCTCCTCCTCCTCCCTTCCGCCAACACCAGTCTGATAATGATCATGTGACACCTCAGTGTGAAGCTCAGCACAAGGCTCCCTCAGGCACCTCTCTCTCTCTCTCTCTCTCTCTCTCTCTCTCTCTCTCTCTCTCTCTCTCTCTCTCTCTCTCTCTCTCTCATGTTCGTTTCCTTCGCCTGTATCTCATATCTTTCATTTGACTTCATTACGTCTGCTCTCTCTCTCTCTCTCTCTCTCTCTCTCTCTCTCTCTCTCTCTCTCTCTCTCTCTCTCTCTCTCTCTCTCTCTCTCTCTCTCATTCAGGCCAGAAAAGAAATTCATCCCATCCCGACATCCTTCCTTCTTTCATTTTGTATTTCCTTTATTCTCTTCTCTTTCCCAAATATGAGTGTTCCATATATTCATTTGCCTTCTGTCCCTTTCATCTTTCCCTTCCTTTCGTGCTTCCCTCTTTCCTTCTTTCCTTCTCTCCTGTCATGCCTAATCTTCCTCCTCCTCTCCTTCTTTCAACATTATGAGGAGTGTTTCTACTGACTTGAGTGTTAAGAAGTGGTATTGGATTCTACAACTTGTCTTGTTAGGTATTAGAAAGTTATTAGGTCAGTTTGCTTAGTTAATGGCAAGGAAGTGAAGTTAGTTCTGTTAATCTTGTGAAGTTAGGTTTGGTTAGATTCGGTTAGTCAATTTGAAATGTTTGGATTCTAAATGGCGAGTTTCAAAAAGTTGCAGAGAAAATAAGTTGGGTTTTTCATCGTTATTTGTAAGTTTGGTTAGATTCGTTTAGTTAATTTGAAATGTTTGGGTTCTGAATGGCGAGTTTCAAAAGGTTGCAGAGACGGTAAGTTGGATTTTTCATGGTTATTTGTAAGTACGTATATTTGGAGAGACTTTGACTTTCTGTTTATTTTTTGCTTTCTTGTACACCTCCCTTCATGTTCCATCGGTATACTTTGCTTTCGATATACTGTTAAACTACTGAACCATTGAGGATGCAGACTGTTAGCAACTCATTCACTGGAAATATGAAAACACTCGTGAAAACCCTACAAAAATTTCATTCGTAACTGGAACCTTTCTTATGAGTAAATGAATAAAGACTCCCATATTTGTTCTTGAAGTCACAATTATTCATTCTGAAAGGGTACAAAGATGACAAGTTGTGTTCCGTTTAGATGTTTCCTCCTAGTTAGAACGCAAAATCCTTCCTGAGCCATCAAAACAGTCATAAAAAGACACTTGAAAACCAGAGTAACTTCCACTCGAGCCTGTTAAAAGTTGTCGAGACGAGATGCCGAGACGCTGATGAACACGAACCATCCTAAATGAGTCTGCCCTCGTGTCCTATTTACTCACAAAGCACCAACGTAGTGTCCCAGTTACCTCAAGTCCTCCTCCCCTCCCTCACTCACTCACAGCGGGTCAAGCAGCTTCATTACGACACAAAATTGCATTAAACTTTCCCATTAGGTTTTGGGGCCGAGTTGGTGATTGCCTCGTCCTTCGCCCTAACTTGTGCCTAACGTGTGGCATTACTTGGTGAGTGGCTGCGGCTCGTCCTCCTCACGCCTCTAGAAGCTGCCAGATGCTGCTGTAATTGCATGATGAGTATTAAGACGTAAGAAAATAGAGGAAACTGCAAGATTAACTTATCAAGTCTACACGTGGCCGTTCCTGTAATATTGATGTCTTGTTGATGGATTGGTAATTCTGACGCGATTTGAAGTGAGAGTTTTTTTTTCTGTGTGTGTGTGTGTGTGTGTGTGTGTGTGTGTGTGTGTGTGTGTGTGTGTGTGTGTGTGTGTGTGTGAGAGAGAGAGAGAGAGAGAGAGAGAGAGAGAGAGAGAGAGAGAGAGAGAGAGAGAGAGAGAGTATCCCTATCCAAATTCCGTCTTTTATTACCCAAATCTGGAAAATATTGCCATCACGTGTGTCCAGAGAGAGAGAGAGAGAGAGAGAGAGAGAGAGAGAGAGAGAGAGAGAGAAAGCCGAGACAGAGAGAAAACTGAAGTGATGACAGTAGACAGTTGAGAAGAACTTAAATGATGGAAACACTTGTCAAAAACTCCAATATTTCTCTCTCTCTCTCTCTCTCTCTCTCTCTCTCTCTCTCTCTCTCTCTCTCTCTCTCTCTCTCCCCAGTGTGTGTGTCTCTTACTGATATCAACATCTGCTTCCCTCTTATATATAAACAACCTGCACCTCAACCACCCTCTATCTTCCCTCTCACACTCACGAGCGCTTCCCTTCACTGTCTATTCGAAGCCGCCACTCTTACGCCACCTAACCGTGAGGCTCCATTTTCCACCAGGCGAGTGGGGTTGGTTAATACTTTACGGCCTTTGAGGGGTATTTCCTTTACGATGTAGATTGTGTTTTCCTATACATTATTAATATTTTTTGTCCTTCTCCAGAAAGTACACAGGGAAATCCTATGAAAAGAGGGGAAAAAAATTCAAGCTAGGATGAGACTGACTAAGAGACCAGGAGACGCTACAGTTGGCAGGCGTGATGAAAGGAAAATGTAGTAAGAGATTTTTTTTTATCTGTTGCTGGAGTGGAATTGCTGGGTCGCTACTGACGAAGGGAAATCAGCGTAAAGGAAAGGGAAGTCATGTTTTCAGAGAGTATTCTGACTGACGAAGGGTGAAGTTCTGGTTTTTTTGCGTCTTTTTACTGGCGAGGCAAGAGTTGTCATTGAGATTCACACTGACGAAGGAGAAGCATTGTACTGAAAGCTCTACTGATGAAGGAAGAGAATTGGCAATTAAATTCATATTGGCAAAGTAGGATTAATCAAATGTGTACTGACGAAGGGAAGGCAACGCTCTGGCCCCTCTCTACTGACGAAGGGAAGAATTGTCTGACATTTATACTGATCAAGGAGGAGGAGCGTTGCACAGGTCATTTCTTTACTGCCGAAGGGGAGGCATTGCTGTTGATAATCATAATGACGGAGGGACATTGTAGTGCAGGTGCTACTGACAAAGAGGAAATGTAGGTAAATTAATTCTGATGAGGGAAAATTACGTGAATGATGGCAAGAGAAAAGTTTTATTGACGAAGGAAGAACATATAACAGTGAAACTTCAATAAGCGACGAGGAACTTTCTTAAAATCATCACTAGCAATTGATAACTAAATATAACAAACTATAAAACCATTACATCATTCTTAGGGTAACAGTTATGCTTTTCTTATCACCTTCAATAGTGGGACACATTTTTACCTTGAGATTTTTGTACGATTAGACCATTTTATTGACATTAGGAAGGGTCTATGGAGTTCAGAAGATTAATGGCCAGAGTCTTCACTATTCTAATCCCCACATGTGTTTCCAAAGCTGAATAAAATTGTCTGATAGTAGGCAGAATGAAACGCGTCATGGTACTAAAGGGGTTAACCAGAGAGAGAGAGAGAGAGAGAGAGAGAGAGCTAAACACAGGAAGAAACTCTGATCTAAAAACACTACCGGAGAAGGCTTGATAATGACACAGTATCAATCTTTTACGTCATTCTTAAGATAACGTTTATACTTTCCTTTAACCAGAGAATGAAGGAGAAAAAAATAGTAAAAAGAAAAAAAATGGATCTAAAAAACACTACAGCATAGAAATAAATCATAACACAGCAAAAGCATCTCAATATCAAATCTCCATAAGACCTTTCTCACCATTCCTAAACTCACTTTTATACATTTCTTGAGAGAGAGAGCTAACAGAAGGAAACACTGGTCTTAAAACGCTAGTACAGAGGGTGAACGACAACTTTACAATTTCACTACTGACGCAGGGAGGGAAGGCTCGGTCAAGGAGTACTGCTGGGGACTGGGTAGGGAGGGGACGCAGCAGCCCTCGCTCCCACAATAGTCCCAGCTAAGGACATCACGCAAGGTCCTCTAGTCTTCCCTAACCTGATTTACTGCAGATTACTGAAGAGAGAAGTTCGTTGCGGCCTCAATAACACCCCTCCACCCCTCTGCTCCTTTTCCACTCTTCCTCCACCTTTTACTGTCCTTCTATTCCTTAATTTTCCACTCCCACATGCTCTCTATGGCCTCTATTTTGCTCTCACCCCAGTAATGCTCCTCCACTTCTCTGTTTTGTTCTTTATTTAATTCTCTGTTTCTGTTCCTCCACCTTTCCACTTTTTTTTTAACTCTTGTCTCAAAATGTATTCAATCTATCATTCCATTGTTCGTCATTTTCTCCTCCATCTTAGTAATATCACATAATCTTTTCCCACTGTTTAATCACTGGGCTTTATTTCTCACTCGTTTTCATTTTTCTCCTGTCAAGAAATCACAAACTCCACTATCCCAGAAATAAAACATTTGAATTTCCTCCTCAAAAATTATCATCCTTCGTTGGGAATCTTGTTGGGAAGGTTGAGATGGCTGTCCTCTCACTGTTTTCACGTTTAACCTCCTTTCAGTACTATGACGCGTTTCTCTACTCATTCTGCTTAGTATTTGGTGAATCTATACGGCTTCAGAAACTTATGTGGGGGATTAAAATAGTAAAGACTCTAGCCATTAATCTTCTGACCTTCATAGACCCTTCCTAATGTAAACAGAATCGTCTAATCGTACCCAAAACTCATGATAAAAATGCGTCTCAGTACTGAAGAGGTTGATCCTGTTAGTACTTTTTAATGGCTTCTATTTTATCTATTTTTGTGTGGGGCTCATTTCGCCGTTCCTTTGTTTGGTAAGCCGCGCGTCCCCTGCTTCCTGTCTCAGAGTGGCATTATGTTTGTTTGATATTTTGACATTATGGTTGTGTCATAGTATTCTTTTTGTTTTTTCCGCTTATTATTTTTTTTTTTTTTTTTTATGTTTGTGTGTATATCCTTGTTTGTTCCTCGTTGTCAAGTTTCGTTTTCTTTGTTGTTCATCCTTTCGTTCTTGGTGGGGAGTAAAAGTGAGGGAAAGAAAAGTGGGAAGTGAAAATAATGACGTTATAATAAGAGTAATTGAAAAAAAGCCCAATAAAACATCACTTACTTAATTATCAATGGAAATATTTATCAAAACTGTTCATTTACTCGGCTCGCAGTATAAAATGGAAGAAAAACAAAACCTTCCACAAAAACAGTAATAATAGAATAAATTGAAATATAAATTGAAGTTTTAACCGCTTCAGGAACCAGGACATGTTTTCCATATACATTCTGGTTACTTTTTGCTGATTTTATACAACTTTAGAAACTCATGTAGGGATGAAAATAGTGAAGACTGTGGCTATTAATCTTCTGGCCTCCATAGATCCTTCCTAATGTCAATAAAATGATCTAATCGTACACAAACCTCAAGGTAAAAATGTGTCCCAATACTTAAAGGGTTAATAAGAAAGACAACAACAAAAATAAAGGGGAGGCAATTTGGTGAAAGGGGGAAGGAGAGGATCGAGAAGAGGAGGAGGAGGAGGAGGTGCCGCCCTTTCCACACGAGGCGAGGAAGGGGAGAAGGTGAGGTAATGTAAAGGGTAGCCAGATTTATTTTCACTGTCTGGATGTAAAATGTCTGGTTTGCTTAAGGGAGGAGTGATGTTTGTGTGTGTGTGTGAGAGAGAGAGAGAGAGAGAGAGAGAGAGAGAGAGAGAGAGAGAGAGAGAGAGAGAGAGAGAGAGAGAGAGAGAGAGAGAGAGAGAGAGACGCAATGACGTCAAATGAAAAAATATGAGATACAGGCTAAGAAAACGAACATGTGTGTGAGAGAGAGAGAGAGAGAGAGAGAGAGAGAGAGAGAGAGAGAGAGAGAGAGAGGTGGGTGTTTGTGTGTTTGTGAGGGGAGGACGAAGTGTCGGTAAATAAAGCCTTTTGCAGGGGAGGAAACAGTGTGCCCGCGGCGCTGCCACGTCAGGGGAACCAGAAAAATAAACACGTTGGAAAATGAAGAAAATGTTAAAAGTTGTCCTTCAAATCTGGATAGAAAAAAAATGGAAGAGAAAAAAATAACTAATTCAATCTTACTGGAAAGAAAGAGGATTGTGTAAAGGGGAAGGGGGGGGTGAGGAGGTTGTTTGGAATGGGGGGGGGAGCGATTGAGCTGCGATGGATAACTAGATTAGAAGGAAGGAACAACAAATAACATGAATAAAAAAGGGAAAAAAATTATGAATCTATAACAAAAGAAAATATGAGAAAAATCTGAAATCAGTGAAACAAAATAAAGATTAATTTAGAGAAAAGAAAACTGACACTGAAAAAAACAAAAACAAATAAACAAATAAATAAATAACAACAGAACAAAGAACAAGACTACATGAACAAAAATGATATAACAAAAATAACAACAAAATAAACCTTAAAAAAAAAAAATAAAACAAATTGTAGAAAGCCATAAAGACACTCGTTATTCTTCCATTTTCTTAAACAAATAATAAAATGTAGAGAATCTTTATTAATGACAGCAGAAGGAGCTTGAGAAGACAACATTACCTAAACAACTCCTGGCTATTTATTTTCACCCGTAGGAGGAAAACCGTGGGCGTCTCTTATATTCGGCTCCTGTCTCGGCTCCTCTCGGCTCCTCTCGCCTTCTCTCTCGGCTCCTCTCAGCTTCTCTCGGCTCTTTTCGCCTTCTCTCGGCTCCTTTCGGCTTCTCGACTCTTCTCGGCTTCTTTCAACTTTGTCTGGGCTCCTCTTAGCTTCTCTTGGCTACTTTCAGCTCCTCTCGGCTCTACTTGGCTCCTTTCGGCTTCTCTCGGCTCCTCTCAGATTATCTCGGCTCCTTTCAGCTTCCTCTCGGTTTCTCTCGGCTCGTCTTGGTTCCTCTCGGCTCCTCGGCTCCTCGGTTCGTCTCGGTTCCTCTCAGCTTCTCTAGGCTCTTTTCTGGTCTTCTCGGCTTCCCCCGGCTTCTCTCGGCTCCTCTCAACTTCTCTCGGTTCCTCTCGGCTCCTCTCGGCTGCTCTCCGCTCTGTTCGTGGTAAGCTCAGTGTTGGGAGGGATAATTGGTTTCGTTACTCTTGTGGGCGTGGGAGATTTGAATTTTTTAGAGGAGGAAAGAAAAAATAGAAGAATTAGGTGTGGGGAAAAGTGAGTAAGAAAAGATGCGGTTTTGAAACTTCTAGGGAGTTGAAAGAAATGGGGAAAAGTGAAGACGAGAAAGAAATAAAGGAAGTTTTGTGGGAGATGGAAAGTGACTAAAGGGGGAAATGGTGTATGTGAAACTTTATTTTTTTTTTTATCAGTGGAGAAATGAAGGTAAATAAATGTATACGTGAATTGTGGTTTAGAGAAGTGACTTAATACATGAAAATACGCTCAAAATACTACATTAAACACACGAAACCACACAAATACACCAAAAAACACACGAAATACACCATAAACACACGAAAACACTCTCAAAATACGTACAAAAACAAGAAAATTACATGAAACACACAAAACCACACGAAATATGCCAAAAACACACGAAATACTCCAAAAACTCACAAAAACACACGAAATGCACCATAAACACACGAAACTTATAAAAAAAAACATCTAAAAATTCATGAAAATCAAAGGCGCGGCAAAATAACAATGAGAGAATATTTATCGTGAATTTTATGGAGAAGAAAGTAAAGAATTGAATAAAGGCAGATAAATTATTTAGCAAAAGATGCAGAAAAGATAATTAAAAGAATGAACGAAAGAGTTTATTTAGATAATGATGTGTATAAGGAAAGGGGAGAGTGATATTTGACGATGAATAATAAGGCTAAAGAAAATAAAGTAAAAAAGAATGAAGTGGAGAAGAAAAGGAATGAAAGAAAGAGGAAAAAAAATAATGCATACTCTGAAAGGGTTAGAAAAGAAGAAAAGGAAGAAAGAAAGAAAGAAGAGAAATATAAAAAAAAGTGAGGAAAACGAAAAAAAAGACTGAAGGAAAGCAGTACTGGCAACTCACGAAGGATTAAAGGATGAGGAAAGAAGAAAAAAGGAAGGAAGGAAGGAAGGAAGGAAAAATAGAAAGCGGAGGAAGAAAAATCAAGGAAGAGTGACCAAAGTACCGTATACTCAAGAAGGATTATGGGACGGAGGGAAGGAAAAAGGAGAGGGGAAGGAGAGAGGAAGGAGGGATGCGGTCGTATAATGAAGGAGGGCGGGTGATGAGGAGGCGTGGCAGGAACTAAGAGACTTGAGTATCGGGTAGGAGGAACCATCTATATCCTAATTTATCTTTGCCATCTTCTTACCGTCCCTCCTCCCTCCCTTATCACGCCCTGCCTCACAATCTCACAGCCTCACCCACGTCTTCACAGTCTCGCCCACGCATTCTGTTGCCTCCCACGGGCCAAAAATACTCAAGGCACCACGCTTTAGGCAACCTCGTGATCCTCTAGTGCCAGACTCTAACGGAGAAGCGAAGGGTGAGTTGTCTCCTGCGTGACTCGAGACATACTCCCCCGACGGAACACTGAGGAGCACTGAGACTGGCGTGGCTTGCTCTTTGACATTTGCCTCCCACCGTCAACTTGGGTAAAGCACCTTCACGAAATTCGACGTTCTCGGAAAAGACATGAAGCCGATGGGGAAGTTGTTCAGTCGGCGAGGGAGGTTTGAGTTTTGCGACCAAGTGCTGGAAAAGTAATAAATGTAACTCGGATAAAGAAAGATTAAGGAAGTAAAAAAAAGAATTTAAAGTTTGTATGTCTTGATTTAAACACTGACGACGTATCTCCAGATTACTATGATATGAAAAGATTCTATAGCCGTGGCCTTTCTATACTACCACTGCTATTAGTACAGGTGGTAGTGAAATAGAAGCAGTGTTGAGAGTAATGATAATAAAAACCCAAGTAAGAATAGCAATAATAATGATGAAGCTAAAAAAACCAAATAGAAATAACAATAATAACGATAAAGCTAATAACGATAACAATTATAAACAAGAAAAAAAGGATAAAGAAAACATAAATGGAAAGAACGAGAATAATTTTCCTTTTTATTTTATTTTCATATCTTCTTTTTTCCTACTGTTTCTTTTTTCTTCGTCATTCATTCCTCCAAGACTCGCCAAGAGGGAAGGACAGATTGACTTCTTCCTGCCGCCCGGAGCCACATTTCTGGAGGTTCTGTGGCGACACTCAGGAGTTCGAGAAGCTCCTTGAGGTGACCCGCGGCCCACGCACTCCCCGAGGCACGCGCGGCCTTAAGTTTGCGGGGATAATCCTTCAGAAAGTTCACCAAGTTACCTCCCTGTTTTAATCCTCATGAAACGCGACTCAGCCTTAAGCGGCGAGGCAAAAGTTCATTGTTTTGCTCTCTCTCTCTCTCTCTCTCTCTCTCTCTCTCTCTCTCTCTCTCTCTCTCTCACTGATATTTTTTTACTCTCTTTCCCTCGCTCTAATTCTCTCTAATACTCGTCACTTCGTTTCTACGCACTTAAATACTGCCAGTAATAAGTTGTGATGCTTTTAAACTTTTTTTTCAAATAATCTCTAACTCTTCCTTTCCTAACTCGTTTCCTTTCATTCTAGATTCCCTTGATTTCTATGTATACAGCCTCAGCGCCCTACATTCGTTCATTTACATGTTTAATCCTTTACCGGTAATGAAAGGTAGAGGCAAAATGTTGATATAGAAAACCAATAGCCATAAATAATGTGTGGCCTTTTTAATTCTCTAAATTTAAACTGAAACCCTAGAAATATGTTAAAATGTACAGGTGATGTGTCGCCGCGCCTGCTGAACCCGACACGACCTTTGCATGGCGTTGGGAGTACGTAGTAACTTTATTCGCCGTGAAAGCTCCCAAACTGGCGCACATAAACTCACTGAATGTCGGGACCAGTGTTTTGAAACGCTTTGTTCCCTCTCGCTCTGCTTTCAAAGGCCACAGAGATGAATACACGAATTCTCATGCATGTTTTTTCCAGTTAATGTACTGAATCACTCCTTAATTGTCATCAGAATCAGGAGAACACCCTTGACAGTCTTACTAGGAAGGAGGAGGAGGAAGTCGAGAAGGAAGAGGAAACAGAAATATATGAGAGAGAGGAGACTGAGGAATACATAGAAGATAAAAGGACTTATGCAAATGTAGAGGAGTCCAGAAGATGAGATTCAGGTGAAGGAAATGGGAGGAAGGTACATAGGTGGTGGTGTGTCTGAGGGAGGGTCAAAGGGGCCACAGATGAGAGGGGGGATGGGGAGTGACGGGAGGCAGAGGTGAAAGGGGACGAGTGAGGGAGGCAGAGTTGAGGGGGTGGAGGGGTGAGGGAGGCAGAGCTAATGGGAGGAGGAGGGAGGGAGAAGCAGGGAAAGATCAGAAGACCCAAATGAGTGCAAGGTTAATCTAAACTTTGCGCTAAGCTGGCATGTAGGTGGAAGACTTTTGCTGTGGCTACTACTACTACTACTACTACTACTACTACTACTACTACTACTACTACTACTACTACTACTACTACTACTATTACTACTACTACTACTACTACTACTACTACTACTACTACTACTACTACTACTACTACTGCTACTACTACTACTACTACTACTACTACTGCTACTACCACTGCACTGCACTACTACTACTACTACTACTACTGCTACTACTACTGCCACTACTGCTGCTACTACTGCCACCACCACCACCACCACCATCACCACTACTACTACTACTACTACTACTACTACTACTACTACTACTACTACTACTACTACTACTACTACTACTACTACTACTGCTACCACTACTGGTGCTACTACTACTGCTGCTGCTACTGTTACTTTTCACTATTGTTTTCTTTTTTTCTTTCTTGTGTTTTCTTTCGCCTTATCTATGTGCTTTTCTGTCTGTCTGTTTGTCGGTCTTTTTCTAGTTGGTGCATTCTTTCTTTTTTTTTACTTTCTTACTTTCTCTCTTTCTATCTTTGTGTCTTTCCATTTATCCTTCCATCTGTCCTCCCCTTTATCTGTTTTTCCTTCCTATCTTCCTCATTTCCTATTTTCCTTCATCCTTTTCTTTCTATCGACATCCTTCTTTACTTTTTTCCCTCCTTCCTTTCTTTCTCTTTTTATCTTTATCCTTCTTTTCAATTTGTCTGTCTGTCACATTTAAATTTTTGTCTGCCTCTCTCTCTCTCTCTCTCTCTCTCTCTCTCTCTCTCTCTCTCTCTCTCTCTCTCTCTCTCTCTCTCTGATCTGGAGGACACTTAACGCCCGTATTCAGACCCCTTCTCCTCTCACTGCGACAATTTTCGAAGGCCACAGAGACAACTAGGCGGGTTTTCAAGACAGAACTAGAAATGCTGCCAATCTTTCACCAGAACCGTGAAAATACCCTTAAAAGCACGAGTATCTTCAAGTGGAGCCTTTGGAGAACAGTGATGGTGAGAGAGCAGAGCGTCGCAGTGCTGCCACATCGATGTCAAGAGCACCAAGTAAGAGACACACGCAGAGGGTGGGTGTCTGGTAAGTCCCTGACGGAGGTGGTGGTGGTGATGAGCGGCAAAAAACCATAACCAATTTGATATGATATCCTTCTTTTTCCTCCTCGTGTGTCTATTTTTATTCCAGTTTCTGCTTTTTTTTTT
>NC_059303.1:16690708-16703208 GCF_017591435.1 Portunus trituberculatus | reverse complement strand
TGTTTCTTTTTTTTGTCTCATTTTTCTCATTTTTCAATTTTTTTTTCTCGTCTCTTCCTTTGTTCTTTTTTTTTTTATTCTCTTCTAGTCTCTTCTCTTTCTTTTTATGGATATCTTTTTGCTCTTCTGTCTCTTTCCTGTTCCTTCTTTTGTTTCCCTCCGTACACCTTCCCATTTTTCTATTTTAAGCCTCTGCGGTTTGTTCTTTTTCCTTGCTGTTCTTTTTTCCATCTCTTTTTTGGGTCATCATCTTTTTCTATTCGTCCTTCGTCCTTCTTTTTTTTCCTCCTCCGGCTCGTGTGCTCGTCATTATCTTTCTATCTCTTTTCCATCCTTCTGCGCCTTCTCCTTATCTTCACCCTCATTTTCCTTCTCACCCTCCTCCTCCTCTCCTCCTCCTCCTCCTCCTCCTCCTCCTCTTCCTCCTCCTCCTCCTCCTCCTCTTCCCTTCATCTACCTACCTGTCCCTCACCTTAGTTATTACTGCAGTCAAAGGAGAAAATTTGACACCTCATCTGCCAGTCGCTCTCAGAAGACGTCACGCGATGTCCAGGATGACACACACACACACACACACACACACACACACACACACACACACACACACACACACACACACACACACGCGCGCGCAGCTACCCACGCACGCATCATATTTCATCCTATGTACCCACAGCATCACCAAATCACAGAATCACCACAGTAGTCCTTTAATGCATAACACACATCCACTACATCATCACCAAAACAAACCTCTGTACCATTCACATCACCACAACATCAGTAACATTCATAACATCGCCACAAACACTACAACACTACTATGATACATCCCAAACACATCACCACCCACACAACCACCACCACCACCACCACAACAACAACAAGATACTCACAAACATCCTGCCCCGTTGAAACCAAAGCCGACTGAAGCAAACTGCACTAAAACCAGCGTTCATTCCCACCACTTCCCGCGTTCATGGTTGCCTTTCTGATCCAACGTCGCTATTACAGGAGACACTCAGTCCGTAATGGCGCGTTATGGAGGCTCCTTTACCGAGCGCTATGGCGGTGAAATCACGCTGCGGCGACTCGTGTTTCCCGCCACATACAAAGTAATCATTATCCGCTAATTTCGCGTGATGATCTAGCGCGCTTATATTCCCTCCCGCTGTCTGCCGCCGCCTCGCGTTGCCGAAGAAATAAAAGAAAAAGGGAGAACGTGAGTTAGGAGGCGTGGATGAGAGAGAGAGAGAGAGAGAGAGAGAGAGAGAGAGAGAACTCTGAAGATGTAATATATTTTGGTTTTTGCTTCAAGACGATGCGAAGAGGAGGAGAAAGAGGAGGAAGAGGAGAAGGAGATGAAGGAGGAGGAGGAGGAGGAGGAGGAGAAGGAAAAGGAGGAAGAGGAGGAAAAAGAAGGAAAATTGATTAACTGGCGAGAAAGAAAACGTGGGAATCTTAAAAAATAGACAGAGAGAGAGAGAGAGAGAGAGAGAGAGAGAGAGAGAGAGAGAGAGAGAGAGAGAGAGAGAGAGTATATATGACTGCAATGAACTTAAATATGCAAAGAAATAACAAAAAAACCCTCATAACACAAAGAAAATCAGAACTTTCATGGCTGTTTACGTGTACTTTGATCAAGGGACGCGCGGCCGCATCTTTTCACGCTACCCAATAAACTCTAATGAAAATACGCGAGAGGAATTAATTGGGATGAGTAATTAAATTCTTATTACACCAACTTCACTCGCTGCCGCTAATCATACCAATCCTATACCGCTAATACCAACGCTTCTTTCTCACTCTGCGCCTCTCCCTCTTCTCTCTCTCTCTCTCTCTCTCTCTTTACGTGATTCTATGTCCTTCCTACCTCTTTCTGTCTCATCTTTAGTGACATCCTGCGATCTTTTTGTCTCGGGAATAAAGGAGAGAGAGAGAGAGAGAGAGAGAGAGAGAGAGAGAGAGAGAGAGAGAGAGAGAGAGAGAGAGAGAGAGAGAGAGAGGGGAGGAAATTTGATGGGTGTGATGAGGAAGAGATTGAAAGGACAGGAATAGGAGCAGGAAAAGTAGGACGATGGTGAGGTGGTTTGGGAAGTAATGTTGTATTTCCTTCGTTTGATTTTCTTTCCTTTTTCTTTTTTGGTTTATTTCGTGATGGATATTGTTGTCTTGATTTTTGGGGTCTAAGGTTTTTTGTTTATTTAGAAATGTGCTTTATTTTGTTTTGTTTTGGTGTTTTCTTTCAGTTTAGAAATTGATTTTTTTTTCTTTATTGGTTTTTTTCTTTTTTTTTTCTTAAGTTTTTTTTTGGGTCTATTGTTCTTTTGTTTTATGTAGGAATGAGCTCTGTTTTTTTTTTTTGTGTGTTTTTTCTTTCTGTCTGTTTAGAAATTGTGTTTTTTTTCATTTACTTTATTGTTTTCGCCTTTTTTTTCTTGTCAGTTTAGAGAAGAGTGTTTTTTGGAGTCGTCTAAGGTTCTTTTATGTATTTAGAAATGGGCTCTTTTCTTTTTTGGTGTTTTATTTCTTCCAGTTCAGAAATAGTTTTTTTTTTTTTTTTACTTTTTCTTTCTCTTTCTTTTTTGGCTTGTCAGTTTAGAGAAGAGTGTCTGCTTTTAGGGGGCGGCGGGAGAGGTCGCTTCTACCTGTCACTTTACAATGTACCGTTGATATTTGTCTTTGTTAGTTTATAAATGTATCTTGTTTTGATTTCGTTAGTGTTGAAGTGTTTTGTTTACTGTTTTGTCTTTATCAGTATTGAAGTGCTTCCCTTTTTTGTTTCCGTCAGTTTACAAAGACTCCTCATTTCATTTATCACTTTAAACATGTCCTTTTTCCCCTATTTTCCCTCATCATTGTCTTACTTAACGTTGGATATGAAGTTCACTTATTTTTCTTTTTTTCACATCATTGATAAGTTACAGTCAAGACACACACTTACATCCATAGAAGTACTGTACCTATCTATTTATTTGTCTATTTTTTTTTTTTATCCATCTAGTTATTTATCAATCTACGCATCTCTAGCTGTGGAGGCTTGTTGTACGGCAGGGCTGAGCGAGGGTGCAAAGTGGTGAGAAAAGCGGAGTTTGGGGTGCTGGGTCATAATTCAGAAGCGCTTGGCTCTCTCACCACGACTATTCTCCAAAGCCACAGAGATGACTAGCGGGGTTTTTAAGAGTGTTTCTTTAGTTAAAAATGTAGAAATCTTGTCAATCTGCCTTTAGAATAGTAGAAACACCTTAAAAAATTCGTGTAAACTTAAATAAAGCCTTTTGAAATAGTGGTGAAACGTAGAAGTGCTGGAGAATACGAGCCCAGGAGAAATGAGAGTTAGGGAGAGGAGAGGATGAGGGTGTTTGTTATCTTCCTATACAGAGCCAGATTACATGTCCCCACCGTAGCCAGACCCAGACTCTCGCCGCCAAGACTTGGATACACTGACTGGCTGACTCATGCACTCGTTGACACACACACGCTGCTCTCTCTCTCTCTCTCTCTCTCTCTCTCTCTCTCTCTCTTTAGCGACCAGTAAAGGCAACGATGCAATTTCTAAACCTCTTCTTGCTCTGATTCGCCGCTTGTGTCCCTCATTCACCTGCCCTCCAATGCATACACGGCTGTCATATCATTCCCAAGGAAGCAAAATTGAGTCCAACAGGCATTCCTCTTGAAACCTAAGTGCCTGTTGATAATTACCTTTCCCTGTTTACCTGAGGGATGATGAAACGTAATCTGAGAACCCAGACCTCGTGTATTTGTGATAGATATGAGATGTTCGTTCTCAAGAGATGAAAATTCATTCTGACAGACAGACCCCTTAAGTTACATGACGCGTTTCCGTGTTCTTTCTGCTTACTATTTGGTGTTTTTATATAGCTTCAGAAACTTAAGTGGGGATTAGAATAGTGAAGTCTGGGAATTAATCTTCTGACCTCCATCAACCCTTTCTAATGTCAATAAAAATGTCTAATCGTACTCAAAACTCAAGGTAAAAATGCGTTCCAGTACTGAAGGGGGTTAAACTTAAGTGGCAATAAATATTCACCTCACCCCATTTAGCTGGAGGAGGATGAAAGTTAACCTAAATGAACCTTTAGATCATGACAGGAGAGATGTTCTGCCTGTCATCTTCGTTTCTCTTTAGTAATTTTCAACTGGGCCAATTTGACTCCAGCAGCTTCAGACGAAAGTGTCCATAGATGTTTACCTTACCCTGTTTACATGAAGGAGAATGAAACTTAATCTAATTGAACCTACAACTCGTGTTTTCGTGATAAACATGGGAGATGCCATGGCTGCCACCTCCGTTTCTCCTCTCAGTTGACTCTCAAGAGGAAAAGAGGAGATTGATAGAGCGACTTACCACCTTATTCCAGACTCCTTGATGGTTGGGGAAGATGAAGTTCAGACAAGTCTATCTATCCCAAAGGAGGAGGAACGGGGAGGGAGTAAGGGAGGGAGGGAGCGAGGATGCGATGTCGTACCTTGAGTCCCCGTGAGGCGCTGCAGGGAAAAGTGATGCTAGGGAAGGCCATCTACCTTCCCTTTTACCCGTGACTTCAGGAGATGCATAAAAGAGGAAGAAAGGGAGGTAAAAGAAGCTAAAGTGTGTGTGTGTGTGTGTGTGTGTGTGTGTGTGTGTGTGTGTGTGTGTGTGTGTGTGTGTGTGTGTGTGTGTGTGTGTGTGTGTGTGTGTGTGTGTGTGTGTTTGCTTCCACGCGTCATATGAAAAAAAAGAACCAGCAAGAGTGTTGATCAACAAACACACACACACACACACACACACACACACACACACACACACACACACACACACACACACACACACACACACACACACACACACACACACACAAGCATCACGTGTCTGTACAGGAAACACCTGATATAACCTCACCTTTGCTTCCATCATGCGAGTCAAACGGTCACCAGTCCACGCCTCGCACCCCTTTACCTGAATAATTAGCGGCAACACGTCCTGCTACACCTGTCTCACTGCTGGCCCGCACCCGACCCACACGTGCATCACACCTGCGACACGAGCACGACACCTACACGACACGGCCAGGGGAAGCGGACAGACAGACCCAGATTACTCCTTCCGCCTCCTTCCTTCAAAGCGCGGGCAGTAATGACGGGGAATGAGGGAGTTATTGTGTAGGCGACCCTCTGTTATTACCTCATGCCGCAGACACCCGGGCGCCCTCACCTCCGGCGGGCTGCGAGGGGCGTGGCGGCGGCTCGTTGCTCCCGCGCTGTTAGAGGCAGGAGTCGACGCCGGCGCCAAAGGGATTCTGATGACGGCACTCTGTAACGACCTCCTGCGGGAAAATTAATTACCACCACCACCACCATCACTAGCACCACCACCACCACCAGCTCTCTCCAGTGACAAACTCGCTCTCAGCTTCTCGTTCTCATCTCGTTCTTGTTCTTCGCTGTTTGTTTTCGTTCTTGTCCTCGTCTTGGCTCTCAGTCCTCGCCTCGACCTTCTCTTTCCTTGTCCTATTGTCCTTATTTTTGTCCTCTACGAAAGACCAACACACAACATCTCGTTCTCATTTCGTTCTCGTTCTTTGTTTTCGTTCTTGTCCTCGTCTTGTTCCTCAGTCCTCGCCTCGTCCTTTCTTCTTAGCTATCCTTATTGTCCGTATTCTTGTTCTCCTCGTCCTCCTCCTCGTCCTCCCTCTCGGCTTCGTCCTCGCTTAGCTCTCGCGCATCTTAACCGTGTGTGGATGTGTCGTTTATTGCGTCGTGGTCTGGAGTGAGTGAGTGAGTGAGTGAGTGAGTGAGTGAGTGAGTGAGTGATGTTTGCTCTTGCTTATTTATTTTGGAACACGCCTCGGTAACTAAATAAGAGCTGGTAGTACGTTTGTCCGTCTGTCTGTCTGTCTGTCCGTCTGTTCGTTCGTCAGTCCGTTACCATGACAACAGTGAAGCCTGAAGGAGAGGCACCCCGAGGAGAGTCCCATGTGTGTGTGTGTGTGTGTTGGGGTAGAGTGAGAGGAACACGTGTGCATATGAATTTGTCTGCCTTTCAATTTTTATTCCTCTCATTCCTGATACGTTTCCTCCTTCATTTATTTACTCTATTATATATTTTCTCTTCGTCTTTCCTCTTCTTCATTTATCCATTCCTTCTCGTTTTCTCTTTCTGTGTATCCTCTTTCATCTCTGCTCTGTCTATTCACCTCGTTTCCTCACTTCAATTTACTTTTTCTTCTCTTTCCTTGCTATTTTTCTTTCCTCTTCCTCCTTTGTTTTTCATATTTATTTCTCTTAATCCCACGTTCTCCAGAGATTTTTCTTTTCGCTTCTTCCCACGTTCCTAATCTCTCTCTCTCTCTCTCTCTCTCTCTCTCTCTCTCTCTCTCTCTCTCTCTCTCTCTCTCTCTCTCTCCTGCGTACTCTGATTACATATTTCCTCTCTTAATATACTCATAACGTACCTTCCTTCTTTCCTTCCCCGTCTTAGTCCAATGCCTGAATTCTCTAAATCTGCTTCCCTCTCTCCTACTTCTTCATCACTGACTCCCTACGTTATCCCTGCCTATCTACTTCCTTCGCTCTTTTTGTCTTCATGTTCACTCCTTACATTGTCTAGATTAGCTTCTCTTTCTTCCACTTACTGTACATGTTAAGATTCTATTTATTTAGGCCAAATGTACGTACTTTCGATCTCTCCCTTCACTCCAAAGACACTCCTCACGTTCTCCAGACCTTTTCCCGTCTCTCCCTCGTTCCCGGGCTCACCTTGGGAAGATCAATGGGTGTCCTCGCATCGTAGTGGCGCGGCAGAGCAGTGCGGGGAAAAGGGAGGGGGAAAAAATAGGCATCATGGGCAAGCCCGCGTCCGAACATCTGCCCCGCACCAATATTGACACCACTGAATGGGCAAACATTCTTATCCCGGCTAAACAAACCGGGTTTTATCAGCTAAGCGCCGCCAGCCCCGTGAAACGACCCTTAGTGAGAGTGGACGTAAGGGTGAGTGTTCCGGGCCTCCTCTCCCTTGTTGATTGACAGGCGAGACGCAATATTGGTCTCTCAAGCAGGGAAATGTTTTGATGCCTCCCCCAGCTGTTCCCACTATGGACACAGAGCCGCGTGTGTACCTGGGCATACCAATTACTTGAGTCTCCCCTTGTCCCGAGCCGCAAGGAACACGGGGATGCTCATCTTCGTTCTCCACTCTCAGGATTTCACGGCCTGTTTATTATTTTTCAACCTTCAGTCGAGAGAATGTGTGGATTTTGTGTGTACGTGCAATAAGTAAGTGTGTGTGTGTGTGTGTGTGTGTGTGTGTGTGTGTGTGTGGGTTAATGTGGTGATAATGGTGTGATGAGGTGGCAGACACACACACACACACACACACACACACACACACACACACACACACACACACACACACACACACCAAAGTAGATCAAAAGTTAAGAAAAAAAAGGAATATTTACTTGGAAGACTTTATTGAAACTTTCCTTTGTGCATTTTTTTCTTTCCTTCACCTCAATCTTCTTCATTTTCTTATTCTTGACACCTCCTCCTCCTCCTCCTCCTCCTCTTCCTCCTCCTCCTCCTCCTCCTCCTCCTCCTCCTCCTCCGCTGATGTCCTTTTCCTTTCTGTGAGAGAAAGTTGAGAAGTAAAAGTTTAATGTAGAGAAAGAAAAAAAAATAATTACAGCTTCATTTATATTTTCGTTCTTTACTTTATTTTCATCTCCCTTCTTTCCGTTTTTCCTTTCCGTCTTTCCTCTTTCTTTCCGTTCTTCCCGTGATTATCTTTCCCTTATTTGTATGTTTTCCCTTCCCTTTCTTTTCCTTTCTGTTTCCACTCTTTCTCTTTTCCGTCTCACGTTTTCCTCCTTGTTTTCCCCATTCTCTTGTTTCCCTTTCCCTTATTTGTGTGTTTTCCCTTCCCTTCCCTTTCGTCTCCTTTCTTTGTTTACACTCTTTCTCCTTTCCGTCTTCCACGTTTCCTTTCCCTTTTATTCCCCATTCTCTTGTTTCCCTTTCCTTCTTCTTCTTCTTCTCTTTCTCTTTCCTCTTTCATTTCCCTCTCCCTTCCACTACTCTAAACCACAAACTCGCTTCGCTTTTCCCCTCTTCCCCTCTCGTTTCCCTCGACGCCCACACTTCCCCTCTTTCCCCCCCCTCCCACTTTCCTTTCAAGTCTTTCCCCCTCCTCTCACCTCTCCCCTCCTCCCATCTATCTCTCTTTCACTATTCAGTCGGGGCAAAAATACCACACTGGGTCACTGCTTTCAAATTCAAGATGTTATTTTCTTCATAAATTAGTTTCTCTTTTGTGTGTATGAGTTTTTTTTTTTTTTTTGTTTTCGTTGTGATTTTTTTGTGATGTTTAGATTTTTTTGATTAGGTAATTTTGAGTTTTTTTTAAGGAGTTATTTTCTTTATTTTTTTGTGTGTTTTCTATTTCTTTTACTATTTATTCGTTTTTTTTTTTTGCCATCGTTTTTCCTCTTTTTTTTCATAGCATTTTTTTTTTCTATTCACACACTAGGTAGATGATGTTTCTGGATCATTCATTTTCCGGGTAAGAATCAATACAGTTTTTTTTTTTTTTTTTGTATATGAGCTTTACTATATCCAAATAGTTTCCTTTCCTTTCTCAATCTTAACGTGATAAGAAAAGAAGAGAGAGGAAAATGATAAGTGACAGAAATATCTTAACTCCTTCATTACTGGGACGCTTTTTACCATAAGTTTAAGGTACGATTAGACGATTTTATTGACATTAGGAAGGATCAATGGAGGTCAGAAGGTACCTGGCTAAAGACTTCACCATTTTGTTCCCCGCACAAGTTTATGAAGCTGTATGAAACCCCCAATTAGTAAGCAGAATGAATATGAAAACGCGTCATGTTACTGAAGGGATTAAATTGGTAACACATTTTCATCTCTTTTCTTTTTACTGTATTAATTTGAAGGCAGCGATGATAACCACAGCGATAGGGATGTTTTATTTTAACGAATGTGGCTTGCAATATACATGGCGGCTGCGATGGCGGGTTCGATAAGACAATTTTATTTACATTAGGAAGGATCTATGGAGGTCAGAAGGTACCTGGCTAAATTCTTCACCAGTTTATTCCCCACACAGTTTTAGTTAGTAAGCAGAATGAATATAAAAGCACATCATGGTACTGAAGGGTTTAAACCAGTATCACAGGAACACATTTCTCATCCCGACTTTCATCTCACTATTAATCTGAAGGCAGCGATGATAACCAAAGCGATAACGTTATTTTATTTTGACTAATACGGCTTCCAGCATACATGTTGGTGGCGATGGCTGCGACAACGGTGGTGGTGGTGGTGTTGGTGGTGGTGGTGGTGATGATGGTAATGATGATGGACACCCACAATGACTGTAGAGGAAGAGGGAGGATGGACTGAGAAAGGGGAATGATTGGATGGAAGAAATGAGGAAGAGGAAAAGGAAGAGGAGAGTGATGGGGAAAAAATATTTAGAAGAAATATGATGGGTAGGAAAAGAAGTGGAAAGATGATGTTTATGAGGAAAGGAAAGACAGGAAGAGGAGAAGGAAGAGAGGGAGGAGGAGGAGGAGGAGGTTAAACCGGGAGGAAGTGGAAACAAAGAGAATAAAGACAAGAAGGACAAGGTACAGAAGGAATATGTGAGTAAGAAGGATAAAGAAAAAGAGAGAAAAGAGAGGAGAATAAAGAAAAAAGAGGAAGAAGAAGAAGAAGAAGAACAGGAAGAAGAAGAAAGTAAAAGAAAGTAAAAAGAAGAAAAAAGAAAAAAGAAAAAGAAGAAATGATGATGATGATGATGATGATGATGATAAGAATTAGAAGAATACAAAACAGATATATATATATATATATATATATATATATATATATATATATATATATATATATATATATATATATATATATATATATATATATATATATATATATATATATATATATATATATATATATATATATATATATATATATATATATATATATATATATATATATATATATATATATATATATATATATATATATATATATATATATATATATATATATATATATATATATATATATATATATATATATATATATATATATATATATATATATATATATATATATATATATATATATATATATATATATATATATATATATATATATATATATATATATATATATATATATATATATATATATATATATATATATATATATATATATATATATATATATATATATATATATATATATATATATATATATATATATATATAGAGAGAGAGAGAGAGAGAGAGAGAGAGAGAGAGAGAGAGAGAGAGAGAGAGAGAGAGAGAGAGAGAGAGAGAGAGAATAATAAAATCCATCCTTTAATAACTTATCGAAAACCAAAACAACAACTAAGAATAAGGTAAACGAACGCACCACGCACACACACACACACACACACACACACACACACACACACACACACACACACACACACACACACACACACACACACACACACACACACACACACACACACACACACACACACACACACACACACACACACACACACACACACACACACACACACACACACACACACACACACACACAGAAGCCCAAAATAACCCACATACACACATCTAACACCACCATTTTCCTGACGGCCTGAGATTAGACTTACACCAAACATTATTTTTAAGGAGGAGTCGCAAGTCTGCCTAAGCCACGAGACTAAAAATAGGCAGGTAAAGTCGAGACAGGTGTGAAGAGACCCAGGAGCATACTAAGGGTTGGTAAATTGCTTCTTTTCCACCTGAACTTAAAGACAGAGACGCCAGAGAGAGAGAGAGAGAGAGAGAGAGAGAGAGAGAGAGAGAGAGAGAGAGAGAGAGAGAGAGAGGGGAGAAAGGTAATGTGATAATGTTTGCCAGGTTCTTGTTTCTGGTAAATATAAAAAATCGTATACACAGAAAGGGTTCGTGATATAGATAAGGGAGACACACACACAGGCAGATAGACAGATACACAGACACAGACAGACAAACGGACCTCTAATTAACAGAGTTGGATAAGCATGCTGAGTAAAAAATAGTGAAAGCAAAATCAGGTCAGACACGGACAGACAGTTAGATAGACAGACTAACCAATCTTGCATTAATATAGATCAGGGATTCTCGACCTTTATCTCGTTAAGAACCCCATGACTTATAAGACCATTTACCCGAACTCCCCTCTTCCCCCACCCCCATAGTTATGACATCGACCAGAATAATGTGAATTTAGGGACTGATACTAACTTAATATAAATGGTACTGTAAAGGATATCATTAAATCAGCCAGCTAAGTATCCCTGGAATGTTTATTTAGGAACTGATATTGATGGTACTGCAAAGGATATTATTAGAGGAGCCAGCTAAGTATCCCACCAAAGTTATCTAATAATCCTTCAAAATTTAAGTGTAGGTTCTGGCTCACTGTGTTTAAAAAAATCATGGTTCCTTTGAGTCGATTTCCCTTAAAAATTTATGGCTTCCCTTGACTCAGAGCCATCTAAGTATCCCTTCTTGTGAACCCCTGCTTGAGAACTCCTGGTATAGATGGATAAGTTAGAAGGGTTGACGTGGAAGTTACACCAGACAGACAGACAGACAGGCAAAAGGACGGACTGGTCCAGCACTTTAAGGTGTACAGAGAAACAGAGTAAATAGACAGACAGGATATACAAATAGGTAGATAAATGGAAATAGCACATCTACTAATACAGACTGGCCTAATCCTTTTAGAAATACAGAAATATAGAGTAAATAGACAAGAAATACAAACTGATAGATATAGATACATGGAAATGACACTTCTACCAATACAAGTAGATGGACCGAGTCAGACAGGTAGACAGGTAGGCACACAATATACCACTCTACCTAATAAAGACAGACAGAAAAGAGTGCTACACAGATAGACAGAAAGACGAAATAACCAAGTATTTTAGTTAATATAGGCAGTGAAACAAGATGAGACAGACAAACTAACTCTGCATAGTACAAGTCAATAGAAAGCAAAACTACACAGACAGACAGAAAGGTAGAAAGATCAAGTTCTCTATTTGATATAGATAGATAAATAAGATGAGAAGATAGAAGGAGAAACAGACAGACAGACAGACAGAAAAACAAACTTACTCTACATAATACAAGTTGATAAAAGAACTATTACACAGACAGGCAGAAAGACAGAAAGACCAAACTCTCTGCTTGATATAGATAGAAGAATAAAATGAGTAGGTAGCCGGGTAACGGAGACAGACAGACAGACAGACAGACAGACAGACAAACTTACTCCACATAATACAAATCGATAAAAAAGAAACTATTACACAGACAGACAGAAAGAAAGAAAGACCAAACTCTCTACTTGATATAGATGGAGGAATAGGGTGAGGAAATAGACGGACAGACAGACAAGGGGGAATGAGGGGAGTGAGGGGA
>NC_059303.1:16670708-16685708 GCF_017591435.1 Portunus trituberculatus | reverse complement strand
AAAATGTTGATCACACACACACACACACACACACACACACACACACACACACACACACACACACACACACACACACACACACACACACACACACACACACACACACACACACACACTGAAAATACACGTCAACATTAATGGAACAAAAAGTATCTACAAAAAATACAAAACATACATGCATTACTGACATACACACATGCATACATACATACATACAGGTCCCTCTGGTCACGGTTAGACACACACACACACACACACACACACACACACACACACACACACACACACACACTTTTATAACAGAAAAACCGGACAGTGGACAGAATGAGGCCCATAAATATACGAGAGAGAGAGAGAGAGAGAGAGAGAGAGAGAGAGAGAGAGAGAGAGAGAGTTTCCCATTTTCCTTAATATTAAAAAAGGAAACGGAAAGTATGGGCGGTGGAGGGCGTGCTAAGGGTAAGGCAAAGGGCGTAAGTGGAGCAAGGCGTGTGCTTACAGAGGGCGTGTAATTCGTGGTAGGGAGTGCGTGGGCGTGGATTGAAGGCGTGTGTTCAATGTGAAGTTACCCTCTGACCTGCGTGTGGGCGGAGCGTGGGCGGGGCGTGTTTGGAGAGAGAGAGAGAGAGAGAGAGAGAGAGAGAGAGAGAGAGAGAGAGAGAGAGAGAGAGAGATGAGTGGGTGGAAATGTAGGATGTATAGTCAGTCAGCTGTCTCTCTCTCTCTCTCTCTCTCTCTCTCTCTCTCTCTCTCTCTCTCTCTCTCTCTCTCTCTCTCTCTCTCTCTCTCTCTCTCTCTCTCTCTCTCTCTCTCTCTCTCTCTCTCTGATCCACATGTGTACTGACGGAAACCTTACAAGATAAAAAAAAAGAAAAAGAAAAAGAAAAAAATACATTAAATAAACATGTTGACAAAAGCACGTGTGTGTGTGTGTGTGTGTGTGTGTGTCACAGAGGGACTTACTGTCACAGGGTCATTCTACGAAGGAATATCTCGGTGCACAGGAAGAAGGGAGGAGGAGACAGAGGAAGTCGAGGAGGAAGAGGAGGAGGAGGAGGAGGAGGAGGAGGAGGAGGAGGAGGAGGAGGAGGAGGCAGCTGTGCTAGTGATAGTGGTAGTCGTGGTGAAGGCTGTGAGGAGAAAGGAAAAGTGAGGTGTAGGGAGGATAAGAGGGATAAGAGGAAGAGGAGGAAGAGGAAAAGGAGGAGGAGGAGGAGGAGGAGGAGGAGGAGGAGGAGGAGGAGGAGGAGGAGGAGGAGGAGGAGGAGGAGGGTAAGTACAAGAAATGGAGGAGGAAAAAGAGGGTAGCGGTGGTTGTGGTCTGAACAATACACTACACACATTTCGCATTTAGAAAAAAAAAAAAACGTGTAAGTCTGGTTCTTGTCCTCCTCCTCCTCCTCCTCCTCCTCCTCCTCCTCCTCCTCCTCCTCCTCCTCCTCCTCCTCCTCTTCCCTTCACCCTCTGGAGGAAAGAGACTGCTATTGTGTCAAGTCTGGAGACAGAGAGAGGGAGGAAAGAAGGGAAGAGAGAGAGAGAGAGAGAGAGAGAGAGAGAGAGAGAGAGAGAGAGAGAGAGAGAGAGAGAGGGAGGGAGAGGATAAGGATAATCTGCAAAAAATGATGAAAGGGAATGTTGATAAAGAAGGAAGACTAAGACGAAAATAAACAGAAGAATGCAAAGAGGGAAGTGTGTTGACTGAAACTGTTTGTCTGTCTGTCTGTGTGTCTGATATAATCTGTCAATCTTTCGTTAAATAGATATAATTGTGTACTTATATCCCTTAATCTGCTTCAATTTGTCTGTCTTTCCGTCTTATTGTCCGTCTGTCTGTGTGTCCGTACGTCTGTCTGTCAGTCTGTCTCAGTTTGTCTATCTCTCTGTCTGTCTGTTTGTCTAGAGTCTGCATGTGTCTGTCTCTTTCGTTTTCTCTCTCTCTCTCCCCTCAATTATTCTCATATTCATCCTTTGAAACCATGTATTTATCCTCTCTCTCTCTCTCTCTCTCTCTCTCTCTCTCTCTCTCTCTCTCTGTCATGATCATCTTACACGCTGAGCAAATTGACATGACTTTCCCTCTTTTTTTTCCCTCTTTCCATTTTTCCCCCTCTTTGGAATCCATTGATGTGGGGAGAGTCATTTTTGAGAGAGAGAGAGAGAGAGAGAGAGAGAGAGAGAGAGAGAGAGAGAGAGAGGGGGAAAGGAAGAGTGTGTGAGGGTGGAATGAAACGCCCAAATTGTCACCAGCTGAGGTTTCGTCCATTGCAGTGTTGCCACGTGTGCGATAATTGCCAACAAGTTACGAGAGTGAGTGAGAGTGAATGAGGGCGTGGGAGAGAGGGAGTGGGAGCGTGCGAGGGAGAGGGATGAATTGGAAGGAAATTTCAGGTGATTGCTAAATACATGATGGACTTCAGTCAGAGAGAGAGAGATAGATAGATAGATAGATAGATAGATAGATAGAGAGAGAGAGAGAGAGAGAGAGAGAGAGAGAGAGAGAGAGAGAGAGAGAGAGAGAGAGAGAGAGATTGTGGGATTGTTTACAAAAAGTCTAAACACACACATACACGCTAGGGAGAGAGAGAGAGAGAGAGAGAGAGAGAGAGAGAGAGAGAGAGAGAGAGAGAATGTCGCCACCCATCTGCGCCCAGGCTCCTTCCACCCACATCCCTCCTCCTCCATCTCCTCCTCCTCCTCCTCTTCATCCTCTTCTCTCCACCGCGCCAGTATATAAATGAGCCGCTAGCTACCTGTTGGCTTAGTTTCCCGGTGGTCGTGAGAGGGGAAGTACGTTGCCCCTCGTCGCTCCCACCACCTGTCTCATCCGTGCAGTGAAGCGACGCGCGCTGTGTCCCCCAGCTGCGTCGAACCAGCTGCTTGTAAGACTGAGAGCTTACTGTTTGCGAGTTATCAGAGAGAGAAAAGCAAAAAAGAGAAATTATTGTTGTTTTTTCATAATATTTCGCTCATTTGCAATACATGTTCGTGTTGTGTTATATTTTTTCTTCAATTGTTCTTTTTCTTTTTGTGCCTCGTTTGGAAAGTCTTTGAAAATTGCTGAGTTGTGTGGAATATTAAGTGTGTGGTTTATTTATCGCTTCATGTGTTTTTTTTCATGTTTTCCCTTTTTTTTCTGGTGTATGTGGCGTAAGTGTGTTGTTGTCAGCAGGCAGGTAAGGAAGGTGTGGGAGTGTGTGGGACCGCTGCGTGAGTGAGGCGGAGTGAAGGAAGAGGCTGAGGAAATCGAAAAAAAGGGTGAGAGAGAGAGAGAGAGAGAGAGAGAGAGAGAGAGAGAGAGAGAGAGAGAGACGAATCCACTTGTTGAATGAACCGCCGCAACAGGTGACGAGGGGGAGGGGGGAAGGGAGTTTGAGGATACACACACACACACACACACACACACACACACACACACACACACACACACACACACAAACAAATACACACACACACACTTGCTTAGGGCCCCGGGTATCGAAGTAAGTTCTAAGAATAGCTATTATTAAAGGGAAGAGATTATAGGTTTCAATCTAGATAATTACAATAAAGCTAAAACAATGTGTGTGTGTGTGTGTGTGTGTGTGTGTGTGTGTGTGTGTGTGTGTGTGTGTGTTTTACTTTTATTTTTTATTTTTCCGTAAATTCTCTGTGGTGGAAATACGATACTAATGTGCTTATTTACTCAGTTTTATCTTGTTATTTTTCGGCAGTGTTAGTAGTGTTAGTAGAAGTGGTAGTAGTAGTAGTAGTAGTAGTAGTAGTTGTTATTGTAGAAGTAGTAGTAGTAGTAGTAGTAGTAGTTGTTGTTGTTGTTGTTGTTGTTGTTGTTGTTGTTGTTGTTGTTGTTGTTGTTGTTGTTGTTGTTGTTGTTGTTGTTGTTGTTGTTGTTGTTGTTGTTGTTGTAGTAGTAGTAGTAGTAGTAGTAGTAGTAGTAGTAGAAGTAGTAGTAGTAGTAGTAGTAACAGTAGTAGCAATAGTAAAATTAACATTTAGTTGTCGTAGCAGCAGCAGTAGCAGCAGCAGCAGCAGCAGTAGCAGCAGCAGTAGCAGTAGTATTAACGATAGTAAAATTAACATTAGTAGTTGTAGTAGTAGCAGCAGCATCCAACAGATCCAGCAGCAGCACCAGCAACAGTAACAGTACTGACAGCAGTAGTAGTTTATTGATGCACAGCAAAAATAATAATGGCAGCAGCAGCAGCAGCAGCAGCAGCAGCAGCAGCAGTTGTTGTTGTTGTTGTTGTTGTTGTTGTTGTTGTTTGTTGTTGTTGTTGTTGTTGCAGCAGCAGCAGCAGCAGCAGCAGCAGCAGCAGTGGTGGCAGCAGCAGCAGCAGCAGCAGCAGCAGCAGCAGTAGTAGTAGTAGCACAAACAGTAGCAGCACAAACATTATTATTATTATTATTATTATTATTATTATTAGTAGTAGTAGTAGTAGTAGTAGTAGTAGTAGTAACAGTAGTAGAAGTAGTAATAGTAGTAATAGTACTAGTAACAGTAGAAGAAGTAGTAATAGTAGTAGTAGTAGTAGTAGCAACAATTGTAGAAGTAGTAATAGTAGAAGTAGTAGTAGTAACAGTAGTAGTAGTAGTAGTAGTAGCTGTAGTAGTCGTGATTATACTAATAATATTTGTTTTAGTGAAGGGGGCGCTGTAGCGCTATGTTTACTAGTAATGCTGTTATTACTATATCTATCAGCACACACACACACACACACACACACACACACACACACACACACACACACACACACACACACACACACACACACACACACACACACACACACACACACACACACACACACACACACACATTTACAATTTTTAGCTCCCAATCAGAACTTTAACTCGTCAGTCGCTAAAAATGTTCAAAATGTGGAATTCTGAGTCTAATCAAAATATCTCTCGTCCTCCTACTTTTCCTCCTCATCCTCCTCCTCCTTCTCCACCTCCTCCTCCTCCTCCTGCTCCTCCTCTTCCTCCTTCTATTTCATCTCTTATTTTCCTCCATAAAAGATCAATATAGTGTATTTTTCAATCTTCCTCCTTAAAAGGGAAAAATATTACGAGATTCCAAGAGCAAAGAAAAAGAAAGAGAGAGAATGAGAGGATGTCGCGGAAAATGAACCTTTGAACCTTACAAGTGAGCCAGAATCTGAACACGCGTCTCAGTACTCGGACGTGAGCCCATGAATTAATCTTGAACGTGTGAGTACTTCGCCGGTCTTTCTCCTTACCTCCTTTCACTGCCTAATCAAAGTGACAGTTTCCTGAAATACGAAACCGGGTCTTCCTCTCTTCCTTTCCTCCCTCCTTCCTTCCCTTCCTTCCTTCCTGGTTCCGTTCTTCTATCCCGCCTCTCCTTTATTTTCCGTTTTTTTTTTAATGTAGCACTTCCTAATCCCTGTTTACCCCGAAGTATTGTTTCCCGCAGCGTTTTTTCCATCCTAACCTAACTTGTACAGCATTAGCTACAATCCTCAATAGATTTCACCTTCAAAGACAATCCCTAACCATAATCTTCTTTTGAACCTTTATTTTTACCCACTTAGCCATCTATCCCCGTCATCCTTTCCCTAACCTTCCTCTCCATCCAGTACCAACACCCACACATCCCTTCCCGCTTCCTCGGCCTTTCTTCCCCTGCTGTAACAAGAGAGCGGCGGACCTAAGGCAAGCAAACAGGACCTCCCCAAGATGCGTGAAGGTGGTAGCGGCTCCCCACGCATCGACAAGGGAGTATTATGAGGGGTGTTGGATTCCGCACCCTCGCCACTACCTCTGTTTGGCTCCCTAGTGCTATGTTTCGGCGCTCGAGTGCAAGGTGGACGCGTTACTGCTAGCCTGCCATCTCTCCTCGTCTCCTCCCCGCCTAACCCTCACCTGTCGCCTCCAAGACACAGGTGATTAGGGATTACTGCAGGTGACTCCCTCGCTACGGCCCCCCGCTAGGTAAGTAACGATCAGAAGGAGAGGGAGGTGGTGGTGGTGGTAGAAGTGAAGGAAGGAAGGTAATGAGGGAAAAGAAAAGGGTAAAATGATCTAGGTGAGTAAATTAGTACCATATGTGGCATAGTAGTGGTAAGGTAATGGTAGTAATAATAAGGCTAGGAGAAGATGGGGGTGAAGGAGAGGGAGGGGAAGGTAAATGAAGTAAAAGATGGTGAAAGATGAGTTGGGTTAGAATATTAATGATAGTGTTATTGATAATGGTAAGAGACAATAATAAAGGAAGCAGGAGGTGGGGGAAGTGAAGGAGGTGAAGTAAATAAGGTATAGATGGAGCAAAAAATATCCAGGTCAGAAAAAAAATAATACATAGATGATAAAAAACATAGATGGTAATACTAGTAATAATAAGGAAATTGGGAGAAAAGATAGAAGGGAAGGAAGAAAGGTAAATGAGCCTAGAGAAAGGAGCCAAATTAACCTGGTCAGTAAATTAATGCCATACGTATAATGATGACGGTAATAATAATACGGGTAGTAATTGCGATTCCATTTAGTTGATGGTTTAGATAATGACAGGGAGTCGGGAAGAAGGGAGGGAAGGAGGGGGAAAGGGGCGTGGGAGGGAAGGCGAGGTAGGGAGAGCCGGCTAATGATATACAAGGTGGATAAAAGACAGAAAATGAACTCACCTGGAACACTCTTACAGGGTCATTACAGCGAGGCGAGGGATGCACCCCAGCGTGTCACCTCAGGGATGCTCCAAATTAGATTGAAAGGGGAAAAGAAGGGAATTAATATACATGTTAGTTGAAATATGAACTCCGTATACATGAACGAACACACACACACACACACACACACACACACACACACACACAAACAGATGAGAAATCATAATATTTGAAACATGTAAGTGAATAAGATTGTCTTCCTCCAATATCTCGCTTCTGAAAGGGACGAGGAGAAGGAGGAGGAGGAAGAGGAAGAGGAGGAGGTTAGGGAGATGAGGAAAACCGATGAACGAATTCGAAGCTTCACTCAAGAGTTTGTGAATCTCAACATATTTCTCTCCTTGCTTCCTCCACTCGCTCCCTCTCCTTCTTTCATCCTTCTCTTCCCTCCCTTCCTCAGTTCCTGCTTCGTTAGAGTGAAGAAGAGCGGAAGAGCGTGCACTGAAAACTCCATGTAATGCCCAAAGTTTGAATAATCTCCCTAAGGTAACGTATCGCCAGTGTTTCGAACCGTCTCGAACCTCCCCTGACGAGGCCTTGAGGAACAATAGCAGCAGCTCCGCTATTTACCTTATTTCACTCAACATATATGCTAAACCTGCTAATATTACGATTCGGGTACCTGTATTGGCATCATTTAATCATTCAGGTACAAGTAATGTTGATCAGTACATAGAAGGGCAGTATGGTGCATGACTACCGAAGGATTAAATAAACGGATGCATCATTACTTAACCTCTTCAGTACTGGGACGTATTTTTTACCTTGAGTTTTGTGTATGATTAGACAATTTTATTTACATTAGGAAGGATCTATGGAGGTCAGAAGATTACTGGCCTGAGTCTTCATTATTCTAATCACCACACAAGTTTTTGAAGCTGTATGAAATCACCAAATAGTAACCATAAAATGAATATGGAAATGCAACATGGTACAGAAGGGGTTAACTCGTTGCCACACGCCGCAGTATCTCCCGTCTCGCCTTTCTAGCATCAGGTGAGCCAGAGGAAGCTAAGGAGTCTCTCTCTCTCTAGCATCCTCATGTGATTATCGAGGCAATATTAAGAAACACTTCTGCACCGCACCTTCACTACATTCAAAAGGCTCTCGTTGAAGTTACACGGGTTTTTAATGGTGTTTTTACCACTATTGACAGATTAAGTTGATTTTTTCATTATTATCAGTAGAATCACCCTTGAAAACCTGGGTAATCACTTCTGTGGGCTTTAAAACCTAGTGGAGAGAGAGAGAGAGAGAGAGAGAGAGAGAGAGAGAGAGAGAGAGAGCGTTTCAGAATACTGCTTACTCTTGATGTGCTCTTATGCACGTGTTTCGCTGGATTGAGTTCACGGACTGTTGGAAGAGTCAGTAGGGATCGACTAATGATTTCCTGGTATGTCTTTTCTGTGTGCTCTGGTTATAGGAATCTGCTTGCTTGCGGCACTTCAGTTCATGGTTCTTCATTTACGTTATGCAAGCGATTCCACTCCCTTAAGAAAAAAAAAGAAGAAAAGTGCAGCAAAGAATCAGAAACCTTATATACAGTACTTTCAATCTCCTGTTCATGTCAGTAGTCCTCTTATCGCTGACTGATTTGTTTGTTAAGCCTTTTTGGTATACAGAGCTTAACTTTGTTTGGTTAGCATGCCAACTGTATATTCTGTAGACCCACATAAAGTTATTAAGTTTATTGTTTTTATCTGTTGTCCAGCTCCTTTCTTCAGTGTATTCCTAAGCGCTGGTTGATTGAAACTGCAAATTATCTGCAGAGTAGAGAGATGGAGAGCCAGTGAATTAATGAATGCAGTACTTTCACTCTCATCAGTACCTTTGTTTGTATTTTCCTTATCAGAGAGAGAGAGAGAGAGAGAGAGAGAGAGAGAGAGAGAGAGAGAGTGCGTGCGTGCGTGCGTGCGTGTGAGTGTTTTGTTCGGTACCTTTACTTTCCCTTCAACATCTTCGTCATTTTTTTTATCTCCTTTTCTCTTCCATGGTGTGTCTCTTCCACGCTAAAGAAGAAGAAGAAGAAGGAGGAGGAGGAGGAAGAGGAGGAGACGCAGGGAAGACGAGTAGTTCTGAGCGTTGCCTCGCCGCCAGGTACTCCTCAGGTAACACTCGCGGTAATTAAGCCTGGTGGAGTCCCTTACCTGCGTTAGTTTGTTGACGAGTTTGAGGAGGGTCGAGTGGAAAGGGACGGAACGGGGCTCTACGGTCAGTTAGTGGTCGTCATTGTTGTTTGAGGTCGTTGTAACTACCTTGTTTAGTCCTCGTGTTTGGCTCCCTTGGTTCTCGTTTCTTTCCTATGGTGGAGTTAATCCCTTCAGTACTAGAACACATTTTTTACCATGAGTTTTGGGTATGACTGGACGATTTCATTTAGATTAGGAAGGGTTCACAGAGGTCAGAAGATTAATGATCAGAGTCTTCACTATTTGAATCCCCCACATAAGCTTCTGAAGGTGTGGAAAGTCATCAAATAGTAAGCAAAATGAATATGAAAACGCGACATAATATTAAAGATGTTAAGGTGACATGGTTTTAGGGATTTGAATTATTATTGTTACTATTTATTTTTTTTTTTCCTTAAGGATTTGAATATGGTATTAGATTGTTTGTTTCTAATTGCGTTAATGGGTGAAGTCAATGAAGAAAAGTGAATTATTTCTGTTTTTTTTTCATTTTGATATTTATTTTCTTAGGAATCCTCTACTTTCTTCCTATAGTATCAAGTGAAACTAATATTATTACAACTTTTTTTGCTATTTTCAATGAAGGATTCTTCTTTTCATCCTAGTGAGGATTTTTATTTTATTTCTCAAGTACGTTGGATTTTACACGAATAAAGGATAGATTCCAACTTTTATATCTAACACGATCCTCTGCTTTCCCTACCAAAGAATTCTCCATGTCTCTAATACATCTATTTGTAAAGAAAGATGTATTTTCCATAAGGGATTTTATACATACATCTATTCATTTATTTACTTATTCTATTCACAAGACGCTGGACAGACTCTCCGCGTGGTAGTAAAAATCTGTATTATTCAACTTCAATCTCTCACTGTGATGTATAAACGACTCAGGGCCACTAATCCTTTAAAACTACATGAATACATGAATCTTGTATATGTATTTATTCATTTATTTACTTATTCTATTCACAAGACGATGTACAGACTATCCCTCGTGGTAGTAAAATTCCAACTCTGTATTATTCAACTCTCTGTTCTCTCATGGTGATGTATAAACGACTCAGACCCACTAATCCTTTAAAGCTACGTGAAAAAAAGAATCTTATATATATCTTAATTTATTTCCTTATTTTAACCACAAAATTCTGTATAGACAATCACGCAATAGTAAAAATCCAAGTTTATATTATTCAACTTCATTCTTTCATGGTGATTTATAAATGACTGTCCCGCTAATCCTTTAAAGCTACGTAAATAAAGGAATGTTAAATATGTACCTTAATTTATTTCCTTATTCTAACTACAAGATTCTGTAGACAATCTAGCGTGGTCGTAAAAATCCACGTTTATATTATTCATCTTTGCTCTCTCATGGTGATGTTTAAACGACTCTGTGCTGCTAATCCTTTAAAGCTACATGAATATCCACAACACCCGCCGCTGCTTGTCTCATTCTCTCATTCATGCATCCACTCATCCATACATTAATTCACTCACTCAAACGAAAGGGTTTTTATTATTATATTGTAGCGACGCCAGATGACCCTTGCTGTTGCGGCGCCCAAGTTCAAATCCATCTATCCATCCATCCATCCTTCACTCATTCACTGACTTGCTCGTTTGCTATTTTTGTCTTCCGTTCCTTTGGTTGTCAAGGAAAAACTGCTCATATATATATTTTTTCCTCAATTGACGTCAGTGCTTTCCGCTCCGTACTATGACAATTGTTGCATCTATCCTCTCCTCCTCCTCCTCCTCCTCTTTTTCCTTCTCCTCTTCTTTTTCCTCCTCCTCCTCTTTTCCTCCTCCTCCTCCTCCTCCTCCTTCCCTTCCTCCTCCTCTAGAGTACCCTGCGCCCCTCCATCTTCTGCCTCCTCAATCACACACACACACACACACACACACACACACACACACACACACACACACACACACACACACACGGCCCGGTAGCTCAGTGGTTAGAGCGCTGGCTTCACAAGCCAGATGACCGGGGTTCGATTCTCCGGCCGGGTGGAGATATTTGGGTGTGTCTCCTTTCACGTGTAGCCCCTGTTCACCTAGCAGTGAGTAGGTACGGGATGTAAATCGAGGAGTTGTGACCTTGTTGTCCCGGTGTGTGGTGTGTGCCTGGTCTCAGACCTATCCCAAGATCGGAAATAATGAGCTCTGAGCTCGTTCCGTAGGGTAACGTCTGGCTGTCTCGTCAGAGACTGCAGCAGTGAATTACACACACACAGTCTCTCTCTCTCTCTCTCTCTCTCTCTCTCTCATCTTTTTTACTCCTTCCTTTCCTACTGCTACTTTCTACTCATTTATGTTTTTCCTTTATTACTCTCTCCTCCTTATCCTCCATGCCTCCTCCTCTTCTTCCTCCTTCTCTTCCTCCTCCTCCTCGTCCTTCTCTTCCTTGTTATCTCTCCCAAACATCCCTCCATCTAGAAGCTCATCCTCTTACACGTTTACTCTTCTTTTTTCTTCCTCCTCCTCCTCCTCCTCCTCCTCCTCCTCCTCCTCCTCCTCCTCCTCCTCCTCCTCCTCCTCCTCTTCCTCTTCCTCTTCTTCCCTCACTAATACCCTCGCCACGTTTTCTGTGTGTTTCATTTACAACACGATATATCTTGGTGCTTCTGATTCTGAGCCTAATTTCTCTCTCTCTCTCTCTCTCTCTCTCTCTCTCTCTCTCTCTCTCTCTCTCTCTCTCTCTCTCTCTCTCTCTCTCTCTCTCTCTCTCTCTCTCTCTCTCTCTCGGCCAAATCCACTTAATTGGCTTTATCCTGGCGGAGTAATCGTCTAATGAGTCTTGTATTGGCAGAAGGAATTAAGAAGACAGTATTAGCACACACACACACACACACACACACACACACACACACACACACACACACACACACACACACACACACACACACACACACACACACACACACACACACACACACACACACACACACACACACACACACACACACACACACACACACACACACACACATTCTGTAAGTCAAAACATCGAAGCGCTCCGTGAAAAGAGAAGACTTTGAAAATTAATTTGCTGTTTGCTTTTTGTATTCCAGAGAGAGAGAGAGAGAGAGAGAGAGAGAGAGAGAGAATTGAGATACAAGTAATGTGCAGTGCGTGTTTAATGAGATAAACTAATAAAGAAATGTAGTGAAAATCGTGTTGGTGGCAGACTTAGGAAATGAGGTACACGTGGAAGAACTGTTTGTGTCTGTGTTGATGTTTACACCTGCACGGGAGATCTAATGAAGGTTACCAGGTAAGCCGCTATGGGTGTACAGTCTCTTATTTTTTTTTATACCATGTGGGCTTTTCACGGGAATTTATGGGCTAAAGGGGGTACTTTTCGGGGTGCCTCCTAACTTAAAGCCCACCCCCGCTAGGAAACCGTTGCCCTGAGTGAGGAAGCCCAACCTACACTCGGACCGTGGGTTGACGTATCCACAGGCATTTTCTTTTCTGTTGACTCCTCTGGTGCGCCAAAAGAATGGAACCACCGCTTCAGCATCGTCACTGGAGGAAGACATCTTGGCGAATAGCTGTACCTTGAAATATTCGTTTGTTTTTTACATTTATGGACCAGAGATTGTATGAATGATAGGGACTGCCAATTGTTCGCGTGTCTTATTGCATTTGTCTTCACGCTCAGTTCATTCTTATTTCTTCCGTCTCTTTATTCTGCTTGTCTATCTTTTTCTTATTTGTTTTAGCATTTACCTACTTTCATTGTCTGTTTCTCCACATGTCAACCTTTTATCTGTGTTTTCTCTGTTTATATTCATCTGTATTTATTTATCTATGTCACTTTTTAATTTCATGTTTATCTGTGTCTAGCTATCTATATTCCATCTGTCTCTTTTTATATATATATATATATATATATATATATATATATATATATATATATATATATATATATATTTTCTCTGTCTTTTTGTATTGAATTTCTGTCTCCGTGTTAAGTTTTCTATCTCTTCATATCCAGCTTCCCCTGTTTCTTCACGTAGTCTCTCTCTCTCTCTCTCTCTCTCTCTCTCTCTCTCTCTCTCTCTCTCTCTCTCTCTCTCTCTCTCTCTCTCTCTCTCTCTCTCTCTCTCTATCTATCTATCTATCTATCTATATCTATCTATTAATCTATCTATCTATCTATGTATATATGTATGTATCTATCTACCTGTCTATATTTATGAATCTATCTACCTGTCTATATCTATCTATCTATTCTTATCTCTTACCTGAAGGACCAGATCGGGTGTAAAATTGGTAACACTTACTCAGAAATTCATCCAGGTTATTACTCCTCGTTAACAGCGAGTGAAAGATTAAAGATTGATTTTGTGAAGTGATAATGAGCTGCAGAATCATTAATTAATACGTGTAGTAAAGAAGCCTGACTATTTTTGCGAGGTTTATATTCATTACCTACGTATAAATGTCAATAGGAACATTATTTATTGTAGTAGTAGTAATAGTAGTAGCAGTAGTCGTAGTAGTAATTGTAGTAGTAGTAATAGTAGTCGTAGTAGGTAAAAATATCGGCAAAAGCAATGATGACAGAAGCAATAAGTGAATGGAGACAATATGACGTCACTATTCCTATGACGTCATTGGCTAGAGCGGCTGACGTCACTCTGATCCTAGCACGTGATTGGCTAATAGAGCATGACGTCACCTTATCCAGCACCTGATTGGGCCATAAGAAATAACGTCAGAGAGAGAGAGAGAGAGAGAGAGAGAGAGAGTGAGTTTACAAGCTTAATACATCCACAAAGCATTGTAAGTTTACCTGTTAATTATGCCAGAAATGTTGTCTTTATTTTATCTATTTATACCATGTAGGCTTTTCACGGGAATTTCCGGGCTAAAGGGTATATTTTTTGGGGTACCTCCTATCTCAAATCCCACCCGCTAGAACACTGTTGCCCCGAGTGAGGAAGCCCAACCTACACTCGGACCGTGACCAGGATTCGAACCCGTGCGCTTGGAGACCCCTCGGCACCCAAAGCACGCATGGATCCACTGTACCACGGCTCTTGTTGGCGTAATACTGTCATCCCTGTCACTACTTGCATTACGTACTCCCGCCATCTGCCGCTGTCGTAGATGTTCCTCGCTGCCTGATTACCTATAGACCAGCTACCCAGAGAGAGAGAGAGAGAGAGAGAGAGAAAGAGTGTGGGGGGGAAGCAGATAGAGACGCAGGAGAATGTTTTGTCTCAGTAAATTTGCATATGTTTAAGTCGGGTATGGATGGAGACAGAGGGAGAGAGAGAGAGAGAGAGAGAGAGAGAGAGAGAGAGAGAGAGAGAGAGAGAGAGAGAGAGATTTTTATTATTCATGTTTTGTTTATTTATCTCTGTAAAAGTTTGCTTGTATTATTGGAATGAAATAGATAAATAAATATTTGTGGTATTTGTAATGTGTCTTACTTCTATCTATTTTCGTATTTGTGTATGTGTGTAAGTCGGTCTCCATGCTTTCATGATAGTTATATTTCATTTTTGCTTTCCTCTTCTATTCATATTAATCTGGTTATTCTCTTTCATATATTTATTTCAGTATGCGTGCGTCTATTTTCCACACTTTCAATATATATTTTTCAACTTTACTCTTTTGTTTTTAGCTCGTTATCTCCTTTTATGTACGTATGCGTGTATGTGCTTATGTAGGCATGTATTTTTACGCCTATTTCCCACGGTTTCATCATGTGTATTTCAACTATGCGTGTCTCATTTTCTCTCCCTCCGTCATCCTCATTTTGTATGTGCGTATGTATGCATCTGTCTGTGTATCTACCTTCATAATACATATTTCAACTTTCCCTCTCCCGAATTTTTCCCCGTCCGTCACTCCGCCTCAGTGTTGCAGCGCCCGACCACCCCCGATTGAAAAAAAAAAAAAAGAGAAAAGAGCGTTCCTATCTCGTCCCTCTAAAAAAATAACGCTCTCCCGTCATGAGTAACACAAACGTTAACCTGTAGATTGTTCCCTAGTTTTACATTCGCGTATTACCGAAGTCCCTCACGCATACATTTTCCCGGTGCATTCGTTTATGACTAACATTCTACATGCATTCATATTTCCACGCTGGGCGGCCTGACATA
>NC_059303.1:16653208-16658208 GCF_017591435.1 Portunus trituberculatus | reverse complement strand
ATTTTGCACTTTATTTAATGCACACACACACACACACACACACACACACACACACACACACACACACACACACACACACACACACACACCGCGTAGTGTAGTGGTTAGCACGCTCGAATCACAATCGAGAGGCCCGGGTTCGAGTCCCGGTAAGCGGCGAGGCTAATGGGCAAGCCTCTTAATGTGTGGCCCCTGTTCACCTAGCAGTAAATAGGTACGGGATGTAACTCGAGGGGTTGTGGCCTCGCTTTCCCGGTGTGTGTTGTGTGTTGATGTGGTCTCAGTCCTACCCGAAGATCGGTCTATGAGCTCTGAGCTCGCTCCGTAATGGGGAAGGCTGGCTGGGTGACCAGCAGGCGACCGAGGAGGTGAATTACACACACACACACGGCTATAAATCTTGCCAATCGCATCTTCTTAAGTTAATGGACAAATATAAAGTTGTTTTTTCCAGTTTTTCCTCAAATAAAAAAACGAATTTGGTGGGAGGACTAAAGTGAGGGAAAATATCTTTAAAAAGAGCTCTTAGGTATGGTTCCTTAAGGGTGATATTCAGGTGCAAGTTTTCTCCCATCTTTGCCCCTGTGAAAATTGTTAGATTGGCTGAGGTTATTAATATTTTGATTTTGTCTCGGTAATATGAGAACAGTGGAGAGTGGTGGTGGTGGTGGTGGTGGTGGTGGTGGTGGTGAAGGTGGTGGCTCTGTGTATTGTTTGTATTCGTCTACTGTCATTTGTTTTGTTTTTATTATTTTTCTTTTCATGTATGTATAACTTTCATTACTTTATCTTTTTCTTGTTTATTGAGTAGTTTCTTTATTATGAGTGTTTTATTTCGTTTTCTATCTTTATCCACTTTCTTCTACTACATGACATTAACTTCTTTCATGTTCCTTTATTTACATTCTTCCTTTTATACTTTTTTTTTTGTCAGTTTGTCTACATTGCATTCATTTCACGGGACATGATATTTAAGCTGCCTTTCTTTTCACTTCACATTTAGTAGTTGTTTATTACCATTGCTGCTATTAATTCTTTCTCGTTTGGGCTGCATTTCCTATTTTTCCGTCCTTTTTTTTTATTCCCTCATCGTCCCCATTCACACTTTCTTAACTCGGCACCCTATTTTTAGCTCATTTACTCTTTCTTTTCCTCTTTTTCGTTCCCTCCATTGACTCTTTCATAACACTGTGCCTTCTTTCAGTTTATTTACTCCTTTTTTTTCTTATTTCTTTCCACCAGCGGGAGTTAAGACGAGAGCGAGGAGTCTTAAAGATGTGGGACGCTTATTCTTGCCGCTTGCTAACACTCTGTAATAGACAAACTACTCTAAAAAGAAGAAAAAAAAATGTTATGTATCTAGTATCTCGAGGTCTCGCTGCTGCAGGTGACTGATGTACGATAATTGTCTTATGTTACGGTACGTTTCTCCATGGTTTTGTGTTTTCTTCCTCGCTTTTATGTGTGTGTGTGTGTTTGGTGTGTGTTTGTGTGTGTGTGTGTGTGTGTGTGTTCCTCGTACGTCAAAAGAAAGTGTGTTGTATATTGTTTGTTGTTTTGGAACTTCTCGAGTACAAAAGGAGAGGAAATAATGGAAAAAATAAGTCCTTTGTTGTTTTGATATTTTGAGTACAAGGAGCCGAAGAAAATGATCGAAAGAACGAGTGTTTTTTTTTTTTTTTTTTTTTTCTATCTTTCGCCAGTGTGTACAAGAAATGACGAAAATCTTAAAAATGAAGGTTGTTTTGTGATATTTTCATTTATATTAGAAAAAAAAAGTTGGCTAAGGGGAAGCAAAATTAATTATAAAAAAAATCAAGGGAAACGAAAATAAATATAAAGAGCCAATGTAGAAAGAAAAACAAGGGAAACGAAAAATAAATAGCCAATATAAAAAAGAAACAAAAATAAAGAACAAATATAAAAAACAAAAAACAAAATATAAAGAGCGAATATAAAAAAATAAGGGAAACAAAAATAAAAAGCCAATAAAAAAACAAGGAAAACGAAAATAAATAAAGAGAGAACATAAAAAAATCAATGGAAATAAAATAAATATAAAGCTAATATAAAAAAACCTTACTTATTTACTAGTTATTTAGCCAAAGGAAAGGGATAAATGTGTTAAAACCTTCCTCTTAAGTGAAGTGAAGGGAAAGTGAGTGTACGAGATATAGAAGACAAAATTAATGCTACAGATTTCGCTTTTCTTTTTTTTTCCACACTGAGATAAAATAAAGTAATTGTCTTGATTTAATTTACAACGATTCCTTTTATTATTTTTCTTCTTTTGTTTTTCTCTCCTACTTTTATAGCGATTTTATTTTGTTATTTTTTTTTTTTGTTGTTTTTCACTTAATTTTACAACGATTCGTTTCATTATAATTTTGTTTTCTTTATTTTCCTATTTTTATCATTATTTTTTTCACTCACTTATAAAACGATTTCAATTTTTTTTTTTTTTTTGCTTTTCACTTATTTTTACACCGATTCCTTTTCTTTTTTTCTTTTTTTTTTTTTTTTTTTTCTCACTCAAATTCACAACGACCCATTTTATAATTTTCTTTCTTTTTTTTTTGTTTTTCACTTTCACTTTTAGAACGATTCCTTTTGTTTTTCTTTTTTTTTTCTTTTTTTCACTCACTTTGACAACAATCCATTTTTTTGTTGTTTCTCACTCACTTTTAAAACGATTCCATTTTCTTTTCATTTTTTTTCACTCACTTTTACAACGATCCATTTTATTGTTTTTATTTTTTTATTTGTTTTTCACTCATTTTTGCAACGATTCCTTTAATGTTTTTCGTTTCCTTGTTTTTCATTCACTTTTACAGCTATCCATTTCATTATTTTCTATTTTTTTTCACTCAATTTTACGATACATTTTATTATTATTATTTATTTTGTTATTCACTCACTTTTACAGCTGTCCATTTTATTTATTTATTTTTCACTCTTTCTTCTTGGCGTGTAATGAACGAGATAAGAAAAATGAGCAGGGAGTCTTCTCTTTCCCGCATTTTGTCTGTAAATGAAGAAGTAGAAATGTAAACTTCTTTTTTCCCATTTTTCATTCATTTCCTGTATCATTTTCTTCTCTTTGGAGGAAAAAAGATAGAAAAGAAAAAGGGAATGTCAAGTTTTCACCCTCTCATTTCTTTTCCCTTGCGTTGATTTCATTTCTAAGAAACGAAAATGAAAATACACCTTAATAAAAGGTAAAAGTTTTCCTTTTCCATCACGGACATCACAACCTTCACCTCCTCCTTCCATTCCTCCTCCTCCTCCTCCTCCTCCTCCTCCTTTTCCTGCTCCACCTCCGCCTTCTTCACCTCTTTCGTCAGACTGCTGTTGTGGTAGTGGTAGTGGTGGTAGTGGTGGTAGTGGTGGTGGTAATATTAAAAGTAATTTCTCCTCCTTTCATACTGAAGGTAAAAGTCTCAGGCCAACTTTTCCCACACTCAAAAGCTTCAAGGGACGCACAACCCTCGCCTTTTTTTTTTTTTTTAATGGAAAGTTCTTGAAAGTTTTTTTTGCCCATTTATTGGCAGAGTAGTTTTAATGCTTGAAAGAAAACTGCATCATAAACTACGTCATGTTTGTTTATTGAGATGGACGCTAATTGTGTTACTAGTGGGAGGAGTAGTGGTAGTAGCAGCAGTAATAGTTGTAAGTGTTGGTAGTTGTGGCAGTCGTTGTTATTGTGGTGGTACGGGGATTAGTATTGGTGATGGTTGCAATCGAGTGACATGATTATTAGAAAAGACGAAGAAAAGAAGAAGGAGAAGGATAAAGAGAAGGAGGAGAAGAAGATGAAGAAGAAGAAGAAGAAGAAGAAGAAAAAGAAGAAGAAGAAAAGAAGAAGAAGAAGAAGAAGAAGAAGAAAAGAAGAAGAAGAAGAGAATAGAAGAACTAAAGAATACAAGGAGAAAAGAAAGAGAAGAAGAAAGAAAAGAAAAAAAAGAAAAGGGAAAGAAAAAACGTAGGAAAAGAAAGAAAAGAAAAAGAAGAAAACAAAGGAAAAAAGAAGAGAATGAGAAGGAGAAGAAGAAGAAGAAGAAGAAGAAGAAGAAGAAGAAGAAGAAGAAGAAGAAGAAGAAGAAGAAGAAGAAGAAGAAGAAGAAGAAGAAGAAGAAAAAAAAGGAAAAAAGAAAGAGAATGAGGGAAGAAAAGAGGAAGAAGAAGAAGAAGAAGAAGAAGAAGAAGAAGAAGAAGAAGAAGAAGAAGAAGAAGAAGAAGAAGAAGAAGAAGAAGAAGAAAAAAGAAGAGAAGAAGAAGAAGAAGAAGAAGAAGAAGAAGAAGAAGAGGAAGATAATACGAGAAGGAGAGAATAAAAGGTGAAAAAAAGAAGAAGAAAGAAAAGAAAAAGAAGAAGAAGGAAAGAAGAAGAAGTAGGAAAAGAAAGAAAAAGAAAAGAAGAAAAAAATAAAATAAAGAAAAATGAGAAGAAAAGGATGAAGTAGAAGAAGAAGAAGAAAGAACCCACAAACAGAAGAATAAATGAGTTAGAAAAGAGTAATCGGAAGAAGGAACAAAAATGGAGAGGAAAAAAAAAACAATAGCAAAAAATTTAGAACGTACAGCAGCACTAATGAAAACAATATAGAATTTGTAGTGATTGAAAAAAAAAAAAAAATAGATAATGACCCAGTAACATCCAGCCTGTTTTTCCCAAAGGTCAAGGCAATCACGTGACCTCTCCTACGTGACCCACGACCTTAGCTGAAGAGAATGAAGACCTTAGAGACGGTGGGTGAAAAAAAAAGTATAATGAAGTGAATCGCCAAGAAAACACCTGAGTGATGAGCCATTAATGACTTGTCTCACCTCAACTGCTGTGACCTTGAGAGAAAAAAATCGATTCAGGTGGAGAGAGAAAAATATAATGTTAATTTAGAATATGTCTCGTGAGTTTCATGTTGCTGGTATTGAAGAAAAAGGGGAAAATATAAAAAAAATTGGACTTATGTACATGATATTTGAGTTTTTTTTAATATATT
>NC_059303.1:16630708-16643208 GCF_017591435.1 Portunus trituberculatus | reverse complement strand
ACCACCACCACCTGCCACCACCACCACCACCACCACCACCACCACCACCACCACCACCACCACCACCACCACCACCACCACCACCACAACAACCACCACACCACCACCACCACCACCACCACCACCACCACCACCACCACCACCACCACCACCACCACCACCACCACCACCACCACCACCACCACCACTGCTGCCACCTACACCACAACTACTACACCACCACCACTACCACCACTACTACTACTACTACCACTACTTTTACTACTACTACTACTACCACTACCAGCACTACTACTACTGCTACTACTACTACTACTACTACTACTACTACTACTACTACTACTACTACTACTATATTCCTTCATTGTTGTGTCTGGTATTTTTCTAAGGCTCAGGAAACGAATCTATTTACTACTTTCAATCAGGGTACCTTTGATCCAATTCTGCTTGCAATTAACTTGTTATTAGTATTATTTTATAGGAGGAGGAGAAAGGGGAAGAGGAAAAAGGGAGTGGAGAGGAAGAGGAAGAAGAAGAGGAATAGGAAGAGGAGTGTGAAATGTATGAAAATGAATCTGTGTTTGCGAAAGTGAGAGGAAATCTTCAAAATATGCAATGAAGTGTGTCATATTGTAAACATTTTCCTTTTTCCCTTGCTGTCATTTTTCTCCTTGGCTCTTCTTCCTCTTCATCCTCCTCCTGCTTCTTTTCCATGCCCTCTTTCATCTCCACTTCATCTTTCAATTTAGTTTATTTGAATGTGCAGTCTCTCTCTCTCTCTCTCTCTCTCTCTCTCTCTCTCTCTCTCTCTCTCTCTCTCTCTCTCTCTCTCTCTCTCTCTCTCTCTCTCTCTCTCTCTCTCTCTCTCTCTCTCTCTCTCTCTCTCTCTCTCTCTCTCTCTCTCTCTCTCTCTCTGCCCCAAAAGCTGATTAACCTCGGACCAAATTAGGTCATTTTTGTAGATTAACCTCAAGAGAGAGAGAGAGAGAGAGAGAGAGAGCAAAATTGTTCTATTACATAACACAAACCTTAACATCAGAAAATAAGGCTTTATAGAAGATAGATAAAAAATGGATTATCTTAACGAGGCCTCAACTGCTAAGAGACACAGGAGACAGTCAGATTAACCCCTTCAGTACCAGGACACATCTTCATATTTGTTCAAGTTACTATTAGGCGGTCTTATACAGGTTCAGAAACTCATGTGGGGTTTATAATAGTAAAGAATCTGGACTATTTAACCTTCTGACCTCCATAGAACCTCGCTAGTGTGAGTAAAATCGTCTAATCACACCCAAGACTCATGATAAAAAAGCGTCTCTGTGTTGAATGGGTTAAGAAGCCTTGGGTATTGTTTGTCCATGAGTGGTTGATTGTCTGCGAGCGTCTGAAAAAATAATAAGGAGTTTTGTGGACATATTTCCTTGTTTATGGGGAATTACATACGTACATTATATACATACATTACATACATGCATACATATACCTCTTTTAAATGTGGAGCTGGGTAGAGTTTGAACAAAGTGAAGAAGGAATGAAAAGATGGTAAGAAACAGAAATATAGCCAGAGAAAGATTCCGATTTAGGTTTTAACTCTTAACGCTTCCAGTTTTCACTTACTTCTCTGCTTTACGCGTTTCCAGATTTTGAATACCTTCTTCATTTTGCCCAAGTGAAGCAAAAATCACGTGGTATGAAATCGCCACTCACACAGCATTAACGTACCTACATGTTGCAAACTCTCAAAGAAAACCCACTTCTTTGAGTTTATGAGTTGTAAATGTAATGCTACAAAGAGCTTATTTGTATGGACGCTGAGAGTAATGTCACTTATCCGGCCACACAATTCTATTCATTCTTTAGGAACCACCAGGAAATAGCAGCATTGTGGCATTGTGGTGCTGGCAGTACAAAAGCCTACACAGAGAATCGTGGCTCACAAAAGATAAGCGCATACGGAGAATCTTCCCATACACAGTCTTCTTGAGTAATCCATCCTGCTGTCCTCTCCTGCCCACACATATCCTTCCTTAGCATCACCAGGTACTAACATTAATGTAGCCCTGGCTACTAAAGAAAATATGATAAACTAAAAGGTAAACGTTAAGAAAATAATGATAAAATAATGAAAAATCTACCTCTATATATACTTCTATGATCATTTCACATTTTTCTTTTCAACATCGTTTCGTCCTACCTCTAATGTACCACGAGTTATTAAAGTCAAGCTTACTATAAACAAACAAAAATATCTCACTATTAATTCCAATTCCTTTTCATCTCACCTTGCAACCCTCGGCAATAACGTATACTGACTCTCATGTAACGCTGGTTATTAATTAAAGAGAACATAACAAGCTTACAAGCGATAATCGTAAACAAACGGAGAGTATCACTATGAACGCCTTCACTCGCATCCAATCCTGCTTTCGTCCCTCTCCAGCCAGTCAATCTGCTTCCTCTCCTTCATCCCGGTCACCCAATCACGGCACGGCATCGACATGACGTCACAGAAGCCCAACTCATTGACCTTTCACCATTCACTAACCTCAAGCCAACACTAATCCATCGAGGAAGAAAACAATAACAATACATTATGAATATTTAGTTTTTTTAACCGTGTATACCACTAAGCTAATTATATCACTTAAGATTCGAAGGGCTTTGTGTACCTGTATCAAACGTTATTAGGATCAGACAGTAGGGAATGAAGTAATGAGAGGATAATGAAGTTGACTAGGTGCAAGCTGCCTGTTGACTCCAAGGCCCCGCGGAGCCTATATCAGGGTAATGCGCAAGATATTAAGCCAGTCTCCAGTGGCCTTGCGGGGATCTGTGTGAGAGGCGACTCGTGCTACTGAGAGGAGAGGCAAGATGGGATGTGTCTGTGTCTGTGTGTGATGGTGTTGTGTAAGTGACTGGCCTGTGTGTGTGTGTGTGTGTGTGTGTGTGTGTGTGTGTGTGTGTGTGTGTGTGCCCATCTAGAATAAATGTGCCTCTGATAATAGGATTCACATTCTGGAAAAAAAAGTAGATTGTTGAAATAAACATAAATTGCTCTCGCTAATATATCCATTTATTTTGTAGATTCATATTATGACAGTCTCTCTCTCTCTCTCTCTCTCTCTCTCTCTCTCTCTCTCTCTCTCTCTCTCTCTCTCTCTCTCTCTCTCTCTCTCTCTCTCTCTCTCTCTCTCTCTCTCTCTCGCTGATAACGCGCACACAATTATAGCGTGCCAAATATAGAACCACACACACACACACACACACACACACACACACACACACACACACACACACACACACACACACACACACACCTGTTTACTACACCGCGCCAATTATCGGTGGGAATTTTTCAGGCATAGTGTTCACTCTTTCCGCAAATTAAGGAGATTTTCAACACTATGCCTCACCAACTGATTCCATAAAGCGAGGAGGCAGAGGGACGAGTAGCCAGCGTGGAAAAGTGACACTAATAAGGGATGGGGAAGAAAAGGGAGAATATTGTGTTGGTTATGGTGAGAGTGTAAGGAAGTTGATAGTTACGAGAAGAGGCAGAATAAGAAGAGTTAGGTAGTTAGATAGATTGATTAGGTAATGCTTGGGTGGTGTGGAGAGTGTGTAACAGTACGAGCGAAGATTTCAATGGGGAAAGAGAGGAATGTTATAAGGTGGTATGTTATTGAGTGAGCAAGAGTACGAGGAATGATTTGACTGAGAGAAGAGAGGAAGGACATAAGGTGGTATGTATCTTGTGGGTGATGTAGGAGAGCGAAAAACAGTATAAGGAAAGATTTCAATGGGAGAAGAGAGGAAGGATAAAATATGGTATGCATTGTGTAGATGATGTAAGGGAGTGAGTAAAAGTACAAGGAAGGACTTGAATTGGAAAAAAAAGGAAGAATATAGGATAAGAGGATTAAAAAGGACAATTTGTTTGATAGCGGTACAAAAAGAGGAGTGAAAAATATATATATATAAAAAGAGACATTAAGATTAAGTGAATATTGCAAGGTTGAAAGTAAAGAAAGGCATGAAAAAAAAAGATAACAACAAAATTTCAGGTTTAGATATATTTGAACAAAAAAAAAAAAAGGAGAGAAAATTATAGAAAAAGTTTAAATGAAGGACATGAATCAAGAAGTATAAATGAAGAAGAAAGAAAAAGATAACCAAAATTAGTAAAGAAAAGAAAGAAAATTCAAAACAATAAAACTACACAATCTAACTGCGGATGAGAGAGAGAGAGAGAGAGAGAGAGAGAGAGAGAGAGAGAGAGAAATGAACAGAAACAGGATTACACCAGGAAAGAGAAAAGAGAGAGAGAGAGAGAGAGAGAGAGAGAGAGAGAGAGAGAGAGATTGACAGAACAGAACGTGGTGTAAACTAGTAAATTACCTCATATTGACACACTGACAAGCGGACAACGAGAGGAGGAGGAGGAGGAGGAGGAGGAGGAGGAGGAGGAGGAGGAGGAGGAGGAGGAGGAGGAGAAGGGGGAAGAAGAAGAAGAGGGTCGAGGGAGCTATATTACTCTAGTGGGAGGATTGAGGAGAGCTGTGGGAGGTTGTGAGTGTCCAAGCGTTCAAATCAGTGTGGGAGTAAATTGGAAAGTGCAATAATAAAAACTAAAGATCTTCTCAAGTATATTAGACTGGACGAGTGGATCCAAGACTTCCTGGAATGGGGCAAAAATACACCACATCTTTATGGAATGGGAATGGGAATGCTCGGGGGGAAAACTCGTGTACGTGTCGCCAGGAATGAGATAAAGAAGTGCCAAAGAGGAAGAAGAAGAGGAGGAGGAGATGGAGGAAGAGATGGAGGAGGAGGAGGAGGAGGAGGAGGAAAAGAAAGAAGGCGAGGAAGAGATGGCTGTGAAAAGAGAAATTAATCAGAAATATGGTATGAATTGAGCTTTGGAAAAAATGGAGAGTAAAGAGAGAGAGAGAGAGAGAGAGAGAGAGAGACATGAGTGAAAAGATAGTAAGAAAAAAAAACTACGAAAGAATTTGAGATATGAACGTGAGAGGGAGGAAAAAGAGGAGGACGAGAAGGAGGAAGAAGAAGAGGAGGAGGAAGAGGAGGAGGAGGAGAAGGAGGAGGAGGAAGAGGAGGAGGAGAGAAGGCACTCAATGTAACAAGCATGTCATTATTATCTTTATAAAGTCTCTTGAAGCAGCTTTTGTCAGCCATCTTCTTCTTCTCTCCTTGTTTTTCTTTTTTTCATTTTGTTCCTTAGTTTTATTCTAAGATTTTTCGCGCTCGTGTAGAGAGAGAGAGAGAGAGAGAGAGAGAGAGAGAGAGAGAGAGAGAGAGAAAGTAAAATTAATCACTACCTTTCATGTTCGTACCTAAAGAGAAAATTGAGTTTAGTTTATTATTTATGTAAACACACACACACACACACACACACACACACACACACACACACACACACACACACACACACACACACACACACACACACACACACACACACACACACTCAAAATAGTCTTCCATTTATTAGGATACAAAAGAAAACGGAGCAAAGAGAAAATGGGACGCACACGTGTTATCATGTTGCCACAAAGTCATGACGTGAGAGCAAAGTTGTTGATAAGAGACTTGCCAATTCTCTCTCTCTCTCTCTCTCTCTCTCTCTCTCTCTCTCTCTCTCTCTCTCTCTCTCTCTCTCTCTGTACGTGTTGCCCTTTCCGTCTCTTTATCTCTGTCTATTTTTTTATTTGTTTTTTTTTAGTGAGAGAGACGGAGATTGTGTACCTATTGTTAGCACACACACGCTATCTTCTCTCTCTCTCTCTCTCTCTCTCTCTCTCTCTCTCTCTCTCTCTCTCTCTCTCTCTCTCTCTCTCTCTCTCTCTCTCTCACAGGCTGAATTAAATATAAGTATACATGAACTATAAGAAACTACATGATTCCCTTCATGTTTCTAGCATTAAATTTATATTCGTTTGTTGTTTTCTGAGAGTTGAAACTGAAATATATACGAGATTTGCCAAATAGAGTCTGGAAATGCTATGAGGAAGGCCGAGTCAGGATTGTAAGAAGGAAGCAGTTTTTTTTTTTTTCTGTGGGGGGACGGGGTATCGGTGGGGGGATGGGCGTGGGGGGTTGGTTATTTTAATGTGAGATGGAAGTAGATGTTCATTTCAGTCGTGCTTCTTCCTCTTCCTCTTCTTCTTCTTCTTCTTCTTCTTCTTCTTCTTCTTCTTGTTCTTCTTCTTCTTCTTCTTCTTCTTCTTCTTCTTCTTCTTCTTCTTCTTCTTCTTCTTCTTCTTCTTCTTCTTCTTCTTCTTCTTCTTCTTCTTCTTCTTCTTCTTCTTCTTTCTTCTTCTTCTTCTTCTTCTTGGGGGTGTTTATCTTAATGTGAGATGAAAATAGATGTTCATTTCAGTCGTTCTTTTTCCTCTTCCTCTTCCTCTTCCTCTTCCTCTTCCTCTTTCTTCATCTGTCTGCTCCTCCTTCTTTTTCTTCTTCTTTAATTGTTCTCCCTCTTCAGTTGTTGTTATTTCTTTCTCTTCTTTATTTTGTACGTTTTATTTTTTTTCGTTTTTTTTTTGCTTCCTCTTCGTCATTTTTTCTTGTCACAAATTCTTCTTCGTCTTCTTCTTTGTTTTTGTCGAGTTTTTCTTCTTCTATTCTTTCTTCGTTTTCGTCGTTTTTTTCTCGTTTTCTTTAACCCTTTAACTTCATTTCTCCTCTTCCTCCTCTTTACCTGACCACCACCACCACCACCAACACCATCTCCTCTTCCTCCTTCTCCTCTTGCTCCTCCTCCTCCTCCTCCTCCTCCTCCTCCTCCTCCTCCTCCTCCTCCTCCTCCTCCTCCTCCTCCTCCTCCTTCTCCTTTCCTCCTTCTTCTTCCCTTTCTTCTTTTCCTCCTCGTCTTTCTCTTCCTCCTCCATGTCCACTTTTTCTTCCTCCTCCTCTTCCTCCACCTCCTCCCCCTCTTCCTCCTGCTCCTCCTCCTTCATGTCCTCCTCCTCCTCCTCCATGTCCTCCTTTTCTTCCTCCTCCTCCTCCTCCTCTTCCTCCTTCTCCTCCTCCTCCTCCTCCTCCTCCTCCTCCTCCTCCTCCTCCTCCTTCTCCTCCTCCTCCTCCTCCTCCTCCTCCTCCTCCTCCTCTTCCTCAGTGTAGGCGTAAAGGAGCTCGTAGTAAAAAGGATAAATTAATCCATTAAAAATACGAGAGTTTTGTAATTCCCTTCCCCTGGAGCAGAATGTCCTCCTTCTCCCCTTTTATCTCGTCTTTCTAATTAATTCCTCTTATTTCCTTTACCTTTCTACATTTTTTTTCTCATTTTTCACTTTTTTCTTTTTCTTTTCTTTTTCTTAGTTTCCGTGTTTGTTTGTTTTTATTCTCTCGATTTGATGATTTTTGTGGCTGTTTTTCTACTTTTTTTCATTTTTTCTTTATTTCGTCTTCGTTTCTTTCCTTTTTTTTTAAGTTTATGTTATTTTGTGTTTTTTTGTCCTTTTTTTTCTTTTGTTTCTGATTTTTTATTTTTGTTTTTTTTTTCATTCGCAGTTTTACTTACTAATTCGTTTGGTTTTTTTTATAGTTTTTTTTTAGTTTCTTCTCTGTTCTATTTGTTAGCTGTTTATTTTGCTTTCGCTCGCATTTACATTCTTTTTTCAGTGTGTAAGGAGAGGAGAGGTAAACGCGCTTGTCTGATTCTGGGCAATGGAACACAAACAGTAATGTAAGAAATGTAAAGTGTTGCTAATGTTTTGTGTTGCTTGTGTCCCAGAATGCAATTGGTTCTGTGTTGTGTGTGTGTGTGTGTGTGTGTGTGTGTGTGTGTGTGTGTGTGTGTGTGTGTGTGTGTGTGTGTGTGTGTGTGTGTGTGTGTGTGTGTGTGTGTTGTGTGTGTGTTCTAGCTATTAATCTCTCTCTCTCTCTCTCTCTCTCTCTCTCTCTCTCTCTCTCTCTCTCTCTCTCTCTCTCTCTCTCTCTCTCTCTCTCTCTCTCTCTCTCTCTCTCTCTCTCTCTCTCTCTCTCTCTCTCTCTCTCTCTCTCTCTCTCTGTGTGTCTACCTGTGTATGTACAAAGGAGCTTGATATTAGCGCTTCGAGAAGTTGGCTTCATCTAATGTCACTTTCCCTACACTGGGTCCTTTGATCGCGTGGTTGGCGTCAGGAGAGCTAAGGGTCCCGAGGCTGCTGCTGTCGAGTGCACAGAGGGAAAGGCGGACGAGGCGGTGGCAGAACTGATGAGTGACTGATGATCCCCCAGTAGATGTCAGATTGCTTCAGTCGTTCCGCGCCATGATGAAGCTGGAAATAATACCTGGAAAGTTTCATGAGGAGGAGAAAAGGGTGAAAGAGGATGAGAGGAGAGGAAAGGAGCGTAGAATGAGGAGGGAAATAGATAGATAGATAGATAGATAGATAGATAGAGATTAGGTTAGGTTTTAAGATAGGCTGTACTCATAATACACCTTTAACCTGTAAAATGACCAAGATTATGTGTATGTAATGCATAAATAAGAGAGAGAGAGAGAGAGAGAGAGAGAGAGAGAGAGAGAGAGAGAGGATGTAGATGAGGAGTAAAAGTCTCGTGAGGGGAGAAGGGAAACAAAAAGAAGAGAGAAGAGAAGAAAAGCATAGAAGGAGAAAGAAAGAAGAGGAGAAAAGATGAATGGAAACTCAAGTAAATAAGAAGAAAAGAGGATAGGAAAGAATAAGAGCGTGGAAGGAGGAGAGAGAAAAGAGGATGAATGGAAACTAACGTAAATAAGAAGAGAGTAGGAAAACATGAAAGAAGAAAAGAGGATAGGAGAGAATAAGAGCGAGGAAGGAGGAGGAAGTAGAGAAAAGAGGGAGGAAGGTAGATTATTGAAAGATCGTGGGAGGCTGAGAGGGAGAAAAGGTAGATGACTTGTGAAAGAGTGAGGTAGATTAGAGAAACCGAAGGGAGCGCTAGAGAGGAGAAAAGTGGGAAGAAAAGAGGAGAGATGAGAAGGCGGACACTAGATACGTTGAGAGACTAAAAAAAAAACGAAGAGGAGGAGGAGGAGGAGAAGAAAGAAAAGAAACACGGCTTGGAAAGAAAAAAAAATACAAGAGAAAGGAAGATTAAAATGGAAGATAGAAAAAAAATGAAAAACTGGAAATGAAAGTCTTGTACGAGCGAGTGTAAATAGGAAATAGAAAGAGTAGAGGAAAAAAGGAAGGAAAAAAAAGACGAAATGAATGAAACGGAGAAGAAAAATCAAATAGGAAAAAGTCACATAGGGTGTACCAGTAAAGAAAGATAGGGAGTTGAGAGAGAGAGAGAGAGAGAGAGAGAGAGAGAGAGAGAGAGAGAGAGAGAGAGAGAGAGAGAGAGAGAGAGCTGGAGGAAGACTGTGGGATTGAATGTTTGGGAAGGAAAGAATATTAGAGAAAGAATCCAGAAGAAAACCGAATTGTAGAGAGAGAGAGAGAGAGAGAGAGAGAGAGAGAGAGAGAGAGAGAGAGAGAGAGAGATAGGAAACTGTAAGACTGAATGAATGAGATGAAAAAAAAAACAGTAGAGAAAAATAGGAAAAAAAAATACTGGATATAGGAAGAAAATATGGAAATATGAGAGAGAGAGAGAGAGAGAGAGAGAGAGAGAGAGAGAGAGAGTGTGTGTGTGTGTGTGTGTGTGGAGGAAAGCTGTAAGATTGAGTATTTGATCTGAGAGGATTGGCGAGGATTAGTAATATCTGACCGACTCCCAGCTGATGCTAATCCTTGCTGACACCTGTTGGCTAGCTTTCCTTCCTCCTCCTCCTCTTCCTCTTCTTCCTCCTCCTCCTCCTCCTCCTTCTTCTCATCTTCCTCTTCCTCCTCCTCGTTTTTCGATTTATTTATATCTTTTTCTTGCTTCTGATTTTTCTTTTTCTTCCTCCACTCTTAGGTTTTTATCATTTTTTTCATGTTTTTTCTTTTTTCCTCCTCCTCCATTTCCTCCTCCTCCTTTTCCTCTTCCTCTTCCTCTTCGTCCTCCTCCTCCTCCTCCTCCATCATCCATTTTTTTACGTTTTTTTACGTTTTCTTGTTTCTAATATTTTTTTCTTCCTCTTCAATTCTTCCTTTCTTATTTTTCTTCTCTTTTCTCATGTTTTCCTTTTCTCTTCCTTTTCCTCCTCCTCCTCCTCCTCTTCCTCTTCCTCTTCCTCTTCTTCCTCTTCCTCTTCCTCCTCCTCCTCCTCCTCCTCTCCTCCTCCTCCTCCACCATTTTTCCTCCTTCTTTCCTCCTCCTCCTCCTCCTCCTCCTCCTCCTCCTCCTCCTCCATTTTTCCTCCTTCTCTTCCTCCTCCTCCTCCTCCTCCTCCTCCACCATTTTTTCCTCCTCCTCCTCCTCCTCCTTCTCCACCATTTTTCCTCCTTCTCTTCCTCCTCCTCCTCCTCCTCCTCCTCCACCATTTTTTCCTCCTTCTCTTCCTCCTCCTCCTCCTCCTCCTCCACCATTTTTTCCTCCTTCTCTTCCTCCTCCTTCTCCTTCTCTTCCTGATTTACTCTCCCATTGGCTTCTACACACTTCCCTTTCTAGACATGCACGTGAATTTGTGTGTGTGTGTGTGTGTGTGTGTGTGTGTGTGTGTGTGTGTGTGTGTGTGTAATTTCACCACCACGGTCACCTGCTGGTCACCCAGCCAGTCTTTCCCATTACGGAGCGAGTTCAGAGCACATAGACCGATCTTCGGGTAGGACTGAAACCACATCATACACCGGGAAAGCGAGGTCACAACCCCTCGAGTTACATCCCGTACCTATTTATTGCTAGGTGAACAGGGGCTACACATTAAGAGGCTTGCCCATTTGCCTCGCCATGCCGGGACTCGAACCCGGCCCTCTCGATTGTGAGTCGAGCGTGCTAACCACTACACTACGCGGTGTGTGTGTGTGTAATTCACTGTTCACTGTTTGATCTGCTGCAGTCTCTGACGAGACAGCCAGACGTTACCCTACGGAACGAGCTCAGAGCTCATTGTTTCCGATCTTCGGATAGGCCTGAGACCAGGCACACACCACACACCGGGACAACAAGGTCACAACTCCTCGATTTACATCCCGTACCTACTCACTGCTAGGTGAACAGGGGCTACACGTGAAAGGAGACACATCCAAATATCTCCACCCGGCCGGGGAATCGAACCCCGGTCATCTGGCTTGTAAAGCCAGCGCTCTAACCACTGAGCTACCGGGCCGTGTGTGTGTGTGTGTGTGTGTGTGTGTGTGTGTGTGTGTGTGTGTGTGTGTGTGTGTGTGTGTGTGTTTATATTTGGTGTTTTTTCTTCTTTTCTTATTTTATTGGTAAATGTAGATTATATTCATTTAATGAGTTTTTAGTTGTCTTATTTGTTATTCGTCTATTTTTTTCTTTCTCTTTTCTTTTTTCTAATATTTTTTCTTCTGTTCCTTTTTTTTCTTCCGTAGATTCTTTTGCCGTTTTTTCTGTTTTTCTTCTTTTTCGTTTTCTTTTTTTTTCTTTTTTTCTTGATTCTAATATTTTCTTTTCTTCCTTTTCTCTTCGATATTCCTCTTTTTCTCATGTTTTCCATTTCTCTTCATCTTTTATTCTCATCCTTTTCCATCCTCCTCCTCCTCCTCCTGCTCTGCTTTCCTCCTCCTCCTCCTCCTCCTCCTCCTCCTCCTCCTCCTCCTCCTCCTCCTCCTCCTCCTCCTCCTCCTCCTCCTCCTCCTCCTCCTCCTCCTCCTCCTCCTCCTCCTCCTCTTCCTCCTTCCATTCCTCTTATTCCTCCTCTTCTCTCCAGTGCTTTAATAATAACACTTTTCCGAATTAATAAATAATCACGAAAAATATTAAAAAGATGGGAAAACAACAAGATTATAACTAGTCGCTATGAAAAGTTAGTTTGCGAATTTCCATCAACATTTTCATGGCAAAAATGTTTTCTTGTGTGTATTTTTTGATATAGGAAGGTTAATATTGTTTTTTTTATTTTATTTGTTTTGGTTTTCCAGGAGAGAAATATTTCCTTGTATTGTTTGTATAGAAGACTGAATTTCCACGTACGCGATTTGGCTTGACTAAAGCACTTCGAGCAAATGGGCGCGCACACACACACACACACACACACACACACACACACACACACACACACACACACACACACACACACACACACACACACACACACACACACACACACACACACACACACAATTCCAGGATTTCTCTCTCCAGCTGGGAATTCCTATTGACCTTTCCAAAATATGAAATAAAGTGATTTGGCACACGAGGCAAGAGCTACCATTTAAACACACACACACACACACACACACACACACACACACACACACACACACACACACACACACACACACACACACACACACACACACACACACACACACACACACACACCTAGGGCCGCTTAAGTTTCTCCCAATTTTTGTAAGTTTGTAGACAGTCTCTTGAAGTTTGCCAAGTCTGGAGTGAAAGAATAGAGCGAGGACACGTTCTTCGCATTATCTCGGCAAACGTTTCTCGCCAAG
>NC_059303.1:16615708-16623208 GCF_017591435.1 Portunus trituberculatus | reverse complement strand
CTCATTCTGATGTGTTTGAGTAGATAAATGAGCAGTATTGATATTCTTGACGTGGGTTGGAAGGTAAAGTGAAGGCAGCAATACCCTCCGTGCTGCGTCTGCGGAGATGTGGTTTGTGGTTTGTCTAGTTGTGCTTTGGCTACGATAATGAAGGAATGCTGCTGTGTTTTGGGTCTTTTTACTCATGATTTACTGGGTGTCTATTCATTTTAGTGTTTTCTTGGTATCGTTTATATTTTACTATTTATTTTTCTATGCTAGAAGGAAACCCAGCCAAGGGCAACAAAAACTGTGATTAGAAATAAAAATGCCCACTGAGGTGCTGGTTCCAAAACTGGTCTTAAGAAATGTGGTCGAAATGGGACTCCGAGGATAGTAAAGGAGTCATCAGTTTTGTTATTATGCGTCGAATTTAGTGTAAGTGACGAGGATACAACTTTGGTGCTTAAGGATATAGAGTGTGGATTTTAGAGTTCGCTTTCCTGTTAACCCCTTCAGTTCCATGATGTGTTTCCATATTTATTCTGGTTACTATTTGGCGATTACATTCAGCTTCAGAAAATCATGTGTGGGATTGAAATAGCGATGACTCTGGCTATTAATCTTCTGACCTCCATAGAGCTTTCCTAATATCAATAACATCATCTAATCGTACACAAATCTCGTAATAAAAATGTTTCCCAGTATTGAAGAGGAAAACAATTTTTATTAACTCATAAAATTCACAGCAAAAAAAAAAAAAATCCTGAAGTTTGGTACCACGTGCACTGAGAAGAAATGTCCAATGAATAAGAGAGTTAAAAAAAATCCATTAATGAGCAGGAGACGAGAAGAACAATATTTCGAGAAGTTCATCAGAAAATCAAAAGAAAATATCACATGAAAATGAAAGAAAACAACAACTAAACCCGAGATGAGATGAAAACCAAGACACTGAATAAAATAAAACGAAAAGAAATTGAAGAAGAAGAAGGAGAGGAAGAGGAAGATGAACAAAAAAGGAAGAAGAAAATTATTACACCAAAGGAACAAACATTACTACCTCGCTTAAAAGTTCATTGCGTCTTCCCTCATATATTTTTTTTCCTCTTATTTCCTGAAGACATCTTGTGCCATAGGTCAAGGGGCGCTGCTGGGGGACACTCACACGCCCTCCAGTGTCCACTCACTCCCACAGGAAAAGTCCAAGGGTGAAAAACGGGGCGAGGAGGCGCAGGCGAAGGGGCGCGGCTTATCCTCAAATTTATAGCCAGCAGGTTAGTGAGTGGGGAAAGTTTCTGTATATTCATGGTGGATTTGTAAGGTTTGCCTGTCCGTGTGTGTGTGTGTGTGTGTGTGTGTGTGTGTGTGTGTGTGTGTGTGTGTGTGTGTGTGTGTGTGGCTATCGAAGTAAATTTTATGCACTTGCTAAAGACAAGACACGTTTTTTCCCCACTTCTTTTTCAGTGGTCATTTATTTCCTCCATATTTTGCAGACTTTTACGGAAATTGGTATCTTTATTTGTTTCACTCACCTTGCTTCACACACACACACACACACACACACACACACACACACACTCATATTTCACTATTTCCTTCGCGTGTTGCCTCCGTCGCGTGGTTCCTCCCATTTGTCAGTGTCTGGTGTTGGTTCTGAGGTTTCGCCCGACTCACTGAACCGAACCCGTGAGCTTCTCCTGTTGTCGTGAGTGTGTGTGTGTGTGTGTGTGTGTGTGTGTGTGTGTGTGTGTGTGTGTGTGAAGGCAGACATTTCAGAAGAGGTTTTGTTTATTTTTTTTTATTTGATAATGTTTTCGCTCATTTGTTAGTAAAACTGTATTATTTTGAGAGAGAGAGAGAGAGAGAGAGAGAGAGAGAGAGAGAGAGAGAGAGAGAGAGAGAGAGAGAGAGACGGCAGAGAGGAGAGAAATTAAGACCGGATTAAAGTAAAGAGTGTCATCACCAGCAGCCGTTATTCTTCGTTGTCCGGATAAGTGACGATGACGACAACCGCAACCGGACAAAATAAACTAAGACAAATCCGGATCTCCACGCTACGAATTCCTTCTTTGCCGGCGACGCTGCGAAGGAAATTAATATCTCGTTTATCCGAATTCCACAGCCGCCCAGTCCGGTTCCGGCGCTCGTTTGACCGGATATTGTGGCGTTGGTGGCGGAGAGGAAAGGTTTTTGCTGTCTGATGTTGGTATATTTGCAGGAGACTTTTTTTCTCTCTTTTTCCTTTACATGCCGTGTTTTGCTTTTTAACCACGTGACAGACAGACAGACAGACAGACAGACAGACAGACAGACAGACAAGTATTAACCCCTTTAGCACTATGTCGCGTTTTCATATTCATTCTGCTTACTATCTGATGACTTTCTACAGCTTCAGAAACTCATGTTGGTTGATTAAAATAGTGAAGACTGTGGCTACTAATCGTCTGACCTCCATAGACCCTTCCTAATATCAATAAAATAATCTAATGGTGCATAAATCTCAAAGAAAAAATGTGTACTAGTACTGAATGGGTTAAGATAGGCAGAAACACAAAAGAACAGACATATAGACAAAAAATACGCATAAATATACATACAGCAAAACAGACAAACGGGTAGACGGAAACATAGACAAAGATAGAGACATATAGATGAACAGACAGGCAAAGAAACGAAAATACAAACAGACAGACAGACAGAGAGACATATCAAGGGAGAAGGAAAAAAGAGAAGAATGTGAAGAAGGAAGGGAGAGGAGGGAAGTGCAAGAGGGTGAGAGGAAACAAAGGAGGGACAAAAAAAGAACATTGTTTCCCTCTTGAGTGCTTCGAGTTGAGGACTTTTCCCTCTTCCTATTAATTAACTTTTCTTTCCCATGTTAAAAGAATTTGGTGTATTTTCTAATCCCACTCGTTACTTTTTTTTTAACTTTTAATATTGTATCGTGTGTGTTCTATTGTTTCTATTATTCTTTCTTATTTTTCCTTTCCTATATTTTTATGATCGTGCACAGTTTCAATTTACTCTGGTTTTCCTCTTTTCTTTTTCCTTCCCTTTTTTTTCTGTTGCTATTTTTCTATTTAAGTTGTTATTATCTTTTCGGTTTCTTCTTTCCTGTTTCATTATTTTTCTCTTTCTTCCTTTCTTTCCTTTTCTCTCTTCTACATCTATTGCTCCATTTATCGCACTCTCTTCTCTTCCTCTTTCTTTCCTTCCGCGAGAGAGAGAGAGAGAGAGAGAGAGAGAGAGAAATAGAGGTGTGTGTGTGTGTGTGTGTGTGTGTGTGTGTGTGTGTGTGTGTGTGTGTGTGTGTGTGTGTGTGCGTGCGTACGTTTCCAGACATTGAAAGCAATCCTAATTCTGAAGAGTGAGTTTATTAAAATTTCATAATGATAAACACGTTCTTAGCAATAATATCGTGAGTCATATGAATGTTTTATTACTTTTCATCTAATACTCTGATTGTGTGTATGTGTGTGTGTGTGTGTGTGTGTGTGTGTGTGTGTGTGTGTGTGTGTGTGTGTGTGTGTGTGTGTGTGTGTGTGTGTGTGTGTGTGTGTGTGTGTGTGTAACTTATTCATCTGGTAACACTGATTTTCTTCGAAGTTTAAAAGCACATGTATTGTTACAGTTTATGCCTTTTACTGTATTATTAGCGTGCAATATATTAGTAATTCATTAACCCAAGAAAGCTGTATTACTTTTAACCTCTCCATCAAGACCATAACAGCATTTCGTCAAGATGGGAAGAACACAAAACAACACTAACTTCCACCAAAACTAAAACACCCTTAAGAAAAACCCAAACAAACAGTAGAACAACACAACGAAACACAACACAACCCCCACGAGACAATACCTAAAACTCACGAAAACTCAGCAAAACTTACCAAAAACTCACCAAAACTTACCAAAAACTCACCAAAGCACATCCCTTCATACTAACATCCATAACATTACACCTGCATTACATTTTACCTACATGTATCAGGAAAGAGGACAGGCAACACAGTGACAGGCAACACAGTGACAGCCAACACAAACAGCAACACAAACACCAACACCCACAGCAACTCAAGGCAAAATTCAACACACAGGGATGATTGTAGTGTTGCAGTGTTGATGAAGCGAGCGTGTTGACGCCTCCTTGCATGAGAGAGAGAGAGAGAGAGAGAGAGAGAGAGAGAGAGAGAGAGAGAGAGAGAGAGAGAGAGAGAGAGAGAGAGAGAGAGAGAGAGAGAGAGAGAGAGAGGACAACTTTAAGACTATGCAAAACTGGAAACCTCACCAGGAAAACAATTTGGGATCGTGTTATGGGGAGACAGATTCCTGGGAGAGGAGTGAGAGTGGGCTGGGGAGAGTGGACGAGTGAGAACGTGGGCGTGAAGACAGATTTGGGGTTGGGAGTGAGGGGAGTGTGTTGGCCAGTGTACGCTGGAGAGAAAGAGAGAGAGAGAGAGAGAGGAGAGGAAGAGGGAGAGTAGATAGGTGTAAATGGGTGGGATTATCCATTTCTGTGGGTGTAGAAATGGGTGTAGTAGGTGGAATAGCAAGGTTCTGTGTGGCTGTGAGTGTGGGTAGGTGTGATTACTACTCTCTCTCTCTCTCTCTCTCTCTCTCTCTCTCTCTCTCTCTCTCTCTCTCTCTCTCTCTCTCTCTCTCTCTCTCTCTCTCTCTCTCTCTCTCTCTCTCTCTCTCTCTCTCTCTCTCTCTCTCTCTCTCTCAGAAGGGATCAAGGAGCTTACCTGTCTTGATAGGTTCATTATTTGGGTTCAGGCGGAGGATCCTTTTGGTCACACGTGTTGTTGTCTTACCTGGCTCACCTGTGCTCCTCGCCAGGTGTCATTAGTGCGCACAAAACCTAAATAATTCTACTGTCTTTTCCTCCTCTCAGAATCTCAAATGACGTCTACTTGTCTTGCCTACAAAATTGCTGTGCTTATTGATCTACCAAGGCAGAGGAGAGAGAGGAGAGAGGGAGAGGGAGAGTATATATAAATTCATAATAGTTTTTCCAGACTTCACTTTTCGTTCGTTTACTTCGTCTGGAATTATTTCATCACATTTATTTGCTTTTAATTATTTTCCCTGCGTACTTTCGTGTGTTTTCGTGAGTGTGTGCTTGTTTACTTTGTATGTGTGTGTGTGTGTTTGTATGTATGTAGTGTGATGTTATTTGTATGTGTGTGCATGTGAGTATGTATGAGTGAATGCATGTGTGTATGTATGTATTCTCTGTACGTAGATAAGTTTAATATGTATGTAAATCTGTTAGTTTCTCTGTCAGTTTGCTATTTCTGTACCTTCTCTTGAATGGCACTTAATATTTCAACTTCAAAATTAATATACTCTTGTTACTTCATTAGTCTACGCGGTGTAAAGTGTCTGCCTCTCTTCCTCTCCACCTAGCTTGTAGTGTGTGTCAATGTGTGCGAGATCTAATATGTCCGCGTGTGTGTCTGTTATCTGGCTTACATATATCCATTTACTTATATTTCTTTATGCTTGACCTCAAAACTAGGACGCATTTTTACTACCAGCTTTGAGTATTATTAGAGAATTTCCTTTATATGAGAAAGAGTGTATGGATGTCAGAAGATTAATGCACAGAGTCTACACTATTTCAATCCCTCACATAAGTGTCTGAAGCTTCATAAAATCACCAAATACTAAGCAGAATAAATATGAAAACACGTCATGGTACTGAAGGGGTTGAGTGTTCATGTCGCCACTTCGCTGTATGTCTTTAAGTTCGTCTTTCCTTTCCTGGCTCTCGCACTCTGTCTAGCTGTCTGTCGCTGTCTGTGTGTGGCTGGTAACACGCCACACACTCTCAGGAGACGCTGCCAGATTATCCCTAAAACTACTGTCATTATCTTATTTTTAGAGACGCGGCTTGAGTGATGAGTATCCTCCTCCTTCTCCTCCTCCTCTTCCTCTTCCTCCTCCTCTCTTCTGATCTTCCTCCTTCTCGTCTTCCTGTAGTCCTTTGTGTTTTATTCACTTTCTCCATTTCTTTTATTCTTTTTTCTTTGTTTCAGTGTCTCTCTTAAAATGATATCTGCCTGTTTTGTCTGTGCTCTCTCTCTCTCTCTCTCTCTCTCTCTCTCTCTCTCTCTCTCTCTCTCTCTCTCTCTCTCTCTCTCTCTCTCTCTCTCTCTCTCTCTCTCTCTCTCTCTCTCTCTCTCTCTCTCTCTCTCTCTCTCTCTCTCTCTCTCTCTCTCTCTCTCTCTCTCTCTCTCTCTTTATTCTATTTTTATCTATTTCAAAGTATTTTCCTTTACCTTCTCATTCTTCTCCTGTAACTCCTTCTCCTAATCCACCTCCACCTTTTCTCCTCCTCCTCCTCCTCCTCCTCCTCCTTCTTCTCTTCCACCTTCTCCTCCTTCACCTTTTCCTCTTCCTCCTCTTCCTTCTTTTCTTTCTTTTCTTCCTCCTCCTTCTCCTGTTCCTCCTCTTCCTGTCACTTCTTTCCATCTTTTAATGCCCTACATTCTTTCCACAAAGAGAGAGAGAGAGAGAGAGAGAGAGAGAGAGAGAGAGAGAGAGAGAGAGAGAGAGAGAGAGAGAGAGAGAGAATTTGCTCCCTTTTATATTCTTTATCTCTTTTAAGGTCATTCCAAAAGGTTTCGATGGAATGTTTCCTTTTTCTTTGTCATTCCAATGATTTTGCCGGGAACTCTGCTACTTTATTCCGAGTGTAGATAGGAATAAGTAATTTGACTTCAATTTGTACTGAAGCTTAGAGTTGAGTTTTAAAAGGAACGCATAGATTAATTCACTCTTTTTAGTACTGAGACGAGTTTTCACCATTAGTTTTGGGTGCGATTAGACGGTTTTATTGATATTGGGAGGGTCTATGGAGGTCAGAAGATTAATGGCCGGAGTCTTCGCTAGCATAATCCCCCACATACGTTTCCGAAACTGTGTAAAATCGTCAAATAGTGAGAGGAATGAATAAGAAAAACGTGCCCTGGTACTGAAGGGATTAATCATGTACCAGGTAATTCAAATATTGTGTGAGGTACAGTAGAACCATGCGTGCTTTGGGGTCCGAGGGGTCTCCAAGCGCACGGGTTCGAATCCTGTCCACGGTCCGAGTGTAGGTTGGGCTTCCTCACTCGGGGCAACAGTTTCCTAGCGGGTGGGCTTTGAGATAGGAGGTACCCCAACAAGTATCCCCTTTAGCGCAGAAATTCCCACGAAAAGCCCACATGGTATAAATGAAAAAGAATATAAAAAACATGTGAAAATAGTATTGAATAATTAACATTGTAGAATTTACCAGTCAATTGGACAATGTAGTTTAAATTTTTGCAGTGGATATGGAAACAATAATCAGTAGTAGTAGTAGTCTAAATGATATGCGTTTTCTCTCTCTCTCTCTCTCTCTCTCTCTCTCTCTCTCTCTCTCTCTCTCTCTCTCTCTCTCTCTCTCTCTCTCTCTCTCTCTAGGGATGTTGATGTTCTCTCTTCCATTACTACAGAAAGAGAGAGAGAGAGAGAGAGAGAGAGAGA
>NC_059303.1:16605708-16613208 GCF_017591435.1 Portunus trituberculatus | reverse complement strand
ACGCGCGCATTTCTCTCCAAACTCCTGCATGTCTGTCCAACTCTGGCATTCCGACACCTCAGCAAATGCTCTCTCTCTCTCTCTCTCTCTCTCTCTCTCTCTCTCTCTCTCTCTCTCTCTCTCTCTCTCTCTCTCTCTCTCTCTCTCTCTCTCTCTCTCTCTCTCTCTCTCTCTCTCTCTCTCTCTCTCTCTCTCTCTCTCTCTCTCTCTCTCTCTCTCTCTCTCTCTCTCTCTCTCTCTCTCTCTCTCTCTCTCTCTCTCTCTCTCTCTCTCTCTCTCTCTCTCTCTCTCTCTCTCTCTCTCTCTCTCTCTCTCTCTCTCTCTCTCTCTCTCTCTCTCTCTCTCTCTCTCTCTCTCTTAATCACACACACTTCCACACACACACACACACACACACACACACACACACACACACACACACACACACACACACACACACACACACACACACACACACACACACACACACACACACACACACACACACACACACACACTCTTAAAGTAGAGCCACACACCTGCGCTGCGTGGGTGGGGAGGAAGGAAAGGTTTGGTCAGGTACGAGACTCGCTTTAAGAGGCGCCCAGCCAGCACGAACGTCGCTAAGAGAGAGAGAGAGAGAGAGAGAGAGAGAGAGAGAGAGAGAGAGAGAGAGAGAGAGAGAGAGAGAGAGAGATTATACACATTTTTAGGGCTGAAAAACTGAATTACTCTATTTTTTCTCTTGAATTTTTCTTTCCTCTTTGACAAAAAAAATTAAATTACACTTTGTTTTTGGACCGTAATTTTCGAGCTATGACTTACGGACTCCCAGGGGATTAGAGAGAGAGAGAGAGAGAGAGAGAGAGAGAGAGAGAGAGAGAGAGAGAGAGAGAGAGAGAGAGAGAGAGAGAGAGAGAGAGAGACAGGAAGAAACAGGGTGGGATGCACATATATCTTTAATAGCCATTGGTATTAATAGCACACGTGTATATTTAGATAATCAAAAAGGAATGAATGGAAAGTTGTAAACACGAGTGAGATTCGGTGACGTAGACCTCCTTTGTACCTTAGCTCTCCTCTTCCTCCTCTTCCTCCTTCTCCTACTCTTCCTGACGTCATAACTCATTCCAAACCATACCAGAGACCTTGGCTACAGTTTAAGAGCAGCTCGTGAACCCAGAATAGATGCTCGTTTTTCTCTTGTCTTGCCTTCTCATTCTTCGTTTTAAAGTCGAGGTCAAGGATTAGGAAAGCGGTGTTTGAATAGCCGGGTGAACACTTTAATGGCTGGAAATCGTATCTGATTCTCTGTTCTATTTTTTTTTCTTTTTAATTTTCTCTCTCTTTTCTGTCTCTCTCTCTCTCTCTCTCTCTCTCTCTCTTTTCAGTCTCTCTCTCTTTTTTCTGTCTCTCTCTCTTTTCTGTCTCACTCTCTTTTTTCTGTCTCTCTCTCTCTCTCTCTCTCTCTCTCTCTCTCTCTCTCTCTCTCTCTCTCTCTCTCTCTCTCTCTCTCTCTCTCTCTCTCTCTCTCTCTCTCTCTCTCTCTCTCTCTCTCTCTCTCTCTCTCTGTGTGTGTGTGTGTGTGTGTGTGTGTGTGTGTGTGTGTGTGTGTGTGTGTGTGTGTTTAAATGTAGTAAGTTTTTGCACTGTTTTGCCATTTTGTGTTTTATGTTGTTTTTTTTGTCTTTTTTCTTTTTTGTTATTTTCTTTTTCTTTTTTGTTTTGCTGTTTTATTTTTCTTCACATTAAGTTAATTCCGCGTTTTCTGTTTGCATATTTCGCACTCTTTCTTTCTCTCTTTCTTTCTTTCTTTCTTCTTTTCTTTCTTTCATTCGTTATTTATTTATTCATTTATTTGTTTATTTATTTACTTTTTCTTTCTTTCTTTATTTATTTATTCATTCATTACTTATCTTTTATTGATTTATTTATTTATTTATTCATTCATTCATTTAGAGAGAGAGAGAGAGAGAGAGAGAGAGAGAGAGAGAGAGAGTGATAGGATAATGAATCAAATTCCAAGCCAACCTGGACATTTTTCACCTGAGTCAATACAAATATTTATAGTACAATGTGAAGGTAATGACTGCAATTCATATAGATAATGTGTTCATTTGTGTTGCGTTCCATAGGTAATGTTGGAGATCGGCCTTTGTTATTTCCTCTGCTGTTTTTACTATATTTTCATTGTGTTAAAATTTTTCTTTTCCTGTTTTTTTCTCTGCTATCCTAACCTAACCTAGCATGACACGTTTTTCACATTTTTTTCTGCTTATTATTTGGTGGTTTTATAAAGTTTCAGATTCTTGTGTGGGGAATGAAATAATGAAAACTCTGCTCATTAATCTTCTTCCTTATATAGACCCTTTCTGTATTTTTTTTTTGTGTTTAAATCATTCTTTTCCTTTTTATTCTCTGCTCATTATTCCCTTCAGTAGCATGACACGTTATTCATATTTTTTCAGCTTATTATTTGGTGATTTTATAAAGTTTCAGATTCTTGTGTGGGGATTGAAATAGTGGAGAATTCGGTCATTAATCTTCTGTCATATATAAACCCTTTCTAATTTAATGAAATCGTTCGATCATACTCAAAACTCATGGTAAAATCTGTGTCTTAGTACTGAGGGGTTAAAACCGTTTTAGATTCTTCCGTTGGGATTGAAATAGTGAAGACTCTTGCCATTGATCTTCTGCCTACATAGACTCTTTCTAGTCTATATAAAATCGTTTAGTCATACCCAAACCTCATGGTAAAGAAAAAATGTCTAAGTATTAAAGGGGTTAAACTGTTTTCCTTTTTATTTTCTACTTTCACATCATTGTCATTCATTAATTTCAAACATGTCTTGTCTTTGTTTCCATAATGTTCTCTTTGCTTTGTTAATTTATTTTCTGGGTTTTTTTTATTTTCCTTGAATTTATATTTTTCCTATCTATATTGAGTTTTTTCTTTTTTCTGTAAGCTTTATTTTTCTGCACTAAATCTTTCCCTTCAATTGTCATAGCGTGTTAAATTTTCATCTGAGTAGTGGACATGTATTATTTCTTCACTCGAATTCATAATATGTAATTTTCTTTTAATTTATTTTAACAATTTGTATTTTGTACATTACATCTTTCTTCTAATTATTTTTATTTATAGATTAATCTTTTCAAATGTTCCAAAATATTAACTTTTAATTCTATATTTTTGTTCACCTTGAGACTTTTTATTAATTATTTTTCAATCCAGTATTTTTCCCTTTGCTCTTTTTGCTTCACCTTGATTGTTTTCTTTTTTAAATCCTATTATTTACTCTTACTTTCATTCCATTCCAGGAAATTTTATCTTAATATTTTGCTGCACTTACCCCTTCTTCTTTTATTCATATACAGACACCTCAACCATTTTTTCTCTTAATTCAAACGCCAATTCATATATTCTTTCTATTTTCCTACGTCACAATGTTTCTCCAATGGTTCTTTTATATACTCTTTTACGCAGTGGCAGTATCATATTTTTCTGTATTTACCCCTATTTTCAATTCATATACAGACACATCAACCACTTTTTCTCTTAATTCAAACGCTAATTCATTTATTCTTTCTATTTTCCCAACGTCGCAATTGTTTCTCCAATGGTTCTTATATATACTGCGTTGCATAGTGGCAGTATCGTAACCAATGAGACTTAACCGAGGTGCGATTATTGTTACTCGAAAACTTCAAATATAGTCGACCATAGTAAGTTTTCTTAGCCCTAATTGGTGTTATATACATTTAGTCATCTTATATTTTGTTTTTCATTATATTTTCTCTTCTTAAATTCTTACAAAAAATCTTCTCTAAAACTCGAATTCTGTTTATTAAATTTTAAACACTTCATTCTCAATTATTGTTCCGTCTGGCTCTTTTCACACCCTCTTTCCCGACTCATGTGGCCTTCTTATCACCCTCCTCCAGCTCTCTCTCTCTCTCTCTCTCTCTCTCTCTCTCTCTCTCTCTCTCTCTCTCTCTCTCTCTCTCTCTCTCTCTCTCTCTCTCTCTCTCTCTCTCTCTCTCTCTCTCTCTCTCTCTCTCTCTCTCTCTCTCTCTCTCTCTCTCTCTCTCTCTCTCTCTCTCTCGAAGGTTAAGGGTCACAAGAGGGGTGACCAATTTCACGGCACATGTGACGGTCGTTCTGCTTCGTTCATTAGCATTTGCATCTGTGTGGCGGGAGAGAGTGAGAGGGAGAGAGAGGGACAGGTGAGAGGGACAGGTGAGAGAAGGGCGAGGAAAGGGAGACAGTTAGGAAGGTTGTCAGAGAAGAGTGAGTTTATCTAGATGAAAGAAACGAGTGTGAGAGAGAGAGAGAGAGAGAGAGAGAGAGAGAGAGAGAGAGAGAGAGAGAGAGAGAGAGAGTGAGAGTGAGGGTGTAAGTAATTGAGTGTGTAGGTGGTGTGTCGACGTGCCTTATTGATGTGTGTGTGTGTGTGTGTGTGTGTGTGTGTGTGTGTGTGTGTGTGTGTGTGTGTGTGTGTGTGTGTGTGTGTGTGTGTGTGTGTGTGTGCGCGCGTGCGTGCGTGCGTGCGTGTTTTGATTGTTCGATACTAAATACTTAAACAAATGATTTCCGACTTTGATCTCTCTCTCTCTCTCTCTCTCTCTCTCTCTCTCTCTCTCTCTCTCTCTCTCTCTCTCTCTCTCTCTCTCTCTCTCTCTCTCTCTCTCTCTCTCTCTCTCTCTCTCTCTCTCTCTCTCTCTCTCTCAGTAATACTATTTTTCTCATCTTCTACCTTCATATATTCCTGCCATCCTTCTCCTTCTTCCTCAATGTTGAAAGTGAATGAGGCAGAGAGAGGGAGGAGGAGGAGGAGGAGGAGGAGGAGGAGGAGGAGGAGGAGGAAGAGGAGGAGGAGGAGGAGGAGGAGGAAGAGGAGGAGGAGGAAACAAAGAGAGTAGAGGGACAGTAGAGGGGGGGGGGTTCCTATGGGTAGTGGAGGTATCGAATTTCTTGCCTATATCATCTCATCATCCTTTCTCATCATTCATCTGTTATCTTCATCACTAGTAAGTTTTCCCCCTCTATTCGTTTGTCCTTGTCATCTCTTCTCTTCTCTTCTCTTCTCTTCTCTTCTCTTCTCTTCTCTTCTCTTCTCTTCTCTTCTCTTCTCTTCTCTTCTCTCTCTCTCTCTCTCTCTCTCTCTCTCTCTCTCTCTCTCTCTCTCTCTCTCTCTCTCTCTCTCTCTCTCTCTCTCTCTCTCTCTCTCTCTCTCTCTCTCTCTCTCTCTTCATCTTGCTAAGTTGTTTTCTGTTTTCTGGTAATTCATTTTTCTTTTTTTTCATAATTTTTGTCCTTTTTTTCATGTCCTCTTTAATTTTACTTTTCCTCCATCTTACTGTGTTGTTTTATATTTCATAGTACTTCGTCTTACTTGCTTTTCTTACTTTTTCCTCTTTTTATTTTCTTTTTTTCATATCTCTATCTTATTCTTGGTACATTTTCCTTCCTGCTTCTTTTTTTTTTTTTTTTTGTCTTTTATTTTTCCTGAAGTCCTTATCCTGCTATTTCATCTTTCTCCCTTTCGTATTTTTCCTGAGTTCGTGTGTTGTGGCTTTTTCTTACATTCACTTTTTTTTCCTTCTCCTTTTTTTCTTTTTGTCGGTTTTATTTTGTGTTAAGTCGATGGGTAACTCTATATCTTCTCGTGGATTTCTCCTCTCTGGACAAGAGGTAGGGTCTCTTCTAAAAATATCAACTTGCTCATTTTTTTCTGCTGCCAAACTTCTTGTATACTTGTAATTGTGTTCATTTAGACAGACAACAATGGTTAGTTAGCGTTATCTTAGTTGCCTTTTTGTGTCTGTTAGGAAGTTTTGATAAATACAAAATAACGAAAGAAAGAGAGAGAGAGAGAGAGAGAGAGAGAGAGAGAGAGAGAGAGAGAGAGAGAGAGAGAGAGAGAGAGAGAGAGAGAGAGAGAGAGAGAGAGAGAGAGTTGAAGCACGTGGAAAGAAGAAGAGAAAAGATAAAGTTTTGAAGAGTGTGAGAAACAATGCGATCTAGTTGAAGCACGTGGAGAGAGAGAGAGAGAGAGAGAGAGAGAGAGAGAGAGAGAGAGAGAGAGAGAGAGAGAGAGAGAGAGAGAGAGAGAGAGAGAGAGAGAGACAGAAAGAGAGACAGAGAGAAACAGTATCAATGAATGGCAGAGGGAACGAATAGATAAGAACGGAGAAGGGAGACTTTAAAGATACGAATGAAAGAGTGTGAAAGAGAGAGAGAGAGAGAGAGAGAGAGAGAGAGAGAGAGAGAGAGAGAGAGAGATAGTGTACGTGAGTGAGCGAGTGAGAAAGATAAGAGCGAATGTGAGAGCTCGGTGATAAGGGGGGACGCAAAATGACAGCGGGAGAGAGATAAGAGAGTAAGGAGAGGGAACATGAATGAGAGAAGGGAGGGCAAGAAGGAATAAAAGAGCAAGAGAGGTCTTTAAGAATGAGAGAGAGAGAGAGAGAGAGAGAGAGAGAGAGAGAGAGAGAGAGAGAGAGAGAGAGAGAGAGGAAGGGAGTGGCGTTCTGGACAGGACTCCCTCACTCTCCCATCCTCCCTCCCTCTCCCTGGCCACATTCTGCCCATCCTACCGTCCTCTCACCTTTAGGCGGGCGTGGGCGGCTGCGGAGAGAGAGAGAGAGAGAGAGAGAGAGAGAGAGAGAGAGAGAGAGAGAGAGGAGAGGAGAAGAGTAGGGAGAGAAACACGTAGAGAGGAGAAGAAGGAAGGGGATGAGAGGAAATTGGAAAGAAAGGAGAGTTACTAGAGAGATACCGAAAAGGAAGGAGAAAATAAGAGTATTGCAAAGAAAGATAAGTGAATGAAAGAAAATAAATAATGAAATAATGACAGATAAAAAGAAAAGTGAGAAAAAGATAAACGAGAGAGAGAGAGACAGAGAGACAGACAGACAGACAGACAGACAGAGAGAGAGAGAAAGAGATTTAGGAGTGCCAAACCGTAAAGATATGACTAAATAGGAGGACGCAAGAAAGATATGGTACAACATTTTACGAATAAGAAAAATATGAAAAAAAAATAAAAGTCCTAACGAAGGCGTCGATGGGGAGACAAACTAAAGTAAGAATAAAAAAGAGTTAAGTCAGATGTGCAATTAAGAAAAAGATTTACCACAAAGACGACTCGTTATGAGAGAGAGAGAGAGAGAGCGAGAGAGGGAGAGAGAGAGATTATATACAGAAATACACGCACTTGGCTATATTAAATGGTGACATATAAATAAGAAAATATTTTAAAATGCTTGAAATAAATTGAGAGGGAAGAACCACACATAAAAAGCAGAGAAAAAAAGAAAGTAATAAAAAACTTGAAGAATCTCACAAATACAGGACGAGCGAACAGTGATAATTAAACGTGGCTAGTGAAGTCCCAAGAGTTATGGAAAACAAGCAGATGACTATAATTTCTACGCGTTTCCAAAATACATTAAGTGAAGCGTGTCCGAGGTAGATAAAGTTGATATGAATGTTGTGTTACTGAATACTTTATG
>NC_059303.1:16565708-16598208 GCF_017591435.1 Portunus trituberculatus | reverse complement strand
CTAATTTCTTGAAGGAAAGTAAAATCAGAGTGACCTTAATTAATTTCTGCTTCCAATTAGATGTCGTGTGAGTTTTTCTTTTTTTTTTTTCAATGTGTAATGAGGTTCAGCGAGACTTCCTTTTTTCACTTACTCTTGTAGGTTTAATTATCTTAGCGCAGTGTAGTGTCTCAAAAAAAAAAAAAAAGTCTCGCTCACCTCGTAGTTTATTTAATAATTGTTTGACTCTCATTCATAATTTCCTGCATTACATTTTTCAACACGCGTCTTTAGTCTCCTTTATGTCCTTTTTTTCGGAGGAGTCGCTTCTTTCCTTAGACTTCCATCCTGTCTTCTTTAACTTCCCTCTCCCTCTCTCCCTCCCTCCCTCCCTCCCTCCCTTCGGTTCTCTCACCCCCCCCCATGCCTGTCCTCTGCTTGTATTCATCTCGAGCTTCTCATCGTAAATAAAGACATTTTGGGCGGAATACAAAGTGCCTCTTATGCTAATCCAACCTTAAAACTATGAAGAGCTGTTTACTGAGAGAGAGAGAGAGAGAGAGAGAGAGAGAGAGAGAGAGAGAGAGAGAGAGAGAGAGCACATTTACGCTTACAGACATTAACAGACAGACAAGTAAACAGTTGACATGTTCATCCACACAGAAAGATAGATAAACAAATAAACTAAAAGACAGACAGACAGACCGACAGACAGATAAACAGACAGACAGACAGACAGACAGACAGACAAAGACACAAATAAACCAACTAACAAACACACGAACAGATAAAGAAACAACAGCTACTTTCCCACATTAAATATTTCCCGCAAAAACTTTCCAGAATTCTTTGTTGTTTATTCTTTCTCTCTCTCTCTCTCTCTCTCTCTCTCTCTCTCTCTCTCTCAGGTCATCGCATTCTTGTTAATGAAGTCTAAACATAACTCTTGATCAACGCTCATTACAATTACAACGAAGAAAGAGAAGACTATATAACGAGATGTAATTACAAAAGAATGCATCAATTATCCAGAAATCTGATGCATTGTGGGTAAACAAAGCCGTGTGTCTCGTATTCACTCATTACCTTACGTGAAAAATATAGCTGGAATGTAATAGCATCTTTTTTTTTATACCATGTGGGCTTTTCACGGGAATTTATGGGCTAAAGGGGATACATTTTCGGGGTACCTCCTATCTCAAAGCTCACCCGTTAGGAAACCATTGCACCAAGTGAGGAAGCCGAACCTGCATTCGGACCGTGGACAGGATTCGAACCCGTGCGCTTGGAGACCCCTCGGACCCTAAAGCACGCATGGTTCCACTGTACCACGGCGGCCTTATGTTATGTGTAGGAGACAGGCCAGGGAGAAAATATTGCCGATTATCAAAGAGTGTGAAATATTTTAACCTGTGAAACTCCTGAAAAACTCTCAAGGGATGGCGAGTCTTGCATGTCTAATATCGCAGTGTAAATTAGTGAAGAGTATTAAGGAATGTAGCAAATGTCATATCAGAGTTAATAAGATCGTGTAAGTTGTTGATATTATGTAAATGGTTTAATTTGACACTTAGTCTTTTTTTTATATATTCATTTTATTTTAGCGATGGGCTGAAATGTGTGTGTGTGTGTGTGTGTGTGTGTGTGTGTGTGTGTGTGTGTGTGTGTGTGTGTGTACCCTTTCGTCGGTCTGTCCGTCTGTCCGTCTATCCTCCTCTTTCCTCTTCCTCTTCCTCCTCCTCCTCCTCCTCCTCCTCCTCCTCCTCCTCCTCCTCCTCCTCCTCCTCCTCCTCCTCCTCCTCCTCCTCTTCAGCCTCAGCATTTGTGTATATATGTATTTATGTATATGTCTGTGTAACTGTGAAAGTAAGAGAGGAGACAGACGTACATAGGATGAAAGAGAGAGAGAGAGAGAGAGAGAGAGAGAGAGAGAGAGAGAGAGAGAGAGAGATGAAAGATAAGGCGCCTCCCTCATCCTCACTTTGATCACCGTATCGGAAAATGTGTTTTCCTCGTGTTGAGTCCTTTTGGCAACAACGTAAATAATGCACGTAGAGGGAGAGGGAAGGAGTGAGAGAGAGGGAGAGGGAGAGAACCGCTGGGGCCCATTTGTATATTAAAATATGTACCGCAGTTCTGACGGGGCAGGCGAATTATAGATAGCCGGGCCGGAAGAGAAGAAAATACGACTTGTTTACTGAGATGTGGACGAAGGTTGGCAGGACGAGGCTCTGTGTTGCTGAGTGGCAGCGGCTGGAGGGTGTTACGACCTTCAAGCAGCCTGACCCAGTGCCCTCAAGGAGCTGTGGGCACCAGTCACTGATTAGGTTAATCACTCTTATTAAATACAAAAATTAAGATAAGTAGTCAAGAGTGACTTGGCTTCAATGCAACAGTTCTTAACGAAAAAAAGGCAGTTCAAGGGTGTAACAGAACTGAAAAACTACTAATAAGGAAAGGTTAAGAGAAATAATTTAAATCTTTAACTAATTTATTAACAAAAATAAGCAGTTAACTTAACAACAAACAAAATTAAACTTAATGCCCGTGGATAGTTAAAAATATAGTAATCACATCCAAATAGAGAAAATAATAGCACTCACAAAAATATAGAATCACAAAATATAATAAATCAGGTAAATAAGTTTAACCTAACTGCTCAATACTGAAATAAGTCACCCGTGGAGGTTGTCAACACACCTGCAGCTCAACACCACATAAAAGAAATCTCATTAGGACCAGGAAATATAATAAATAAGCTGCGTATGGGTGAAAAAATGTATAATACGAGACCACAAAAATAAACAAGTACCACACTTACTAGAAGTAATAAGTAAACAAATTCACCACACACTTGCCCTCCCCTCTGGCTGGTACACACAATAATGAGTAAATCACCACAAATAATATGATTGTTAGCTAATATAACCACAATAAACACCCAAAATCTCTCTTGGCTATACCCACTCACAAAACGACAGCGTCTCCTGCGCTGGACAAAGACAAATCACCAAATATACCAGATAACACCCAAAACACCCAAAATATTCACACGTCACAAAACACAGTGACTTAAATAAGTGCCAAGGAGATGGTCTGAGATTGTGGCGTCGGTTCACAGGCCTTTGTCCGAGGGGAAAACATTACGTCACATGATGTCATCTGAGCACCCATTGGCTAACACTCTCTAAACCTACCAGAGGGCGTGATCAGAGTACCATCTCATTGGTTTTGGCTTCATCGCCTTCCTCTCACAAAGGCAATAGCAAACATGACGTCACGACACTCTCTAAAATCTCCGACGGGCACCCGCTTACACTAAAAGCATAGAAGTACATTATTACAATAAATATATATGAATCACGAAATACTAATGTAACATACAATGAAATAATAAATGGGTAAATATTACATACATAAGAAAGGCCGTCCTGAAAGCATTACAAATATATACACGACGAAAATATTACTGTCAGGGCGCCATCACAACTTAAGCTAAAACACAATACAATATAGTAAATATCTGACGGTCGTAACAAGGGAAATTAAATAAAAGTTTGATTTGGCAACTTTACGAAAAGAGGTTAGTGTAAAAATTATATCATGCATACGTGTCGGTGAGTTATAGGCATGTGTAGAATGGGGATGGTCAAATCGGAGGAGAGAAAATTCATTGATATATCGTATTACATCAGGAGTAAGAAAATATGAAAAAATTAAAGTAAATCATGTATGTGGAGGGAAGTGAATTAAAACACACTAACACTGAATGTAAATGCATCAACTGTAAAAGAGTCTTGGATGTTACGAATTAGAAAAAGACAAAAAAAAAAAAAAAAAAAAAAAAATATATATATATATATATATATATATATATATATATATATATATATATATATATATATATATATATATATATATATATATATATATATATATATATATATACCTTGTCGACTTGAATAGAAATACATAAGAAAGGTAAAAGTGTGTTGAAATAACGTGATGTCGCGGTTAAGTGTGCCGGTGATGATGACTGCTTGATATGGATAGGGAAAATTTGGGATACATAGTGAAGAAATTGAGTTGTTATGGATACAATACATGTGAGAGGATATGGATACGTGAAATTGTAGCCTCACTTAGTAGCGGAAAGACAATCCAGGAAGGAAAGCCAAGATGGATTGAAATAAAAAAAAAACTTAATTGTGGATGATACTGAGATAATTCTACGTAGCACAGTGGAGAAGTGGACAAAATGGCTAGGTGGAACAGGACAGGGAGAACATTTCATTACGTGGACAGAACTCAATAAGGATTATATGGAAACAGTGAAAGAAAAGTGGAAAGTGATACCAAGTGGAACAGGAGAGGAGGAGAGGTTGCATGTATAGAGAAAAGTGGATCAGGAGCATGTGGCGTTGTGGAGTGAATGTCAGGTGAAACAGACCAAGGAAATACTTATTGTGGAGGGGAAAAGTGGATTAGGAGCGTGGAGAATTGTGGTGTAGTGTGTTGGTGTGGTGGAAAAGTGTAGTGGAAACATAATAGTGGCTATGTTATTGTTTCTCCACCACCACCACCACCACCACCACCGTCTAGGACTCGTAAAGTAAAACAGATACGACATGTGTCTTTATGTGTTACTGAGCTGGGGTCACCTCTTATGATTCCAGAGAGAGAGAGAGAGAGAGAGAGAGAGAGAGAGAGAGAGAGAGAGAGAGAGAGAGAGAGAGAGAGAGAGAGAGAGAGAGAGAGAGAGAGAGAGAGAGAGAGAGAGAGAGAGAGAGAGAGAGAGAGAGAGAGAGAGATCTGTATGTCGTTCTGTCGATATGGATTACGTTTTCTCTGCCAGAATATATGAGCATTGCACGTGAACACAGCTCTCTCTCTCTCTCTCTCTCTCTCTCTCTCTCTCTCTCTCTCGGCAGCTGGTTCTCTTGTTAGGCAGGGGTGATTGAGTTTAGTGCAGCAAAAGTTGACATCGGCTGTATATTTGGGTGTGCGCCTCCTACACCCAGATGCCCTCAATGATAGGGTGTGTGTGTGTGTGTGTGTGTGTGTGTGTGTGTGTGTGTGTGTATGTGTGTGTGTATTGGTGTGGGTAGAAACTTGTATACACGCAAGCACACACTACACACCCTCCCACTTAAGAGAGAGAGAGAGAGAGAGAGAGAGAGAGAGAGAGACTGTAGGCCTAGGCAACACCACCGCCTTGTAACCTAATATCATCCGTCATCCTTATCCATAAATTTATCCCCCACTCTCTCTCTCTCTCTCTCTCTCTCTCTCTCTCTCTCTCTCTCTCTCTCTCTCCAAACATTCTATTTGAAGTCATAAAACCTTTTGCTATTTACATTACAATTGATTTATTCATTCATTATCCTTACCACTCACTTTACCACACTCCTGAATGCTTTCCGTGGCAGTGACCTTAAAATTTATTGTTCATGAAACTATTAGTGTGCATTCCAACTCTCTTTTCTCGTAGTAGCACCGTATTTTATTATTTTCTGAATCTCGTTAAAGAGTATTATGGGCCATTGAGAGAGAGAGAGAGAGAGAGAGAGAGAGAGAGAGAGAGAGAGAGAGAGAGAGGGAGAGGGAGAGGGAAGCATAAAAGTGTGTGGATTCCTCTGATGAATTTAGAATTTTTGAAAGCGACACTTAGCGGTGATTAAACGGGACAGAGACACACAATAATGAGTGGCCAGTGAGAGGAGGGTGATGTGCTGTATTTACTCTTAACCCCCGTCCGTATCATGACGTGTTTTCATATTCATTCTGCTTACTATTTGGCCATTTCATACAGCTTCAGAAATTTACGTGGGGAATTGAGATAGTGAAGACTCTGGCCATTAATTTCTTCAGTACTGGGACGCAATTTTACCTTGAGTTTTGGGTACAATTAGACGATTTTATTTATATTAGGAAGGGTCTATGGAGGTCAGAAGATTAATGGCCAGAGTCTTCACTATTCTAATCCCCACAAAAGTTTCTGAAGCTGTATAAAAATCACCAAACAGTAACCTGAGTGAATATGAAAACATGTCATGGTACTAAAAGGGTTGATCTTCTGACATCCATAGACCCTCCCTTACTAACGTAAATAGAATCGTCTAATCACACCCAAAACTCAAGGTAAAAATGGTCTCAGTACTGAAGGGGTTAATAGAGACTGTGTTTGATGGGAATATAATTACAGAGCGTGGGAACCTTGAATAAATTACCTGGTATTTAGTGGAGGACGTTTGGGTGCAGAGTGGCTGAAATTATATATTGGTCAAAAGTTTAGGTAAGTTAGTTTGAATTCGTTAGAGTTTATACGAGCTATGTTAGGTTAGTTTTGGCTTACGTTATGTTAGTTTGGTTGGGTTATATGCCCGTATTCCGAAACGCCTTCCCCTTTCACTGCGACAATATCACGAGGCCACACTGACAACTAGCTAGGTTTTTTAGGAGAGTTTTTCTTCTTTTAATAAACTAGAAATCATGCCAAAATATGTTAGCTTTAGTTGGGTTACACATTCGTAATCAGAAACACCTCTTCTCACTACGACAATTTCCTAAGGACACACTGACAATTAGGTAGATTTTCAGGAGAGTTTTTTCTTCTTTTAATAAACTAGAACTAATGCCAAAATATGACCAGAATCATAAATACTCTTAAAAACACGAGTATATTCAACTGGAGCCTTTGGAAAGCAGTGATGGTGAGAGAAGAAAGTGTGTCAGAATACGAATAGTAAGGATTGATGAAGTTATTTATAGTTAGATTACATTATGTCTAGTTGGATTATTATATTTAGTACAAGCTGGCAATTGTTGTTACATTTAGCAAGAACAAGTTGATATAGTGAAATGACCTTAGGGTAAGTTAATAATGATAGAGAGATATGCAGTATGTATTGTCAAGAGTTAAAATTAAAGTGTCCAAAATATTCGTCTTAAAAATAGTGGTGGTGGTAGTAGTGGTAGTAATAGCAGTAGTAGTAGTAGTAGTAGTAGTAGTAGTAGTAGTAGCAGTAGTAGTAGTAGTAGTAGTAGTAGTAGTAGTAGTAGTAGCAGCAGCAGCAGCAGCAGCAGCAGATAGCAGCAGCAGCAGCAGCAGCAGCAGCAGTAGTAGTGGTGTAGCAGCAGCAGCAGCAGTAGCAACAGCAGTGCAGTAGTAGCAGCAGTAGTGCAGTAGCAGTAATGCAGCAGAGGCAGCAGCAACAACAATAGCAGCAGCAGCAGCAGCAGCAGTAATAGCAGTAGCAGCAGCACTACCACCACACCACCACCACCACACACACACCACCACCACCACCACCACCAGCAGCAGCAGCAGCAGCAGCAGCAGCAGCAGCAGCAGCAGCAGCAGCAGCAGCAGCAGCAGCAGCAGCAGCAGCAGCAGCAGCAGCAGCAGCAGCAGCAGCAGCAGCAGCAGCAGCAGCAGCAGCAACAGCAGCAGCAGCAGCAGCAACAGCAGCAGCAGCAGCAGTAGCAGCAATAGTAGTAGCAGTAGTAGTAGAAGGAGTAGTAGTAGTAGTAGTAGTAGTAGTAGTAGCAATAATAGTAATAGTAGTAGTAACAGTAATAGTAATATTGATAGTAGTAGTAGTAGTAGTAGTAATAGTAATAGTAGTAGTAGTAGTACATAAGAAAATAAGAAAGGAGGGAAGCTGCAAGAGGCCGCCAGGCTTAATCTACCTAATTCCATCTATCTTCCCCATCCATGAATTTATCTAACCTTCTTTTAAAGCTCCCTATTGACTCAGCCCTCACTACATGACCACTGAAACCGTTCCACTCATCAACCACTCTGTTTGAAAACCAGTTTCTTCCCATTTCTTTCCTAAACCTGAATTTTTCAAGTTTAAATCCATTTTTTCTGGTTCTGTCCCCGTTAGTTATCCTAAGAACTACATTCATGTCCCCTCTGTTAAAACCCTTATACCACTTAAATACTTCTATCAGGTCTCCTCTTAACCTGCTTCTCTCTAAGGAATGCAGATTAAGTTTTTTCAGTCTCTCTTCATAGGGAATATCCCTCATTCCCTGTATCTTTTTAGTCATCCTCCTTTGCACTGACTCCAACAGAGCTATGTCCTTCCTGTAATGTGGGGACCAGAATTGTACCGCATAGTCAAGATGTGGCCTGACCAGCGCCAAGTATAATTTTAGTATTACTTCAGGACTCCTCCTTTTAACACTTCTAAAAATGAACCCTAATACTCTATTCGCCTTATTTCTGTCCTCAATACATTGCTTCCTTGTACCGAGATCAGAGCTAACTATGACTCCTAAATCTTTCTCATACTTGGAACTTCCTAGTGCCACGTTATCTATTGTGTACCTATTGCTTGGATTATCTCTACCTACGCTCAGCACCCTGCACTTGTTAATATTGAACTGCATTAGCCATCTATCTGTCCATTCTTTCATCCTATCCAAGTCAGCCTACAAAGCCTTGGCATCTGAATCGGACCTAATTAATCTACCTATCTTTGTGTCGTCCGCAAATTTACTGATATCACTATTAATAGTAGTAGTAGTAGTAGTAGTAGTAGTAGTAGTAGTAGTAGTAGTAGTAGTAGTAGTAGTTGTTGTAGTAGTAGTAGTAGTAGTAGTAGTAGCAAGAAAAGAAGTAATAGTAATAATAGTAACAGCAAAAATAGTAACTGTAGTAGTAGTAGTAACAATAATAGTAGTAGTAGTAGTAGTAGTAGTAGTAGTTTATAAGTTCCAATAAATGAGTTTAAATTCTTATAAAATTCAGTTCTTTTTTCGGAGCGTTCAAGACCATAATGTTGTAAAGACTTTTGTTCCTCGCAGCTTCCATGGCGGGAAAAATACTTTAGTTTTGCCTTGACTTACCTCACCTTTGTTCACGTTTGCTGTCCTTCACACGATCTTAAAATTTCATATATCCCCCCCTTCTCTCTCTCTCTCTCTCTCTCTCTCTCTCTCTCTCTCTCTCTCTCTCTCTCTCTCTCTCTCTCTCTCTCTCTCTCTCTCTCTCTCTCTCTCTCTCTTGCTTGTAACATTTTTCTTTGGCATACCTTCTTGTTCCTTCCTTCCATCCTCCTCCTCCTCCTCCTCCTCCTCCTCCTCCTCCTTTTCCTCCTCCTACGCCTTTGCAACCTCAGTCTTCCCTCCTCCATTTCATATTTTTTTGCTTCTTTTCCTGTCTTCCACTCGCTGTGTCTCGTGTCTTCCTCTTCCTTTCTCTTTTCCTCTTTTCCATTTCCACTTTTCCTCAATTTCTTTTCCTTTTCCTCTTTTGCACATCTTATTTACCACCTGCCTTCATATAGCGAGAGAGAGAGAGAGAGAGAGAGAGAGAGAGAGAGAGAGAGAGAGAGAGAGAGAGAGAGAGAGAGAGAGAGAGAGAGAGAGAGAATAATTTTTTCATTGATACCTTTGATGTTAGTGATCTCTCTCTCTCTCTCTCTCTCTCTCTCTCTCTCTCTCTCTCTCTCTCTCTCTCTCTCTCTCTCTCTCTCTCTCTCTCTCTCTCTCTCTCTCTCTCTCTCTCACACACACATTGACTAAGTTTAATTTACATGACCGGATAAATATGATGAGAGAGAGAGAGAGAGAGAGAGAGAGAGAGAGAGAGAGAGAGAGAGAGAGAGAGAGAGAGAGAGAGAGAGAGAGAGAGAGAGAAAGAGAGAGTGGTGGGTGAGAAGTGTTTGTGTAGGTACATATTTTCATCTTTGCCTGTGTATGTCTGCATGTATGTGTAAATGTACGCCAGCGAATTGCAATATTTCTTCACGGCTGACAGGAACAAAACGTGGAAAGCTGCTTGATAGTTGAGAGAGAGAGAGAGAGAGAGAGAGAGAGAGAGAGAGAGAGAGAGAGAGAGAGAAGAGACATACAGATTACTACCAAGAAGCAGAAATAAAATGAAAAATGAGATAGACAGACATATATGGAGAGAAGAGAGAGAAAAGAGAAAAGAGAAGATAGAAGAAAGAAGAGAGAAGAGACATTCAGATTACGACCAAGAAACAGGAAATAAATGAAAAACTAAACAAATCTTCAAACAAACACAGAAAGACACGAGAGAGACAGATAGATACACACACAGAGAGAGAGAGAGAGAGAGAGAGAGAGAGAGAGAGAGAGAGATGAATACAGACAATACAAACAGCAGACGCAAAAGGCAGAGAATAAATTTGACTTCCATATAAAGAGGGATACTAATAAAGTCCAATTAATGTCCACAAGATAGACAGATACAGGGACACAGAGAGACAGAGACAAATATAGACCACTACCAACAGACAGACAGGAAAAAAATAGCTACACGGTCGAGACAAGGACACAAACACTCCCACACATACACACACACATACAGGAAAAAAAGGCCTAATAACATTCACTAGAGAGAGGGAAGAGAAAAAACAACAGAAATATACTGATCATGACAAACAGACAGGGTAAAAATGATGGAAATAACCTCAAATATAATCCACAGGAGAAAGACAGACAGGAAGGAACAGTAAATATTGATCATGACAAACAGACAGAAAAAAAAAACTGACAAAAATAACCCCTTAATAATATCCACAAAAGACAGACAGACAGACAGAGAGAAACACACTAACAGCAAATATTGATCATGACAAATAGAGAGAACGAAAAAAAAACCCCAGACAATAACCTTTAATGAAATCCACAAAAGACAGATAGACAGACAGACAGAGAGATACACAGTGGCAGTAAATAACGCCACGTAATGCCCACAAGTATAGGGGAGTCCTGAGCCGCGCCATCCCTCCTGCACACACGCGAAGAAAAAAGTCCCCCCTAGCAGATCGCGATTCTCCTGTTTGGAAACCCTCTTAGGAACAAGCGATTGAATTCTCCTCCTGCGTGTGTGTGTAAAGAAGAAGAGGAGTAGAAGGAGAAGGAGGGATAGAAAAGAGAAGTAAAGTACATGGAACTGCAGGATTAAAGGATGTGCGTAGGAGAAGGAGTAACAGCAAGGATGAAAAATAAAGTAGTAGTAGTAAGTGAAGCGTGGAGAGAGAGAGAAACAGACAGAGAGAAAGAAAGAGAGAAGGAGAGGGAGCCGAAAAATAAGGAACACATGGCAGGTACAAGACAGAAGCTACAATGAATGATGTTGACAGTTCAGTGACGGACATGACAGACAGCAACACGTCATCATCACCTCTGGGACCACTGTGATATCTGAAGGTGAAGATGAAGGTGAAAGTGTAGGAGGCATTCTTATCATGCTTTCTTATCACCTTCAGTATGAGGAGGAGAAAGAAATGCAGCGTGTGAGACAGGGAAGGAAGAAAAAGGACATGTTATCTGTGCGTGTGTGTGTGTGTGTGTGTGTGTGTGTGTGTGTGTGTGTGTGTGTGTGTGTGTGTGTGTGTGTGTGGGAGACTTCACGGCATCTTATCAGGAGTTTCTCTAGTGCATGATAATTTTGTGGTAGCTTGGCTCAGGAAATCAGGCGGAAAACAGGCAGGGAGGAAGCAAGAGAATTATACGCCTCTGTAGCTCCTGGCGGGGTGGATAAGGTGAAGGTTAAGGAAGAGGTCAGTGGAGTGTTGTGGAAGTGTAGTGCCTGGGTAAGAGTGTGAAAGAGGTCAAATTTGTGGATAAGAGTATGTATTAGGAGTATGTGGATAAGAGAGGATATAAAGAATAAAAGTAGTGCATAGTGGATTGTGAATAGAGTGGAGTTTGTTGATGGTTCAGTGTGTGGAAGAGGTAGACTTTGTGGCTAAGAGATTGTGGAGAGAGAGTACGGCTTGCAAGTGGAGTGTGGAACAGTCTGGAAGAAGTGGAGTTTTTGAGGCAGTGGAGTGTGTATAGGCAGTAAAGTGTGGAGACAGTGGAGTGTGAAGGGAGTGGAACATTTATACAATGAACTGTTCAGAACTACAACAACAATCCAATCAAGAAAAAAAATAAAAAGAAAACGAACAGAAAACGACAAAATTCAGAAACTTTTAAACAACAAAGACAACACAAAGTAAAACAAAACAAGGTGAAAGAAAACGTAACCTGTGAACTGAAAAAGAGGAAATCACAAACTAGACTAAAGAAAAATTTTAAGCTGGTTCTTTCGATCACTGAGACGTGGAGCAGGAAGACACTTTGCTTGCAGAAGGATCAAGTTACGCTGCAGAATGAAAAACAGAATGAGATGTGACTTTAGTGAATTTCCTCCTTATGCTCGCCTACCTCCACCTGAGAACAATAAGAGGAGAAGGAGGAGGAAGAAGAAAAAAAGGAGAACGAAGAGGAAGAAGATAAGAAGATGATAATAACTAAATGCCAACAATATCACAATTTTCACGTCCCAAGCAGACCATGTTTAGATGTTTGTTGCTGGAAATGGTGACAAAGTGATGAGATGAGACGCGTAATGGTAATGATGGTGAAAGAAGGTGTGCAAAAAGCCCGTTATGTTGATACAGGTCGTAATAAAGAGAAGAAAATGATAATAAATATGAAGCAACGGTGATAGTGAGAATGATAATGGTGACGATGATATTACAATGCCCCAACGTTGCTAAATGGTGAGAACGTAATGGTGATAATGATTGGGGTGATGGTGATGACAAATAATAATGAGAGTAAGTGAATATATGACAAAAAGTTGCAATAGTGATGATATATAGTGGCTTACAGTGTTAATGAATTGAGTACTAATAGTAATGAGATTAAATAGCGAATAAGGTAAATAGTGATAGTGAAGGAATCTCTCTCTCTCTCTCTCTCTCTCTCTCTCTCTCTCTCTCTCTCTCTCTCTCTCTCTCTCTCTCTCTCTCTCTCTGTATCGAGGGAAGAACTTTATATTGCTTCTAGGGACTCTTGGGGCTAGGGCGGCGTTATTGTGGGCGTGTGTGTGTCCCTGAGGGCGTCCGACTAACCGTGGGGCAAGTGGCATCCCTAAAGGTGAGGAGGGGATCCTTAACCTCCTCAATTTACTCCTCTTATTGTCTTTCATTTGGCTCATTCTCTCTCTCTCTCTCTCTCTCTCTCTCTCTCTCTCTCTCTCTCTCTCTCTCTCTCTCTCTCTCTCTCTCTCTCTCTCTCTCTCTCTCTCTCTCTCTCTCTCTCTCTCTCTCTCTCTCTCTCTCTCTCTCTCTCTCATTCTATAGTGTGTGTGTGTGTGTTCGTGCGCGTTTGCCGATCAGTTGCAATAGAGTTGTTTACTAAAAAGAGCATCTCTCTCTCTCTCTCTCTCTCTCTCTCTCTCTCTCTCTCTCTCTCTCTCTCTCTCTCTCTCTCTCTCTCTCTCTCTCTCTCTCTCTCTCTCTCTCTCTCTCTCTCTCTCTCTCTCTCTCTCTCTCTCTCTCTCTCTCTCTCTCTCTCTCCCCCCTAACTCTCTCTCCCCCTCTCCCTCCCCTCCCGGCTTAGAGGTAAGCTCTGGATCCTTCCTGTGTGTGGAGATAGTCAGGAGGGAGGAGGGAGGAGGGAGGAGGAAGGGAGGAGGTAGGAAGAAGAGGAGGGGAGAAGAAGAGAGGTGTAGGGAGGCAAGGGGGAAGAATGGAGTGGCACGCTTTTGTGTAGTAAGGAGGAAGAGGAAGAGGGAGGAGGACGGGGACAGGCAGTAAGGAAGAAGAGGAGGAAGAGGAGGAGGAAGAGATGAGGAGGAGAGTGAGGAGAATAGTTTGAATTAATATGTATGATGGCTTTTTGTATATTTTTTTTTCTCCGGTCACTTCCTTTCACCATATCACACACATATACACACACACACACACACACACACACACACACACACACACACACACACACACACACACACACACACACACACACACACACACACACACACACACACACACACACACACACACACACACACGGACAGCTGACATATGACCATCTACAGAGCAACAGTGAACCAATTAAGATAAATGAAGGCAATTTTTCTTCAATTAACACAACGAAATGTTAGTCTATTTTTTTTTCCCTTCCATTTCCTGTTCCCTTACTCAAAACGTGAATTAAATTTCCTGCACGGCGGCCGTCGTCTGTTAATTAACACGTAGTTTAATTTCAGCATAAGTGCATAATGAATAAATGCTGACAGAAGCGAAGAGAAAAGAAAAACACGACTCCGTATTATGAGTTTAAGAAGAATATCAGCAGAAATAGAAGCAAGAGAGAGAGAGAGAGAGAGAGAGAGAGAGAGAGAGAGAGACAGACATAATGGCATACATACATACGGACAGATAGATAGATAGACAGACAGACAGACAGACAGACAGATAGGTAAACAGACAGACAGACAGACAGACAGACATAAAGGCATACATACATACAGACAGATAGATAGATAGACAGACAGACAGACAGACAGACAGACAGATAGATAGGCAAACAGAAAGAGAGACAGACAGACAGAAAGACAGACAGACAGACAGAAAGGCATACATACAGACAGACAGATAGATAGATAGATAGATAGATAGACAAGACAGACAGACAGACAGCCAGACAGACAGACAGACAGACAGAGAAAGAAAAAGGCAAATAATTGAAAGTTAAAGAAATAATGGACGTTTAATGAATATATACTAAAAAGGAAAAGAAAAAGACTTGCATTTTGAGTCTAAAAAGAAGAAAACGAGAATAAGGAAGAGAAAAGGGAGAAGAAGGGAAAAAAAGTGAAATTATGGAATAAGTGCATAATGAAGAATTGAAGAAATACTAATAAACGAAACAAGAATGGAAAAACGCGACCTCACACTAGAAACAAAAGAAAAGAAGAAGAAGAAGAAGAAGAAGAAGAAGAATGAGAATGATAATAACAATAAAAAAATAATATTAGTGATAATAATAATGATAGTGATAATAACAAAAAGAAGAAGAAAAGAAGAAGAAGAAGAAGAGAATCAAAAAAGAAGAAGAAGAAGGAAAGAGGAAAAGATAAAAAGATTAAACATTTCTCGAATAAACACAGAACAAAAGGATAAAAGAAGAGGAAAAACAAGGCCTGGTGATTTTTCCCAGAAGAAGAAAATGAGGGAGAAAGAGAAAGAACAGAAGACGAACAAGAAAATGAGAAACTGAAACATAAAGTTGTGAACACTAAGAATCCTGTCCCTCTCACTTTGTTCCTTCAAAGACGGAAGGGGAGACGAGGAGGAGGAAGAGGAGGAGAACGAGGAGAAGGAATAAGTAGAAGAAGAAGAAAAAGAAGGAGGAGGAGGAGGAGGAGGAGGAGGAGGACTTAGTGGTAAAGAAGAAGAAGGAGAAGGAGAAGAATGAAGAAAAGAAAAAGAAAAAGAAAAGGAAAAGAAGGAGAGAAGAAATAAAAGGAGAAAAAAGAAAAGCGTGGACTTAATAGAAAAAGAGAAGAAGAAGAAGGACATAGTGGAAAAGAGGGAGGAGAAGGGAGAAGAAAAAGAAGAAGAACAAGAACAAGAAGAAGAAGAAGAACATAGTGGAAAAGAAGTAGAAAAAGGAAAAGGATGATTAAGAAGAAGAAAAGAAGAAGAAGAAGAAGAAGAAGAAGAAGAAGAAGAAGAAGAAGAAGAAGAAGAAGAAGAAGAAGAAGAAGAGGAAGAAAAGAAATATAAAGGAAAATATAAAGAGAAAAGCGTGGATATAGTGGAAAAGGAGAAGAAAGAGAAAAAAAACATAGTGGAAAAGAATAAAAAGAAGAAGAAGAAAAAGAAAAAGAAAAAGAAGAAGAAGAAGAATAGGGAGAGAAGAAACAGGAAGGGGAATAAAAAGAGAAAGTCGTGGACATCATGACACACACTGAAGGAAGGAGAGGAAACTAACGTAGGTGGAATAATTTAAAATTGAGAGACTTCGGAAAGGTCAGATTTTTCATAAGGAAGACCATCACGAATATTGGAGAACGACATGACTGACGGGGAGCTGGAACAGGGCTAGAAGGGACTGGAAGGGACTGGAAGGGACTGGAAGGCGCTGGAAAGGGCTGGAAAGGAGGAAAGAGTTATAGAAGGGACTGGAAAGGGGTAAAAGATGGTTAGAAGAGGCTAGAAGGCGCTGGAAGAGGGATAGAAGAGACTGAAAGAGGCTGGAAAGGGATTAAAGATGAGTGGAAGGGCTTGGAAGATGCTAGAAAGGGCTGAGGGATGGCTAGAAAAGACTGGAAGGAGCTGGAAGGAAGTTAAAAGAGGCTGGAAGGCGCTGAAAAGAGCTGGAAAAGGACAAGAGGGCTAGAAGGGAATGGAAGAGGATGGAAATGGCTGGAAGATAGCTAGAAGGCGCTGAAGGAGGCTGGAAATGGCTCTTAAGATGACTAGAATAGACTGGAAGAGGCTGGAAAAGAATGTAAGATGGCTGGAAGATATCAGAAAAGGTATTGCTAGGAGAGACTGGAAGGGCTCGAAAAGGCACAACGAGAACTAAAAGGAGAGCAGAAGAGGCTGGAAGAAGGACTGTAAAGACAACTGGAAGAGGTGAAAGAGGGGCTGGAAGGTATCAGAAAAGGTATTGAGAGGAGAGACTGGAAGGACTGGAAAAAGCATGATGAGAGATTAAATGAGACGAGAAGAGGATGGAAGAAGGACTGGAAAGGCAACTGGAAGAGGTGAGAGAGGGGACTGGAAGGTATCAGGAAAATGGTCTGATTGAAGTGTCTTGAATAAGTTGAAGGAAAATGGGAAAAGGATTGAAGGGAGAAGGAAACTGGAAGAGGGACAGAAAAGGGAATGGAAATTGATGGAAATGAGGCTGGGAGAAAGTGGAATAAAAATGAAACGGTATGGAAAAATTCTGCTAGACGCTGGAAAGTAATATTGGTATGATTCAGATAGATAAGGAAAGCAGGCAAAGATGTAAATAGATAAGAAAAAATCGATCTACGAAGGATGAAATAGAAAGGAAACCAAATCAAAAAGAGGATTGAAGATAAGAGCCAGCAAGAGAGAAGGAAGATGAGAAGAGAAAGACTAAGAGACAAGTAGGGAAGTATTTGTAGAGGCCACGGCAATGAAGTAAGGCAGGAAATAGAATAGAAAACAAGGAGAGAGAGAGAGAGAGACGCGGAAACAGGGGAATGGTAAGACAGAGGATGAAAGGGAGACAAGGAGACAAGCAGGACATAGGGAAGGAAACAGGAAGGGAAACAGGAAGGAAGACGGAGATATAGAAGTATTAGAGCAGAGAGACAGACAAACGACAGACAAACTCGACAAATTCATCACTGGCAAGGCGCACAACTTAAATGAGATCTGGCAGTAATTTATAGACGAGGAAATATTGGCGGAGTAAACACGCGAACTCCTGAATGAGTGTTATAGCGATGCCTGCGATGTGCCTGTAATTATTCCTGGTAATTTAAGACCACCTAGGCGGCAGGTGGAGACGGGTAAAAGCGACGATTGGAGATTATAGGTAAGTAAGGGTAACAAGTAACAGTGACAAGGAGAAAGGAAAGATCGGGACTAGGGATTCGTAGGGTAACAGACAGCAGTGAAAAAAGAAAAATTTAGACATAAGTTAAGGTAATAGGTAAGAGTGACAGGTAGAAAAGTTAATAGTTTAAGGGGGGAAAGGAAAGATCAGGACTAGATAGAGTAACAAATGACAGGTGAAAGAAGACAGGTAGAAATTAGACATGAGTTAACGTGAGAGGTGGGAGTGACAGGTAGATGAGTCAGGCAGCAGATAGGTAAATTTAAGAGATAGTAGTGATAAAGAGAAGGGAAGATCGAGACTAGGAATTTATAGATTAACAGATGACAGGTAAAAAAAAATAGTAGAAAATTAAATATAAGTTCCTGTGATAAGTAAGAGTGAAAAGTAGAAAAGTTAGTTAACAGATAGGTAAATTCAACAGGTATTAGTGAAAGGGATAAGGGAAAGATCGAGACTAGGAATATGTAGATAAACAGATAACAGGTAAAAGCAGAGAACAGGTAGAAATTAGATAGGTGATAAGTAAGAGTGACAGGTAGAAAAGCTAAGGAAGTGGTAAGTAAATTCAACAGATAGCAGTAACAAGGGTAAAGAAAAGGTCGACACTAGAAATTGGCAGATTAACAGGTAAAAAAAAAAAGAAGAAAACAGGTAACAGGTAATCAGGTAACAAAGACAGGTAACAGGTAATCAGGTAACAAAGACAGGTAACAGGTAATCAGGTAACAAAGACAGGTAACAGGTAATCAAGTAACAAAGACAGGTAACAGGTAATCAGGTAACAAAGACAGGTAACAGGTAATCAGGTAACAAAGACAGGTAACAGGTAATCAGGTAACAAAGACAGGTAACAGGTAATCAGGTAACAAAGACAGGTAACAGGTAATCAGGTAACAAAGACAGGTGACAGGTAATCAGGTAACAAAGACAGGTAACAGGTAATCAGGTAACAAAGACAGGTAACAGGTAATCAGGTAACAAAGACAGGTAACAGGTAATCAGGTAACAAAGACAGGTAACAGGTAATCAGGTAACAAAGACAGGTAACAGGTAATCAGGTAACAAAGACAGGTAACAGGTAATCAGGTAACAAAGACAGGCAACAGGTAATCAGGTAACAAAGACAGGTAACAGGTAATCAGGTAACAAAGACAGGTAGAAACAATAAACAGGTAAAACTATCAATGAAACAGAGACAGATGAAGGCTCCAGACAGACAACATAACAAGTAGGACTGAAGCAGAAACCCAGCTGAAGGAGGAATAGAAAATTAACATGAATTGCAACAGGTTCACCAAATGTCAGCTTATTAACCTCAGAATTCCCTAACGCCCCCTTGTGATGCAGTGCCTCCATCTCTCCCTCTGACATGACTCGGCCTTATTATGCTGTAATGAGAGGTGAAGTTAGTGTTTGAACCTGCCCGGGGGAAAAGAAAAAAATATCTGATGAATAAAAGATATGAAAATTTGAAATGTAAGTAGGTTTATAAAAATATATCTCTTTTTCGCTCTTTCGTTTTGTTCTTGGTGAGTGTTTTCTACATTTCCGAATTTGTGAAGTGCAAAATGGACTGGTATTTAAATCTTTCCCTTCCTTTTTTTTTTTCCTTCTTTTTTTTTCTTTATTTTCTCTTTCTCCTCAAATCGTCTCGTCATTTTTCCCCTCTTTTTTTGTGGTATTTCATTTTTCCCTTACGTATAATTTTGTTGCATCGTCGTTAGGTCATGTGATTTATTATTCCGTTCTATATTTGTCTTCTTAATTACTTTTCTTTTACCTGGTTTTACTCCAATACTTTTCATTTCCATTTATTCTCATTTGTTCCTCCTCCGTCATTGTCTCTCCGTCTTGGCCTGGACGAGGTGAGACTCCTTCAGGTATTTTTGACGAGCTTTGCAGAGATAGTTGGGTACGAGAAAGAGAGAGAGAGAGAGAGAGAGAGAGAGAGAGAGAGAGAGAGAGAGAGAGAGAGAGAGAGAGAGAGAGAGAGAGAGAGAGAGAGAGAGAGAGAGAGAGAGAGAGAGAAAGGTTTGTCAGATATTGAGGATGTGGATAAAACGTTAACTCTCTCTCTCTCTCTCTCTCTCTCTCTCTCTCTCTCTCTCTCTCTCTCTCTCTCTCTCTCTCTCTCTCTCTCTCCTCCCTCCCTCCCCTCCTCCTCCCTCATTCCCTCCCTCCCTCCCTCTCTCTCTATGACCTTTCGGGGCGTGGAATTGTCGTTCGCTCTCGTCTGATGAACGCTGCATGTTTCCCGTTTGCGGTTCCTCTTCACCTCGCTCGGCAAGACACATTCTCACCTGACTGAAGGCAATACTTGGTTCCCATCCCTTGTGTCTTGTGTCTTCCTTACCTTTTTTTCCATCGTCGTTTTTTGCTCTGCTACCGTTGTCCTTTTGCTCGTGGTTGGGAGGAGAGGTGCGGGGAAGACTTGCTGGAAGGGTGACGTGGGTAGTGTGGGAGAGTGTGAGAGTAAGAGTGTGAGTGTGAAAGGGAGTTGTATTGAAGGTGGTGAAAGAAAGTTCTGAAAGGAGTTAAAAATATATATATGCAAGAAAAGGAAGACCAAAATATCTTGCGTGGTGGCGATAGAGAGAGAGAGAGAGAGAGAGAGAGAGAGAGAGAGAGAGAGAGAGAGAGAGAGAGAGAGAGAGAGAGTTAAGCTGAAAGACAAAAGATTAAACAAGAACTCAGAAAGATTCCAAATTCTTTTCTCTTAAATAGTCAACTCCTTTTTATTACTCACTATTTTTTTCCCTTAGTGTTCCTAGAGATAAAACAAATATATATATCGACTCGTATACCAAAGAATCTTCCTTCCCTTCCATCTTCCCTCCCTCTATACTCTACATTTTTGGTTCAGCTTTATAGGAAAGACATTTAAGAACCATTCCGGGACACAATACTTTACGATTTTGATCCTTACATAAAGATGTGGTGAAGGAAGAAATGGAAGAGAGAGAGAGAGAGAGAGAGAGAGAGAGAGAGAGAGAGAGAGAGAGAGAATAAGTATTTTGTAGTTTTTTGTTGTAAGTTTTTGTATAACTATTTGTGTGGCTACTTGTTCTGTCTATCTACGAATCTATCTATCTATCTATCTATCTATCTATCTATCTATCAGTTTCCTATACTGCCAATACGTGCCTTATCAGTATCGCTTTCGTCTCTCTCTCTCTCTCTCTCTCTCTCTCTCTCTCTCTCTCTCTCTCTCTCTCTCTCTCTCTCTCTCTCCATGTGGGATTCATTACACTGCCCACTGTTCTCTCTCTTCATTGCTATGCTATGACGCTTCTCAATTTCTCTCTCTCTCTCTCTCTCTCTCTCTCTCTCTCTCTCTCTCTCTCTCTCTCTCTCTCTCTCTCTCTCTCTCTCTCTCTCTCTCTCTCTCTCTCTGCACTTCTCCCTTTTCCCTAATCCAATTATTCTCATTCTTACAAACCAACCTCTCCCTACACACACACACACACACACACACACACACACGGTGGCATAGTGGATAAGGTGGTGAGCGTGGGATCGGGCAGACGTCCACGCGTAGGTTCGATCCCATCACGTACAGCCTTAAAACACTTTGCCATTTGTCGAGTGGTTTAAAGTTACCTACATGTCACCATGATACCCAGGTTCTAGGTGGTTACACTCAAGATGAGCTTGGGTGGTGATATTATGTTACCATGTCCTTTGTTTTTCCCATACTCCCTTTCTGTCTGACGTCACGTCTTTCCCCTCAGTCCTCGCTCGCCGCCGCCTCAGGCTGACACGCTACGCCTCCTGCCTCTTGTTTCGCTCGGTTTACACTTGTTGTGTATTGTGCTACCGTAAATACACTTTCATAGTGGACTCAGGTGTCTCCATGCTACCCCTGTTTTACGACAACTACCACAATATGGGCCATAATATGGGTACCACTATAAATAAAATTGCCTGCGCCACTAATGGGCGGAATCTGAACAGCGCTTCCCATACACTCTTGAAGTGTGCCTACAGGCGCTATAGGCCTTACCGTAAAAAGAAAACTCTCTCTCTCTCTCTCTCTCTCTCTCTCTCTCTCTCTCTCTCTCTCTCTCTCTCTCTCTCTCTCTCTCTCTCTCTCTCTCTCTCTCTCTCTCTCTCTCTCTCTCACACTTTATCTTCATCAGTATAAATATTTTGCACAATACTTCCTTGATAATAGAACAAAATAATCTTCTTACGCTTAACTATCCTACTAATAATACTAAGAAGTGATAAGCAACAATAGATCCTTCTAATGACAACCATCAAGGCCAACACACTTATCATTACCTTCACTTAGTGGCATGATAGAGGATTGGATCTCAAGAAACAAAACTATAAGGTATTAACAGTCTCATCATTGCCCTAATGCTCAATTAAGCCTAAGAGAGAGAGAGAGAGAGAGAGAGAGAGAGAGAGAGAGAGAGAGAGAGAGAGAGAGAGAGAGAATATTTTCATCCTTTACATCAAAAATTTTCTTGGTGGTTTAATTTTCTTCATCCTGACAACGAGAGAGAGAGAGAGAGAGAGAGAGAGAGAGAGAGAGAGAGAGAGAGAGAGAGAGAGAGAGAGAGAGAGAGAGAGAGACACAAACACAAACATAATCCCCCACAACTAACACAGCCAAAGACATGAAGGTAACATTAGCACACGTGTATTTTCTACCTTCCCATTCTGTTTCCTTGCTTTTATTTACTTTCCTCCACCGTCACACAAAAAATGGAGGGAGGAAGTGGTGGCGTAGATTGTGCTGAGTAAATTCCCTTAGGTGAGGTGCGTTACTCAGCACGTCAGAAGGTAATGAGGCTCAGAGGGCTGGTGACGCCACATTCAACTCCTCTATTGGCTGTTTAAGACGTCAGTAAACACCTATTCTTATATTTGGTTTTCTAGGCTTCTGTGTGTGTGTGTGTGTGTGTGTGTGTGTGTGTGTGTGTGTGTGTGTGTGTGTGTGTATAGTTTTGCCTTTTTTATTTTGTTTTTCTATGCGTTTATATTTTTTTTCTTTTTCTTTTGTTCTTGTTCATTCTTTCTGCTCCTTTATTCTCCTTTTTTATATTTCCACTTTTCTCTCTTCTTTTTCGTGTGTTCAGCCTTCTCTTATTTTTATGTTTTTTTTTTTCTGCTTCTCTTTCTCTTCGTTTTTGCTTCTTTTTCCTTCAGTCATATTTATTCTTATTTTTCTCTTTCTTCACCCTAGAATTTTTATTTATCTTCGTTTCGTATTTAATTTCCTAACAAGTATTTTACACCAGTTTTATCATTGCTGTCTTATAATTCCTCTCTTTAAACGCTATTTTATTTTTCTATTTATTTACATTTATACATATTCGTCTTTCTTCTTGTTCATTTCTTTTGCTATTTCTTGATTTTCTTCATCGTAAAATGTTAAAAATATCAACGTTTTATTTGTTGTCTTCTATCATTTCTCTTTCTCTTTTCCCATCAGTTCTCTTTATTATTTTCTTTCACTCTGTTCTTCTATATACATATTTTCTTCACTCATGAAAAGCAACATTTCTATAAAACAGCGTCATTTTTTTACTTTCTTTCCTATTTTTATATATTTTTCACATATTTTCCTTAGTTTTTGTTCATTTTTCACTTTATTCATATATTTTCCCTCGCAAAAGTATAATTTAAAAAGACCTCAGATATGAGAAACCTTTTGTAAGAAATTTTTGTGCTATTGATAGAGTAGATATCATACTCATCTGTCAATAGAACCTTCAAACTACCCTTAACAACCCGTGTGACTGAAATTTGAGGTTTTAAAGAAATATAGGTTTTGTTGCAAAAATTTTGAAAGCCGTCAGATATGACAAACCTTTTTTTTAAGAGGTTTTGTGCTATTGATAGAGTAGATATCATACTAATCTGTCAATAAAACCTTCAAACTATCTTTAAAAACCCGTGTAAATGAAATTTGAGTTTATTAAAAATATAGGTTATGTTACCGCAATTTTCAAAGCCCCCAGATATGAGAAACCTTTTTTGTAAGAGTTTTTGTGCTCTTAATGATGTAGATATCATAGTAATCTGTAAATAGAACCTTCAAACTACCCTTAAAAACTCGTGTGAATGAAATTTGAGTTTTTAAAAAAAATATAGATTATGTTGCCACAATTTTGAAAGCTCTCAAATATGAGAAACCTTTTTTGTAAGAGTTTTTGTGATATTGATAGAGTAGATATCATACTAGTCTGTCAAAAGAACCTTCAAACTACTCTTAAAAACCCGTGTGACTGAAATTTGAGGGTTTTTTTAAATGTAGGGTATGTTGCCACAATTTTGAAAGCCTTCATATATGAGAAACCTTTTTTGTAAGACTTTTTGTGCTATTGATAGAGTAGATATGATACTAATCTATCAATACAACCTTGAAACTACCCTTAAAAACAAGTGTGACTGAAATTTTAGTTTTTTTTTTTTAAATATAGGTCATGTTGCCACAATTCTGAAAGCCCTCAGATATGAGAAACGTTTTTTATAAGAATTTTTGTGCTATTCCTAGAGTAAATATCAAACTAATCTCTCAATACAACCTTCAAACTACCCTTAAAAACCCGTGTGACTGAAATTTGACTTTTTTAAACATATATTTTTTTTTTTTTTTTTTTTTACATTACAAGGGCACTGGCCAAGGGCAAACACAGTGTTGGAAAAAAGCCTGGTTGCCAGGCCCTGTTAAAGAAAAGTAGAAAGAGAAACATAAAAATCTAAAAGGAGGGTCCAGTTAACGTAAGAGGTGTCTTGACACTCCTCTTTTGAAAGAGTTTAAGTCATAGGCAGGTGGAAATACAGACACAGGTAGAGAGTTCCAGAGTTTACCAGTGTAGGGAATGAAGGAGTGAAGATACTGGTTAACTCTTGCATTAGGAAGATGGACAGAATAGGGATGAGAAGAAGTAGAGAGTCTTGTGCAGCGAGGCCGCAGGAGTTATGTTGCTACAATTTTGAAAGCCCTGAGATATAAGAAACCTTTTTTGTAAGAGGTTTTGTGCTCTTGATAGAGTAGATATCATACTAATCTGTCAATAGAACCTTTTAACTACCCTTAAAAACCCGTGTGACTGAAATTTGAGTTTTTTTTCATATATAAGTTATGTTGCCAAAATTTTGAAAGCCCTCATATATGAGTAACCTTTTTTGTAAGAGTTTTTGTGCTATTGATATCATACTAATCTGTCAATAGAGCCTTCAAACTACCCTTAAAAATCCGTGTGACTGAAATTTGAGTTTTTTGAAAATAAAGGTTTTTTTTGCCAGAATTTTGACAGCCCATAGATATTAGATACCTTTTTGTATGAGGTGTTTTGCTATTGATAGAGTAGATATTATTCTAATCTTTCAATAGAACCTTCAAACTACCCTTAAAAACCGGTGTGACTGAAATTTGAGTTTTTTTTAAATATAGGTTATGTTGCCACAATTTTGAAAGCCATCAGATATGAGAAACATTTTTTGTAAGAGTTTTTGTGCTATTGATAGAGTAGATATCATACTAATATGTCAATAGAACCTTCAAACTACTCTTAAAAACCCTTGTGAGTGAAATTAGAGTTCTTAAAAAATATAGGTGTTGCCACAATTTGAAAGCCCTCAGATATGAGAAAACTTTTTGTAAGAGTGTTTCTGCTATTGATAGTGTAAATGTCATAGTAATCTCTCAATAGAACCTTCAAACTACCCTTAAAAACCCGTGTGAATGAAATTTGAGTTTTTTTTTTTAAATATAGGTTATGTTGCCACAATTTTGAAAACCCTCAGATGTGAGAAACCTTTTTTGTAAGTGTTTTTGTGCTATTGATAGAGTAGATATCATACTAATCTGTCAAAAGAACCTTCAAAATACCCTTAATAAAACACCACAGCGTCAACGTTACCTATTACCTCTCTTTCCTTTCCTCTCCTTCCTTTCTTCCTTCACTTATCTCGTCACTGTCCCTCCCTCTCCCTCTCTCCCTCTCCCTTCCTCCTCTACCTTCCTCCCTCTCCCTCACTCCATTCATTCTCCCTCAACACCGATCGACTGATACCACATAGACCCTTCCCCACTCCCTCCCTCCCTTTCTCCCTGTCAATCTCCCTCTCTCTCCTACTTCTCTTCCCTCAGGTCCTCCTCCTCTTTTACTCCTCCGCCCACACTTCCTAGAGTTTCTTCTCTCTCTCTCTCTCTCTCTCTCTCTCTCTCTCTCTCTCTCTCTCTCTCTCTCTCTCTCTCTCTCTCTCTCTCTCTCTCTCCGCTTGTTCATAATCTTCTTCATGATCTTCTTTTCTTCTCTCTCCTTCATCATATCCTCTTCTCCCTCCTGTTCCTCTCTTTATATATATCCTTACCTCTTTTTCTTTGTGTACTCTTCCACCCACACACAACTTCCTTCCTTCCCACTCCTCCTCCTCCTCCTCCTCCTCCTCCTCCTCCTCCTCCTCTTCCTCCTAATTAGATACCCAGTGTTACCTCGTCTCGCCACCTAAGTTGTTTGTGTCAGGAAAAGTAATTACCTGTGCCGCTGCAAACATTATTAAGAGACCTCTCGCGGCAGTGGACAATTGGTCAGCTTCCGGTAATTAAGAAACAATTAGCCTGCAGTGCAATGGAGTAGTGTGTGTAGGTGGAGCCCGGTAGTGGTGGTGGCGGTGGTGCTTGGGAAGTGGGAAGGAAGAGGGCAAGTGGTGTGTGTGTGTGTGTGTGTGTGTGTGTGTGTGTGTGTGTGTGTGTGTGTGTGTGTGTGTGTGTGTAGGTGGGTGAGTGGTTGTGTAGGTGGGTGTGTATGTGTGTGTGTGAGTCGATGTGTTTGTGTGGGTGGGTATGTGGGTGGGTGGGTAGGTGTGTGTGTGTGTGTGTGTGTGTGTGTGTGTGTGTGTGTGTGTGTGTGTGTGTGTGTGTGTGTGTGTGTGTGTGTGTGTGAGAGAGAGAGAGAGAGAGAGAGAGACAGAGAGAACCAGAAAAAAAGAGAGCGAGCGAGAGAAAGAGAGAAAGAAAAAGAAAGAGAGACAGAGAGACAGAGAGACAGAGAGACCAGTCGTACGTATTAAGTATTCAGAACGTCAACATTTATACGAAAAATTTAACTTTAGAACCCATTACTTCCATCTCTCTCTCTCTCTCTCTCTCTCTCTCTCTCTCTCTCTAGGCAGCATAATAAATCAACAGGATCATTACGGAGCCTCCACCACGTCGTTTATCTCAATAGGCTCGCGGACTCGTAGACAAAAGACAATCGCCGTGTAAACTCCAGCCCTCCTCCGTGGTAATGGGTTTCGATTCCCCTCCTCTCCGCGGCGCCGCCAAGGAAAGGACAAGGAGAATAAGCGACGCCAATTGATGTGTCTTTGTCGTGTTCTTCCCGCGTGTTATTTGGTGCGTTTTTGTGGTTGTTGTGGTGGTTTTTAATGGTTTGGTGTTCATGTGGTTAGTGTTGTTTTTTTTTTTTTTTTTTTTTTTGTGGTGGTGATATTGGTGTTTGTTCGTTTTCTGTTTCAAGGCTTTATTTTTTTCTGTTTTTTTTTTTGTTCTGTTTAGTTTGTGTGATTATAGCTCCTTATTCTTTTGTTGTACCTCATTTTCTTATCCTTATATGTGTTCTTGTCTTCTTTTTGTTTTCAAGTCTATATTCTCACCACCTTTACAATTTTTTTTATTACCGTATCCTTTCTCTCAGTGCAAGTTTCATACGACATGTTATTTATCCTGATCAGGTTTCATATGGTTTTCTCAAGTGACTGGATCTTTCCCCTTCACCTTATTCACCTTTGGCCAGGAACAGGTATGGAAAAAACTTTAAACTATTCACGAAAAGGAAAATAATTGATACCTTTCCCTCCACTGTGATAATACGTACTTTCCCTCCAATACGATAATACCTTCCCTTTCCCTCCACCGCGATAATACCTTTCCCTCCACCGCGATAATACCATTTCCTCCACTGCGATAATACCTTTTTCTCCATTGCAATAATACCTTTTCCTCCACCGCAATAATCCCCTTCCCTCCACTGCGATAATACCTTTTTCTCCACTACGATAATACCCTTCCCTACAACGCGATAATACCCTTCCCTCCACTGCGATAATACCTTTTCCTCCATTGCAATAATACCTTTTCCTCCACTGCCACACGAAATAATCAACAAAATCAGAAGAAATACAAGAAATAAAAAGGTGAAAAGGTATATATTCTACAATTTTACCCAAGTTGAGAGATTGGAGGCAGATGTAGAGCAAGTAAAGATACCTCAGAGTGATTGGAAGTTAGAGAAAAGTGTACAAGAGTGGCAGGCGAAGAGTTACAAAATCACTAGGGAGGCTGTGGCGTAGTGCGTAAGGTGGTGAGCGTGGAATCGGGCAGACCTTCACGTGTAGGTTCGAATCCCACCATGTGTCGCCTTGAAACTTCGTCATTTGTCGATTGGTTTAAAGTTACCTACTTGTCACCAAGATACCCAAGTTCTAGGTGGAGGTGGAATTGCCTTACACCAAAGATGCGCTTGGGTAGTGATATGGGCCCTAATATGGGTACCACTATAAATAAAATCGCCTGCTCAGCTAATGGGTGGAAGCTAAAGAGCACACCTAGTACACCTACAGGCGCTATAGACCATAACATAAAAGAAAAAAAATATTACTCATGAACACACAACACTGCCCAGCACATCCCTAACACAACACAACACAACTCTAAAATCAGAGTCAGCAAAACCTTCCTTATTCAAACCCCAAGCCAAGGCACCATTTTCACACAGCGTTAGGCCTACAAACCCAATCAATTCCAGCGAGCCTAGACGAGCCACTGGAATTAAATTGGTGTTTGTAGTTGCATGGAACGGGAATTTGATTGGTGAGTGAATGGATGTGCGTTCCAATTCCCACGAGTAATTAATTCCGCCTTAAAGTGCTCGTCATTTGGGTCTAAATTTGAAACACTGCCTACTTTGTTTTTTTAGACTCAGAGAGAGAGAGAGAGAGAGAGAGAGAGAGAGAATGTTTCGTCCAGATAATGATGATGAATTTATCCATTTCATAAAGCAATTTGTATCTATTTTTGGAGCATGAAATGACGATACAGGGAGAAAAATCAAAATAGAGAAAAAAATTATGGATGATTGAGTGAGTAATGTGAGAGAGAGAGAGAGAGAGAGAGAGAGAGAGAGAGAGAGAGAGAGAGAGACCGAGAACGAGAACGAGAACGAAAACAAGAACAAGAGAGAGAGAGAGAGAGAGAGAGAGAGAGAGAGAGAGAGAGAGAGACTTTACCTTCATCAGGGTTAGGCTTGTTGGGATGATGATGAAAGTAAGAGAGTAAGAGAGTGAGAGACCGAGAGACTGAGCGAGTGGGTGAAAATGACTAGGAGAAACAGTGTCCCCATGAGAACGTGTCAGAGATCAAGCGTGAAAGTGATGGAAAGTGAGTGAATGTGAGAGAAGGAGAGCAGGAGAGAGGAGGTGAGGGAATATGAATGGGAGTAAAGAGGAACTGAGAGAAATCAAGTGAAAATGAGGAAAAATTAAAGAATGATTAACAAAAAAGAGGAAAGATGAGAGAAAATGATTGATTACAAATGAGGACAAAGAAAAGAGGAAGCAAAAAAGGGAAATAGAAAAGAAAGATAGAAATTATGATAGACACAGACAAAGAGAGAGAAAGGAGAGTAACAGTGAATGAAAGGAAGAAAAGAAAATATGAAAGAGAGAGAGAGAGAGAGAGAGAGAAAGAAGAACAAGAAGAAAATAAGAGTGAATGAAAGAAAAAGAAAGAATGGAGAGAGAGAGAGAGAGAGAAAAAAAAAGAAGAAAAAACGAGAAAAAAAACAAATGAAACTGAATAGAAGAGAAAAGAAAACAGCAGAAAAAAAAACAAAAAATAGGCAAAAAAAATAAACAAAAGTAAATGACAATGATGGAAAAAGAAAAACGAATAAATGAGAGAAGAAAAAAAAGAACAAGATATAAGTGAAAGTGAAAATGACGAGGAGAAAATGACAGAAGGGAGATAGAAAGTAAAAAAAAAGACAGTGAGGGGAGGAATTAAGGCCGAATGAATGAGAGTGAGTGGAGATGAGTAAGTGAAAGTGAGGGAAGGTGAAAAGCCATGATTGACAGGTAATTGGATGTCAGATTAAGCTCGACCATTGATTTTTGAATGAATGTGGCCCGAGGAGAGAGAGAGAGAGAGAGAGAGAGAGAGAGAGAGAGAGAGAGTTATTTGTATTCAGTCTACGTATACAAACTTTACTATCTCTTCTCTCTAAACCAGCTTTAATATATTGGAGAGAGAGAGAGAGAGAGAGAGAGAGAGAGAGAGAGAGAGAGAGAGAGAGAGAGAGAGAATGTATAAATACCTAACTCTTTCCACGTAAATGTTATCAGTAAAAAAAAAAAAATCAAATGTAAAGAAAAAAATACCACCATTTAAAAATTAAAAGTTCAACCACATTACACAAGATCAAAGAGAGAAAAAAAATATATGAGAAATAAAAAAAAAATATCATATAAATTCAAACACAGAATACGTTGAACCAAAGAAGAAGAAAAAAAAAGAGATAGAGAAAGAAAGAAAGGGAAAAAAATAACTACCACATATATAATAATTTTCACAACCACATCACTTTCTCCCCTCCAAAAAAAAAAATAAATAAAATAAACCAAACTTAAAGAAATATATATAAAAAAAAAAAACCTTATGAATATTCTATCTTGTATCAACACCACAACTCTCTCAAGTTTACGTTCAATTCTTCACTTCACACTCACCTGCTTACTAATTACCTGCCTGAGAGACCAGACTTAGAGGAGAGAGAGAGAGATTAAGGAGAGATTAATGCATAACTGATCTCTCTCTCTCTCTCTCTCTCTCTCTCTCTCTCTCTCTCTCTCTCTCTCTCTCTCTCTCTCTCTCTCTGCGTGGGAGGGAAGATGGAGGAAGACAAAAAGAAGAGACGACTGAGAAACACCTGAAAAAAAAAGAGTGGGTTGTTTTGTGTGTTGGAGAGAGAGAGAGAGAGAGAGAGAGAGAGAGAGAGAGAGAGAAATTGTGGAAAGTCATGTGAAATTATGTAACATGTTCTTCTTTCTTGATTTTCGGAAACTTGACTCACGGAAACACACATTCGCCTTTAAATTTTGCTCACCCACACACACTTGACACGCCATTCAGTCAGACGCACTCACCACAACCAACACTCATGCTTCTAATTACCTGCCTCACGCTCCTACACCTGGAGATGATGTAAGTATTAGTGTTCCCATTGAAAGTGCAGTGGAGAGCCTCGATCATCCTGTATGCACTCATGCTCTTACTCCCTTCAATACTGGGACTCAATTCTTACCTTGAGATTTGTGTACGATTAGACCATTGTATTGACATTAGCAAGGGTCTATGGAAGTCAGAAGGTTAATGGACAGAGTCTTCACTATTTTAATCCCCTACATAAGTTTCTGAAGCTGTGTAATATCATCAAATAGTAAGCGGAGTGAATATGGAAACGCGTCGCTGTACTTAAGAGGTTAGTTGTCTTGGAAATATAAGATCCCTTCAGATTATCAGTGTTTGGAGGAGAAGGTCTTCTTCTTTGTACGAGGGGAAATTGGATAAGGGCAAAAATAAGTAAAAAAAAAAAGGCCCATTTACTTGCCAGACCCCATGCATGTCTAAGAGTTTGGTGCAGCGTGTTGAAGTGAATGCGCTACGTAAGTTGATATTTGACCTAAATTATGTTCCTATTGGTTAAACTACTACTACTTCTACTTCGTATGCTATTAAGCTCTTGTCCTGTTATGTTATGTTCTCTTATTACTGAAGTGTTGTATTATCATTTTTTTTTCCCAATATTCTCATCTTGTTTTGTATTTCCCAGGTAAATTGAGGTTGTATTTCATCATTTGTCGTTTCTTTCCTTTTGTTTGTTTATTTATTTTGTCTTTATCGAGATACACCCTGGAGTTTCTTCCTCTTACTTTTCCGTGTGTGTGTTATTTTTTCATGTTAAGACTTCCGATTTTTCCTTCCTTCCTTCAACATTTTAATATACTTTTTTTTTTCATTATCATTATTTCTTCTAGTGTGTTCCCTTTACTGTGATTTTATTCATTCACTTCCCTCGCTGTGATATATTTTCATCTTCTTAGAAATTCAATACGGTTTTTCATTTCATCTTTTTTTGTTCTTTCTCTCTCCTTTTTTTTTTTTTTACCGCTTACGTCTATGATTCGTTCTTCTGACAAAAGCTGCTTGCAAACAAAATCATACCACTTTACCTACAACAGTTTTCTTCCCCGGGTTTCTTTTCTTCTTTTTCTTCCAGCAAACCACTGAAAGAAAAACTGTTTACCTCGGAGTTTAGGTTACCAGCAAAACTATTCTGCAAACAAAACATTTGCCCACTTTTCTTTTTTTTACTTTTACTTCTTTTTACTTTTTTTTTTACCGGGCTCACTTTTACTTATCTATTCTTTGCTGGACCGAAAACAAAACCACAGATGTTTACAAAATGTTTAAAGATTCTGAAGGGCAAGAAAACGATGCTTGAACACTCGGCAAAACCACTTGATGGATGGATGGAGACAAGGAGGGAGGGAAGAGGGAAGGTATTTGAATATAAGAAGGGCTGGAGAAAGGAAGGAAGGATAGAGGGATGGAAAGAGAGGCTGGAAAGCAAAGAGAGTAAGAACTAGAGGAGGAAAAGGTGGATGGAGACAAGGAGGAAAGAATAAAGGTATTTGAATGTAAGAAGGGCTGGAGATAGGAAGGAAGGATAGAGGGATGTAAAGAGAGATTGGGGAGAGGAGAGAGTAAGAACTAGAGGATGAAAAGGTGGATGAGGGCAAGGAGGGGAGGATGAAAAGGGCTGGAGAAAGGAAGGAAGGGTAGAAGGATAGAAAGAAAGGCTGGAAAGTGGAGAGAGTAGAAACTGGAGGATGAAACGGTGGATAAAAGTTGGAGAAAAGGTAGAAAGATGCAGTGGAAGAATGAAGTCTTGAAGGATTGACGATAGCAAGAAGGACGAGTTGGAAGGTAAAGAAAGGGTGAAGGGTTGAACTGGAAAGTGGAAGAGTGAAAGGAGGAAAGTTGGAGTGTTGGAGGGTCGAATGAGGATTACAGGGAAGAGGATGGATGGAGGAAAATATCAGGAGGGAGGAGAAAGGTAGGAAAATAAAAAGG
>NC_059303.1:16543208-16558208 GCF_017591435.1 Portunus trituberculatus | reverse complement strand
TTGAACAGAGGGGGTGCCGCGCGGGTTGGTAACACTGTTAGTAGCGGCGGTAACCCAATCACGAGGCAGAAGAGTTATTTGGCGTATCGATTTGGCCAATAGCAAGACAGTAATCATCCTATCCTACGTAGTGTTATTTCAACTTATTTGCGCCGTTTACCGCTAAGAAGAGAAAGAGAAAACAAGCAATCCAATTTTTCCTCTCGTTTGGATTTTTGTCTATTTCTTTGGTTTTCCATCCGCTTTTTTGTCCCCGAAAGGCACTGCATATTCGTTATGTATACTTCACTGTGTATACATAAATTTGCTCATAGGAAAACTATAATATATGGATATTTTTTTGTGCGATGTGCGTATATGGTACGTGTGTGTGTGTGTGTGTGTGTGTGTGTGTGTGTGTGTGTGTGTGTGTGTGTACGAGTGTGCGTATGCGTGTGCGCGTGTGCGTGGGCGTGTAATCCCATCCTATTCTCATTTGCATACGAGCTGATTAAACACTGAAGGTGTGAGGTGATTTGTTGGACAATTCTCTCTCTCTCTCTCTCTCTCTCTCTCTCTCTCTCTCTCTCTCTCTCTCTCTCTCTGCAAAACATTTGATTTTGATTTTTAACTGAAAAATGACAAAACCTTTTTTCCTCACTACCAGAGTTCATGTCAAGAGAGAGAGAGAGAGAGAGAGAGAGAGAGAGAGAGAGAGAGAGAGAGAGAGAGAGAGAGAGAAAAACTTTGTATTCCGAGACACTCATTGCACACCTGATATTGATAAGGTGTCGTGCTCCTTTTTACCTCCACCCAGGTGAGTAAATTAAGGGAGCCAGGTGAGCAAGACAGGTGATTGGCTCTCTCTCTCTCTCTCTCTCTCTCTCTCTCTCTCTCTCTCTCTCTCTCTCTCTCTCTCTCTCTCTTTCTCTCTGTACGGAAATTATACACATTTCAATTATTTCCGTTGTTTAAAATTCACCATATCTTCTTTTTCAGAGAGAGAGAGAGAGAGAGAGAGAGAGAGAGAGAGAGAGAGAGAGAGAGAGAGACCATACGACCACCCTGTTATTCGCATCCCATTTTCTTTTTACTCCCTGTCAAGAGGGGGCGACAATTATAGAGTAAAGGGTAAACTGGCCAAGGTCTTTACCTAAAACGAACTGCTTGTTACGAGAGACCAGCATTATGCAATTACCGCAGCTTGTCTTATCCCACATAGAGGAAAGAGGGGCCGGAGAACCACGAGGGAGTAGAAAGGGGAAAGGAAAAGGAAGAGGGAAAGAAATTGGAGGGAAGGAAGGGAGGAAGAAGAAAAGAAGAGCAAGATAGCAAGCGTGGTTTATAAATCCTTTTCTTTTTAATCAGCGATTCACTCTCTCCCTTCCTCTCATCTCCGCTTCGCTTCTCTTGTTTTCTCTCTTTATATATGTCCGTATCTCTCACTCGAAACGCACTCACACACACACACACACACACACACACACACACACACACACACACACACGTTTTTTCCTGTATGTTCAGCCATGTGTGTGTGTGTGTGTGTGTGTGTGTGTGTGTGGGGCTTGTATGTGTTGTCATGTTCCCTGTTCACAGAGAGAGAGAGAGAGAGAGAGAGAGAGAGAGAGAGAGAGAGAGAGAGAGAGAGAGAGAGAGAGAGAGAGAGAGAGAGAGAGAGAAGAGAGAGAGAGAAGAGAGAGAGAGAGAGAGACTGACAGAATAACTCCTTTATATATATATATATATATATATATATATATATATATATATATATATATATATATATATATATATATATATAATATATATATATATATATATATATATATATATATATATATATATATATATATATATATATATATATATATATATATATATATATTTACAATCTATCGTTGCTAATTAATCAAATGTCTCTGTTGTTGTTGTTGTTAAAGATGAGGTAGTGGTAGTGATTATTTCTCTCTCTCTCTCTCTCTCTCTCTCTCTCTCTCTCTCTCTCTCTCTCTCTCTCTCTCTCTCTCTCTCTCTCTCTCCATTCAAAAGTTTCAGTTCCTCAATCATAAACGTTCTTCCATTCACTCACTCACTGATGAAAAAAATGAACGCTTAATTAAGATCATATTCACCTTCAGAATGAACGTTTGTTTTGATATACGCTGGAAACTGTGAAAAATAGAGAGAAATTGTATATATATAACTCTCATCCCCCACTACCATCCCTCCTTGTCCTCTTCTCTCTCTCTCTCTCCCTTTCTCTCTCTCTCCCTCCCTCTCTCTCTGGTCTTGTTTACAGATATTGTGTAGAATAGTTAATTATCCTCACAGGTCCTCCACATTCTCCCCGGCCATCCTATCTTAATTAGTTGTTTGTTTGATGCTTCTCCAGGGAGGTGGGATGAAGCGGGAGGGCGCGGAAGAGATGCGGGAGGGCGTGGGAGAGGCGTGTTAACAGGGTGAGGAGGGCGTGGTAAGTGTGAGAGTGTGATGTTGTGTGTGTGTGTGTGTGTGTGTGTGTGTGTGTGTGTGTGTGTGTGTGTGTGTGTGTGTGTGTGTGTGTGTGTGAAGGTAAGATTTAAAAAATTGTGGGGTTTTAAAGGAAGACAATTAGTTAAAAGTTTGTTATATGATGAAATGGTGTTGTTGTCATTTATTCACTTATTTTCTGTTAATGGTGAAGGAGGAATGAATGCATATGAGGAAAAATACCTGAAAAATAGTAAAGCAATTGGTAAAACAAACTGGAACAGCAATAACAAAGTAAATAAACGCAAAAAGTATTCAGTCCGTGTGTGTGTGTGTGTGTGTGTGTGTGTGTGTGTGTGTGTGTGTGTGTGTGTGTGTAAACCAGTATGTTACTTACACTTAGTTACGTACAATATCTCTAGGCCTAATTTTCCTCTAATTAACGTTATTTAGGCCTTATTTTCTCATCACCCTAAGGTACACAACACACACACACACACACACACACACACACACGCGCGCGCGCGCCCGGTAGCTCAGTGGTTAGAGCGCTGGCTTCACAAGCCAGAGGACCAGGGTTCCATTCCCTGGCCGGGTGGAGATATTTGGGTGTGTCTCCTTTCACGTGTAGCCCCTGTTCACCTAGCAGTGAGTAGGTACGGGATGTAAATCGAGGAGTTGTGACCTTGTTGTCCCGGTGTGTGGTGTGTGCCTGGTCTCAGGCCTATCCGAAGATCGGAAATAATGAGCTCTGAGCTCGTTCCGTAGGGTAACGTCTGGCTGTCTCGTCAGAGACTGCAGCAGATCAAACAGTGAAACACACACACACACACACACACACACACACACACACACACACACACACACACACACACACACACACACACACACACACACACACACACACACACACACACACACACACACAGGAAAAAGCTTGAAAACACACCACCACAACACACATTATGTTTCCCTCCCCGGTCGTTTTTTGTTCCTTGTTGATGTCACGTTAATCAGACTTTGTTTCAAGATTCCGTAGCTTTACGCTCTTTACGTGCCGTGAGCGGGAGAGGTACCCCGTGTCTTTAGCTTCCCCCATACATAATCCGCCTTGTCTTTGTCCTCGTCCTTTGTGAGTCGCGGCTGTGGAATAATTACTGTAATTGTGGGCTTGGGTTGAGGGAGAGAGAGAAAGAGAGAGAAAGAGACGGAGAGAGAGAGAGAGACAGAATGCATATGTTTTTACTATCTCAAAACCTCTGTCTCTAGATTTCAGTGTAGCTTATCTGTGTCAACCTATCTAGTGCCTCCTTTGTGTTCCTTTGTGTTGGCGTGAGTGTGGGAGGCAAGAGGCAGCTACTCATTCATCGAGACGCGTGGTAAGGTCATCGGGTCATGAAGTGTGTCCCTGCAGGAGGAGGAGGAGGGTGAGGAGGGTGAGGGAGGGAAGGAATGAGAAATGACGGTGCCTGGGGAGTAGGAGAGACGAGGTAAAGGAAGAAGAGGAGGAGGAGGATGAGAAGCAGTAGGAGGAGGAGAAGGAGGAGAGGGAGTCACTGAGTTTGTCCTTTGCGAAATTTTAGGAAAACGCTCAGAAATTCACATCACCTACGAGTATATGTCCTCTGCTTCCTCTTCCTCTTGTACCCTCTTCCTTCTCCTCCTTATCCTCCTCCTCCTCCTCCTCCTCCTCCTCCTCCTCCTCCTCCTCCTCCTTCTCCTCCTCCTCTCACCACAGCAGTAAAATGTCTCCTTCCCTCGGAACTAACCTGAAATAACCTGAAATATCTGTTGAAATTGCTCTGTACATCTCTTTTTTAAGGGAGGAAATGCCAAGTAAGGTATTTTTTCCCAGGGTATTTTTTTTCCTTTCGCTCTTTCTAGTAATGTTTCGAAAGCAGCAAATTTGGAGGCTCTGTTTTCTCTCACAATACACGAATAGAAAATGGAATGCTTTAAAAGGTTGGATACGAGAGGGAGGGAGAGAGAGAGGAGGAGGAGGAGGAGGAGGAGAGGGATGGGAAGAGAACAAGCTGGCTTTAATAACTAGCAAATGCATGTGTTCCTACGTGAAGTGTCTAATGAATAAGTGATAAAAGGAGGTTGATTTGATATACGTATGCTTATATGAACGAGGAATATTGTTAATTGAAAGTTGTCCATGTTTCCAAGTATCGTCACAATTTTAAGGGTTTTCAGTGCAGAGTGAAAAAGCGTTAATGATGATGATGATGATAATGATGATGATGATGATGATAATGATAGTGATAATAGTAATGATAATGATGTTTTTGTTTTATGTCTTCTGTATAATCTTTTTTGCCTTCGTGTTTTGAATTGTGTTCCTCGTGTGTGTGTGGGGGGTGTCTGTATGCATGTTTCCTGGAATGCGCTCAAAATACTCATATGTGGTAAGTTCTCTCTCTCTCTCTCTCTCTCTCTCTCTCTCTCTCTCTCTCTCTCTCTCTCTCTCTCTCTCTCTCTCTCTCTCTCTCTCTCTCTCTCTCTCTCTCTCTCTCTCTCTCTCTCTCTCTCTCTCTCTCTCTCTCTCTCTCTCTCTCTCTCTCTCTCTCTCTCTCTCTCTCTCTCTCTCTCTCTCTCTCTCTCTAGGCGAGCACACTTAAAAAGATGCTTCATCGATAGCTATTTTCACATCACACACACACACACACACACACACACACACACACACCTACATGGAGTAGGCAGTAGTCACCTGCCGCCCGGTGGAATACTCCAGGAGAGGTACTTACGGGGATGTAGGCAGTGCTGCAGACTGAGTGATTCCCCGTGTCCTCTCTTCCCGGTTCCCTTTGTGGTCTCATTTATACAATTGAGCAGCTGCAGCCTGCCCTCTAAAGACAACTTCTACTACTTCCTACACTACACTACAACACCTTACACTTTTACACTCTCTTCAAATCAAAATTTAATAATGGCTTCACCACGCCCTGCCTCGGAGTCCCCCTCTGGGGAGGGGACCATAAATGTCCCCAGGTCGGACTGCCCCTCTGCTGTCGACCTTGGGTGTCTTGACACTTCATCTAATACTTTCACTATCAATTTCTGCAACATTCGTGGCCTTCGTTCTAATTTTCAATCTGTGGAACACCACCTCTCCTCTACTAAACCTCATCTTCTCTTCCTAACTGAAACACAGTTGTCTGTGACTACTGACAGCAGCCCTTTTCTGTTCCCTCCTACTTGCTCTATCCTCATTTTCAATCCAAAGCTGGATGTTGCGCATACGTGCGTAACGACACCACTTGCTCTCGTGCCCACAATCTTGAATCTTCAGAATTTTCTACCATCTGGCTAAGACTTCAATGTCACTCTCTAACTAAATTCATCTGTGCTGTATACCTCTCACCTAATTCCTCTGACTATGTAAAATTCTTTGACTATTTGACTTCCAAGGTGGAGCACATCTTATCTCACTTTCCTTTTGCTGAGATCTCCATTTTAGGGATTTCAATGTTCACCACCAGCTTTGGCTTTCATCTTCTTTCACTGACCAACCTGGTGAACAAACCTTCAACTTTGCTATCCTTCATGACCTAGAGCAGCTAGTGCAGTTCCCTACCCGTATTCCTGACCGCCTTGGAGACACGCCCAACATTCTTGATCTTTTCCTAACCTCCAACCCTTCTGCTTACTCTGTTAAACTTTCCTCTCCGTTGGGCTCCTCCGACCACAATCTAATTTCCGTTACCTGTTCTATCACTCCAGTGCAGCCTCAGGACCCGCCTAAGCGGAGGTGCTTCTGGCATTTTAACTCTGCTAAGTGGGAGGAACTAAGGCAGTACTATTCTGATTTCCTTGGGATGATTATTGTTTTCATGTCAGAGATCCTTCTCTTTGTGCCGAGCGCATAACAGAGGTGATTATCTCTGGCATGGAGCTATACATTCCTCATACTTTCTCTAACCCTAAAGCTAAAAAGCCTTGGTTTAACTCTGCTTGTTCTCGTGCTGTCAATGATAGAGAGGCGGCTCACAAACGGTTCCGTAGCCATCCAACTGCTGAAACTCATGCCCTATATATTTCTGCCCGTAATCATGCCAAATCTATTCTCCAACTTACTAAAAACTCTTTCATCAATAGAAAATGTCAAAGTCTTTCCAATTCTAACTCCTCTCGAGATTTCTGGCATCTAGCCAATAATATCTCTAACAACTTTACTTCTTCGTCTTTCCCTCCTTTACTTCATCCAGATGGCTCTACAGCTGTCTCTTCTTTTCTAAAGCTGAACTCTTCGCTCAAACCTTTGCTACCAACTCAACTTTGGATGATTCTGGGCATATTCCTCCTACTCCTCCACCCTCTGACTACTTCATCCCTAAAATTAAAATTCTTTATAAAGACGTTTTCCTGGCCCTCTCTGGCCTTGATTCTCGGAAGGCTTACGGTCCGGATGGAGTCCCTCCTGTTGTTCTCAAAACTGTGCTTCCGAACTCGCTCACTGCCTGGTCAAACTCTTTCATCTGTGTCTCTCTACTTCTATTTATCCTTCTTGCTGGAAGTTTGCTCACATTCAACCTGTCCCTAAAAAGGTGACCACTCCAATCCTTCTAACTACCGCCCTATAGCTTTGATTTCCTGCCTTTCTAAAGCCTTTGAGTCTATCCTTAATAGGAAGATAATGAGGCATCTATCAGCTCACAACCTTCTCTCTGATTGCCAGTATGGTTTCCGTAAAGGCAGATCTACTGGTGATCTTCTTACTTTCCTAACTGAATCTTGGTCATCCTCTTTAGGGACTTCGGTGAAACCTTTGCTGTCGGCCTTGACATATCGAAAGCCTTCGATAGAGTCTGGCACAAATCTTTAATTTCTAAACTACCCTCCTACGGATTCTATCCTTCTCTCTGTACCTTCATCTCCAGTTTCCTTTCCGATCGTTCTATTGCTGCTGTAGTAGACGGTCACTGTTCTTCCCTAAAACTATCAACAGTGGTGTTCCACAGGGTTCTGTCCTATCACCCACTCTCTTTCTATTATTCATCAATGATCTCCTAAATCTGACTCAATGCCCTATCCACTCCTATGCTGATGATACCACCTTGCATTATTCAACAGCGTTCAACAGACGCCCAACCCAACAACAATTAAATGACTCAAGGCGAGATGCTATAGGACGCCTAACTTCTGATCTTTCACTTGTTTCTGATTGGGGCAGAGAAAACCTGGTTTTGTTCAATGCCTCAAAAACTCAATTTCTACAACTATCTACTCGACATAACCTTCCAGACAACTATCCTCTCTTCTTCAATAACACTCAACTTCCCTCTCCTCTACATTAAACACACTCGGTCTATCCTTCACTAAAAATCTAAACTGGAAATTTCACATCTCTACTCTTGCTAAATCAGCTTCCAAGAAGTTAGGTGTCCTATGGCGTCTTCGTCCATTTTTCTCCCTCCCAGCTGCTTGCTCTGTACAAGGGCCTTATCCGCCCGTGTATGGAGTATGGCTCTCATGTCTGGGGGATCCACACACAGCTTTACTAAACAAGGTGGAATCTAAAGCTTTTCGTCTTATCAACTCTTCTCCTCTAACTGACTGTCTTGATTCTTTAAGTCACCGCCGCAATGTTGCATCTTTATCTGTCTTCTACCGCTGTTTTCATGCTGTCTGCTCTTCTGAACTTGCTAACTGCATGCCTTCCCCTCCTGCGGCCTCGCTGCACAAGACTCTCTACTTCTTCTCATCCCTATTCTGTCCATCTTCCTAATGCAAGAGTTAACCAGTATCTTCACTCCTTCATTCCCTACACTGGTAAACTCTGGAACTCTCTACCTGTGTCTGTATTTCCACCTGCCTATGACTTAAACTCTTTCAAAAGAGGAGTGTCAAGACACCTCTTACGTTAACTGGACCCTCCTTTTAGATTTTTTGTTTTTCTTTCTCCTACTTTCCTCTTAACAGGGCCTGGCAACCAGCAGGATTTTTTTTTCCAACACTTTGTTTTCCCTTGGCCAGTGCCCTTGTAATGTAAAAAAAAAAAAAACACACACACACACACACACACACACACACACACACACACACACACACACACACACACACACACACACACACACACACACACACACACACACACACACACTCTCTCTCTCTCTCTCTCTCTCTCTCTCTCTCTCTCTCTCTCTCTCTCTCTCTCTCTCTCTCTCTCTCTCTCTCTCTCTCTCTCTCTCTCTCTCTCGGCGAGCACACTTAAAAAGATGCTTCATCGATAGCTATTTTCACATCACATCACACACACACACACACACACACACACACACACACACACACACACACACACACACACACACACACACACACACACACACACACACACACACACACACACACAGACCCATATACACAAACGAGCCACATTCGCCAAATCGGGATAATTGAAATCTCGTGTTTTGATTGTCAATAAAAATAGATCGAAAAATACCTGCTTCGTTGCTGTGATCAGAGAGCGAACGGTGACTACGATTAGCACGCGTTTTCTGTTCCTTTCACCATCATGGCAACCCTTTTGAGGGGAGACTCAACTAAACGTGAACATCAGCATACACAAACGGGGACGAGGACGAGAAAGGAATGAAAGTTAGATGAAATGCATATAAAAGAAGGAAACGTGAAGGACGAGGATGTGGACAAGTGAAGCACATATACGTAAAGAGAAAAAGAAGGATGAAAAAAAATGAAAACGAGGAGAAAGAGAGATGAGGAAACAACGATGATAGAGAAAGAAAGCAAGATAAAGGACAGTGACGATGGGGGAGGAAATGGTGGAAAGGACACAAGGAAAAAGACACGAATGACAGAGGAGGAAAAAAGGAAAAGGAAAGTCAGAAATAGGCAGAGAGAGAGAGAGAGAGAGAGAGAGAGACGAAAAAAAAAAACCAAGCAAAATACAATGAACAACACACCACCACCACTGTTATACCCAAAAGACAACTCCGTCACCCAAAGAGAAAGAGAAAAGGAGACAAGGCAGTTTGAGCGATATGAGGCAGGCAGTGATAGCGAGCAATTTCTGGGCTGGGTGGCAAAAATGGATAACATAATCAGCACGATGAGTATTGCCATTAAGAGTGACTTACAGGCCAAATTAGGTGAAAGAGATTCCGCGATCCACGGCCCACGAGTTAATGAACGGGAACTGCTGCCGCTGCCGCTGGAATTACCGACAGAAGAGGAGGAAAAGGACGAAGAGGAAGAGGAGGAAGAGGAGTTAGTGTGTTTCAACAAAGGAAGGACAAACAGCAGCAGACACTTTGCCTCTTAAATGGCTGTTCATGATTAGCTGTACCTTCTGAGTATAATAATTCTGAAGGATATGTAAGATTGCAGGGACAGAAGGAGAAGTGAAAGAGTTACATAAAGGAAGGACGAGCAGCAGCAGACACGTTGCCTCTTAAATCGCTATTTGTGACAAGCCCCATTATTTGAAATAAGTAAGATGTATAAGGTTGTAAAGACGATAGATAGAGATGGAGGAGGAGGAGGAGGAGGAGGAGGAGGAGGAGGAGGAGGAGACCCGTAATCCCCATAACAGCAGGAGAGTAGGAAGAGGAAGGGAAAAAAAAATTACATAAATGGAGGAGTAGGAAGAGAAGAAAGCGGAAATGACGGAGAAAGAAAGAGCAAAAGAAGGAAAAGAGGAGTAACACAAGTAAGAGAAGAAACAAGAATATGAAGAAGAACATAAAGAGAAACAGCACTAAAAGAAGGAAAGGAGAAGGGGAAAAAAAAGAGGGAAAGGAAACAGAAAAACAAGAAGTAGAGAAGGAATAAAAAAAAAACAGGAAGAAAAGAGAAATAGAAGGGAGAAGGGAGAAGGGAAGGACAAAGAGGAGGAGGAGGAAGAGGAGGAGGAAGAGGAGAGAAGCGTGGGAGTGTTAAAGAAGATAAATAGCAGCAGCAATAGTCTTTGTGTTGGTGGAGGCAGAATGGATGACTCTAATGATGATGACGATGATGATGATGACAGTAACCAGTGTTGTGATTGTGGTGATGCAGGAGGAGGGGGAAGAAGAAGAGGAGGAGGAGAAGGAGGAGGAGGAGGAGGAAGAGAAAGAAGAAGAAGAGGAGGAGGAGGAGGAAGAGGAGGAGGAAGAACTAATGGAAACACAGCATGAATGGAAAGCTTTTAGTAGGTTTGCCAAGAAAGGAGGAAGAAGCGTAGGTGTAGTAATAGAGAGAGAGAGAGAGAGAGAGAGAGAGAGAGAGAGAGAGAGAAAAGACATGGCGGAGGAATGGAAGAAACGCCGGAGGGACTGAAAGAGAGGAGAAAGATAAGGAGGTGGAAGGAGGAAACAGCGAGACGTCTGGAGGAGGAGGAGGAGGAGGAGGAGGACAGGGCGATGGTAGAGGAGAAGAGGTGAAGGCAAAGCGGAGGAAGTTTGAGTGGTGGTGGTGGTGGTGGTGGTGGTGGTGGCGGTGGTGGCGGTGGTGGTGGTGGTAGAAGATTGAAGTGGTGACGGAATAGATGATGATGAAAAGAGGAAAGAGAGGAGAAAAGGAGGAGGCGGAAGGAAGTGCCAGAGGAGGAGAAGGAGAAGGAGGAAGAGAGAGAGAGAAAGAGAGAGAGGAGGAAGGGATGTTTGCAAAAGAGTGATGAAAGAGGATAAGTGAAAGATGTGATGAATGGAGAGATAAGGAAATGAGGAGGAAGGAATGAAAGAAAAGAAGGAAGAGTAAGAAGAAAAGAAGGAGGAGAGGGGGAGGCGTTTCGAAGATGGAAGAGGAGCAAAAGGGTGGATGGGATGGAAGAGAAAAAAAGAAGAGGAGGAAAAGGAAGAAGAGGAGAAGAAGATGGAGGAGGAGGAGGAGGAAACATCTGAAATAAGCTGGTTGGTGAAAATGCGTGGGTGGATGGGAGGGAAAAAAGAAGCAGGAAGAGGAGTAGGAGGAGGATGAAGGAAGAGGAAAGAGGGGGAGGGAGGAAGAGGATGGAGGAGAGGGATGAAGCTAGTTGCTCTTAAAGACAAATTGAATTACTGACAATTTTGCAAGCCTGGCCGACAGTATTGTACCTATTTTTAGATCTTCCTGAATCCGAGACGAGACGCGGTGTTCGAAACCAGACCAGAACCACGAGGTGACGGCAAGAGAGAGAGAGAGAGAGAGAGAGAGAGAGAGAGGTAGTGTCGAAATGAGGAAAAAAAAGTTAAAGACCAGATGAAAAGAAAATAAAAAAAAAAAAAAGAGAAATACTTGAGATGGAAGGAATTTAGCCATATTTATTACTAGACATTTTATTTTCATCATTCTTATTCTATTTTTACATTTTTGTGTCACGTTGTACTGTTTCATAATATGCGAACCGTGGAATGAATGAGTGTTTTTTTCTCTCTTTTTTGTAAACGGACAAGAGAGAGAGAGAGAGAGAGAGAGAGAGAGAGAGAGAGAGAGAGAGAGAGAGAGAGAGAGTAAAAACATATAAGAAAAAAAGCCTTGACATATAATTGTTTTTATCCTAGTAAAATAGTTATGAGGAGGCAAACAAAGGCATAAATTCATACAGCTTTTCAGAATGCATTGCAAGAGAGAGAGAGAGAGAGAGAGAGAGAGAGAGAGAGAGAGAGAGAGCACTTCTATTTTACTTGTGTAGCGAGACTTAAATTATCTCTAGTACACTGGTATTTTAATCCATTCACGAGAGAAAGAGAGTAACTGGATGCAATTGTGTGTGTGTGTGTGTGTGTGTGTGTGTGTGTGTGTGTGTGTGTGTGTGTGTGTGTGTGTGTGTGTGTCTCGGCTCTTCTGACGCATAATTTTACTACTGATAATTTGAAAGACCTATTAATAATATTTTTCCACCAGTTCACGTTTTTTTTTATTTACTAATTCTGCTTTGGCTATCAACCAGAGCGACAAAAGCGAGGCAAGAGAGAGAGAGAGAGAGAGAGAGAGAGAGAGAGAGAGAGAGAGAGAGAGACAGACACAGCGAGGAGTTAAAGAAGCACAGCGCACAGTAAAAGGCCATTTCATTCCTATGCCCTAGATACTGTCTTGATTGGGTTGTATAATGAATGTTTCCCTTTGTCTCACCGTCGTCCGCTTATTTAGACTGACGATGATGGTTGTGGTAGTCTTGTTTCAGCGTCAGCATTCTTGTGTTGGGTGTTATCTTACTACAGCAGGTGTCTGTGTCTTATCTGTGATGTGATTGCGACTGGTAAAGATAATGGAGTATGGTGGAGAGAGAGAGAGAGAGAGAGAGACAGACAGACAGACAGACAGACAGACAGAGACAGACAGACAGACAGACAGACAGACAAAGGGAGAATCATTAACTTTTAACGCTTTCAATACAATGACGTGTTTTCATATTCATTCTGCTTATTATTTTTTTTTCTACAGCACAGAGACTTATCTGGAGGATTAAAATAGTGAAGACTCTGTCCATTAATCTTCTGAAACTTTTGCTGTTGCGTTAGACATATCAAAAGCTTTTGATAGAGTCTGGCATAAAGCTTTGATTTCAAAACTGCCCTCCTACGGCTTCTATCCTTCTCTCTGCAACTTTATCTCAAGTTTCCTTTCCGACCGCTCTATTGCTGCTGTAGTAGACGGCTACTGTTCTTCTCCTAAACCTATTAATAGTGGTGTTCCTCAGGGTTCTGTCCTGTCACCCACTCTCTTTTATTCATTAATGACCTTCTTAACCAAACTTCTTGCCCAATCCACTCCTACGCTGATGATACCACCCTACATCTTTCCACGTTCTTTCAGAGACGTCCAACCCTTCAGGAAATCAACAGATCACGCGGGGACGCCACGGAACGCCTGACTTCCGATCTTTCTAAGATTTCCGATTGGGGCAGAGAAAATCTAGTAGTTTTCAATGCCTCAAAAACTCAATTCCTCCATCTATCAACTCGACACAACCTTCCAGACAACTATCCCCTCTTCTTCAATGACACTCAACTGTCTCCTCTTCCACAATGAATATCCTCGGTCTGTCCTTTGCTCATAATCTTAACTGGAAACTTCACATCTCATCTCTTGCTAAAACAGCTTCTATGAAATTAGGTGTTCTGAGGCGTCTCCGACAGTTTTTCTCGCCCTCCAACTGCTTACTCTGTATAAGGGCCTTATCCGTCCCTGTATGGAGTACTCTTCGCATGTTTGGGGGTTCCAGTCACACAGCTTTGCTTGATAGGGTGGAATCGAAAGCTCTTCGTCTCATCAACTCCCTCCTCTGACTAACTGTCTTCAGTCTCTTTCTTACCACCGAAATGTTGCATCCCTTTCTATATTTTATCGCTATTTTCATGGTAACTGTTCTACTGATCTTGCTAACTGCATGCCTCCCCTCCTCCTGCGGCCACGCTGCACAAGGCTTTCTTCTTCCTCTCATCCCTATTCTGTCCAACTCTCTAATGCAAGAGTTAACCAGTACGCTCAATCATTCATCCCTTTCACTGGTAAACTCTGGAACTCCCTCCCTGCATCTGTATTTCCGAATTCCTACAACTTCTTTTAAGAGGGAGGTGTCGAGGCATTTGCTCCCCTAATTCTGGCTGACGGTTTTGGCACTTTTTGAACTCTTTGGAGAGCCAGCGCTCAAGTGGACCTTTTTCTAACTTTCTTTTTTTGCCCTTGGCTGGCCCTCTTCCCTACGTAAAAAAAAAAAAGTAAATAAAATAAAATAAACCCTTACTAATGTCAATGAAATGATGTAATCGTACACAAATCTCAAGGTAAGAATGTGTCCCAGTATTGAGAGGGTTAAATCCCATATTCACATCATATCATTCCCTTCTAATCAAACGAAGAAATTTTCAGGACGGTAATATGAAATCGCACTGCTGAAAAAGACGCACAATTTTCGGCACGGTAAGAAATCGCAATACTGAAAAAGACACACAATTTTCACCGTGGTAAGAAATCCCAAAGCTGAAAAAGACGCACAATTTTAGCATAAGTCTGCATCATTACTTCTTACATTCTCTCCCTCTAATAAGCGCGACGCAACCGAGAACCAGGCCAAGCTAACCATACCTTCCTTTCTCTCGGCTCCGCATCACACGCTAATCTTCCTTACCACGAATTCGACCCACACACTTTTTGAAGTCTATTTCTGCATTGCTTGATGGAAGGACGACAAGATGAAAGATTCTACAAGGTGCTGAGGACGCCGGTGTTTGTGTGGACGCTTGGAGAATCACGTAATTAACCGCTGAAGCAAGAATCAATCGAGCCTGGGACGGTGCGGCGCGAGGCAAGTGCTGGAGAGGCGATCAGGTGGCGAGATAGCTCATGAAGAGAAAAGTGAAGTATCTGAGAGTTTTGTGGCTGTCTGAAGTGAGGTGTTTGTTGTTTGTACCCAGAGAGAGAGAGAGAGAGAGAGAGAGAGAGAGAGAGAGAGAGAGGAGGAGGGAGGGAGGAGGGAGGGAGGGAGGGAGAGAGAGAGGGAGTTACTAAGGCCCCCCAATCTCCACCTTACAGCTTGGGAAGTGTATCGACCTCTTTCCTCCTCCTGCCATCCTGCCACGCCCTCCGTCCCCACATAACCTCCCACTCCACCACAACTCCCTC
>NC_059303.1:16523208-16540708 GCF_017591435.1 Portunus trituberculatus | reverse complement strand
GTGTTTTGTGGGTAAGATGATTGTGGTGGTGGTGGTAGTAGTAAAAGTAACCCCACAGCAGTCTCACCATACTCGTCATTTATCACACTTACACCTACACATTCCCACACACACACACACACACACACACACACACACACACACACACACACACACACACACACACACACACACACACACACACACACACTTAAACAACAAAGTCACAGTAACATTATTCCTCCAACATTCCGCTCGTAAAACAACAGACAGTAACAACATAGAAATTCCACGAACCGCTAACAAACCGATATCGCTAAGCAGAACCTGTAACTGTACCGAGAAGCGACCAGTGCACCAGCTGACCGTCCCTGATGCGAGAATGTGCCGCTCAAATAAACAAAAGGCAAATGGCATGTAAAAAAAAGTGAAATTACCAAGGATAACTAAAGCAGGCAAGTAAATTATCCGGAACCCTTTAATAATCTTTCCCTCCTTTACTTTTCCCTCTTCCTCCTCTTCCTCCTCTTCCTCTTCTGCTTCTTCACAACGCCCACACCTCCACAGGAATACCTTACGTTTATTAGCAAAGGTACAAAGGGGTACAATTTGGACCAATCATTAATCAGGAGTGTGACGTCACCTCTCGGCCGTCACAAGGTTCCACGGTGTTCATTGGCTGGCCTCGTTGGATTAAACACAGGCCGCGCTCTCTTCTCATGATCTGATTATATTTGTCTAATTTAATACACTTGATGAATTATTTTATTACTCTTAATGGGTTTCCGTCAAGAGAGAGAGAGAGAGAGAGAGAGAGAGAGAGAGAGAGAGAGAGGGAGAGCAAGAGAGTGGGAGAGCAAGAGCGAGAGCAAATGCTAGGGCTAGAGCTAGAGAGAGAGAGAGAGAGAGAGAGAGAGAGAGAGAGAGAACAGCGAGACCGAGAGAGAGAGAGAGAGACAGTATATATATTGTAATTTCCTTTAGTAACTTAAAAACCATATTTAATTTATTTGTGTCTCCGTCTTCTAATCCTCCTCCTCCTCCTCCTCCTCCTCCTCCTCCTCCTCCTCCTCCTCCTCCTCCTCCTCCTCCTCCTCCTCCTCCTCCTCCTCCTCCTCCTCCTCCTCCTCCTCCTCCTCCTCCTCCACTACTACCATCATCACAACCTGAGGCTCCAAGTGAAATATCAGCCTTAAATGAAGATAAGTAAATATTAAAGATAAGTGGACAGGCAGGTACCTTTAATTACCTTACCTGTCGCTTTCCATCCTCACCTGTCGAGCCTCAGCCTCACGGGGCGCCGCGCTCCTGCCTCACCCTTCAATTTTCGACTTAAAAAGATTCCTTCTATAAAATTATTAACTGATGTGGTGTATTTTTGGGGGAGCTAGAGAGAGAGAGAGAGAGAGAGAGAGAGAGAGAGAGACAGACAGACAGACAGAGAGAGGAGAGAGAGAGAGAGAGAGAGAGAGAGAGAGAGAGAGAGAGAGAGAGAGAGAGAGAGAGAGAAAGAGATATTTTGAGATGTAGCGAGGGTGACGTCACGAGTCACCTGTAATACACCAAAGCGAAAGATAATTGACCAAAAATTTTAACCGTGTGTTTGAATTCCTCTTAATGAGATTCACTATAAATACCTTTCATTTTCTGCAGATTTACCACTTTTTTTTCTTTTTTCTCTCTCTTTATTTCTAGTTCTCTTTATCTCTCCTCCTGTTTCTTTCTTTCGTTCGTGTCATTCCGTTTTTCGTTGTTGTTGTTGTTGTTGTTGTTGTTGTTTCGTTGTTTTTAATTCTCATTTATTTTATTGTTTTCACGAAGGGAAGCAAATTGAACAGCGTGATGGGAAAAGCGAAGCGAATCTCTGTTATCTCTCTCTCTCTCTCTCTCTCTCTCTCTCTCTCTCTCTCTCTCTCTCTCTCTCTCTCTCTCTCTCTCTCTCTCTCTCTCTCTCTACTACTCTACTACTTCTACTACTACTACTACTACTACTACTACTACTACTACTACTACTACTACTACTACTACTACTACTACTACTACTACTACTACTACTACTATTACCACTACTATTACCACTACTCTTAACACTACTACAACTACTGTTATTACTACTACTCTACCACCATTACCATCTCCTTCCTCTTGCCCTGTTCATTTTTCTTTCTCTCTTCCTCCTCCTCCTCCTTCTCCCTCAAATAACGTATTTCGTCCCTGTATATGCGTATTTTTCTTTTCTCTTTCATCCTTTCGTTTCTTGAATACTATTTTCCTTTGGTTGTTAAATCATAGAACTTGCAGTGGTACTATGATCACAAACAGCCTCGTTAGCCCTAGTGTGGATGTTACTTTTTTACATTTCTTTGTATTCCTCCGTATCCTCCTCCTCCTCCTCCTCCTCCTCCTCCTCCTCCTCCTCCTCCTCCTCTTTCTTCTACTACTCCTACTACTCCTCCTTCTCCCCTTTTTTCTTCCACTCCTACTCCTACTACTACTACTACCACCACCACCACCACTGAAAATCACTTCACTTTTCCTCTGAGCACACAGTAACAGGAAAAGTATAAGTTCAAAGAGACAATATTCATCGGCAAAGAATATTATTTGCTTACCTTGATTGCTCGCTTTCCGCTCCCTGACTCCTGCATCGCGGCGGCGCATCTGTCAACAAGGGGAAGATTCTGTAGCCTGTCAAGTACCACCAGACAACAGAGCATCCCTTGCCACTCTCCGTGTATGCTATATTGATTGGTCTTCACTTGCAGCACTCCAGAATAGATTAAATGTGCTAATTCGACATTGTACTTCAGAATACACAAAGAACCTGAGATAGAGTGATAGAAACCGTATTCCTAGTTGCTGTGTATTCTGATTTGGAGTGAACTAAATGCAATCTCTAAAAATATAGTAGAATTTTAATGTATACAGATAAGATACAATATTTCTAGCTATCCTTCTCTAATATAAGTTACTATATCGATGCATCACTTAATATACTGCAATGCTAAGCTATACAAAGATATACGTGAGGCTGAGGCTCGACAGGTGAGGAGGGAAAGCGACAGGTGAGGTAATTAAAGGCACAACAACAGGAGAAAAGTTAGCAAAGGACGTATTAACCCCTTCGATACTCGGACACATTTTTTACCTTGAGATTTGTGTACCATAAGACCATTTTATATACATAAGAAAGGGTCTATGGAGGTCAGAAGATTAATAGCCATAGTCTTCAATGTTTTAATCCCCCATCTAAGTTTATGAATCTGTATGAAATCACCAAAGAGTAAGCAGAATGAATATAGAAACGCGTCGTGGTATCGAAGGGGTCAATTTGCGATTCCATGATGTACAATGCAATAACATGGAGATTTGTATTCCACCCTGACGGCTCTTAAAAGAATCGCGTCACTATGAGAGGCAAAAGAACACCACTGAATGTCTGTGTTCCAGGATTCTGCAACACTCGCTCTGCCTCGCGTCGCCCCGCCTCGCCTGCAGCATTCCTCCAGGCGGCTGTGCGTTGTGGTACAGATTGCAACACTGGCTTCAAATTCGCTTGTGTTGCTACTTGTCAATTGAAGCTTTTTTTTTTTTTTTGCAATAGTGGGTATCTTTCTTTTTGTCTTACATTATTTTGAATCGTGTTTTGTTCTTGGCTTGATCGAGTGAAGTGTAAGTGGACGGATATTTGGACTCTCTCTCTCTCTCTCTCTCTCTCTCTCTCTCTCTCTCTCTCTCTCTCTCTCTCTCTCTCTCTCTCTCTCTCTCTCTCGAGGCGAAGACAATTGTATCAATTTTCAGGTTCCTTCCACCACCTGCTCTCTCTCTCTCTCTCTCTCTCTCTCTCTCTCTCTCTCTCTCTCTCTCTCTCTCTCTCTCTCTCTCTGGAAATGGAATGTTTACGTCACTTTTTATTTTTTACCTTCGTTTGATTGTTTTTCCGGTGTTTTCTTTCTTTTTTTCTTTGCCTAGTTTCTTTTCAATTTCTTTTTCATTGATCCTGTCTCTCTTTTTTAACCCAATCCTTGTATCTTTTTTTCTCTGGAATTCTAATTAAGTCTTTTTTTCTAGCTTTCCTTCTGTTCTTTTTTTTTTCTTTATTAATCTTAAATATCTCAACTGTAGAACTAATTAGCGTGTGATCTAATTGTTCAGGAATATCTTAATTATCCTGGACTTATTTTGATATCCTTGTTCATTAAGTTTAATCTTAACTCAGTTTGTGCTGAAACGCATTTTTACCTTGAGTTTTCCATATGATTAGACGATATTGTTTACATTAGGAAGGGTTTATGAAGGTCAGAAAATCAATGGCAAGAGTCTTTATTATTTTTATCCACACATAAGTTTCTGAAGCTGTATAAAATCACTAAACAGTAAGCAGAATGAATACGGAAACGTGTCATAGTACTGAAGTCTTGATCTTTTATCTAGACCAGTGATTCCCAAATTGTGGTAGGAAAACGCAGGGGTCCATAATCTGAGGATATGATGAGTGTATAAAACCAGTGGAGGTTGGTGGGTAGGCAGCCAGTGGGAGTAACTTACTTGCATGGAATCAATTACAGGATTTGCTAAGGTGGTTTACATATGGAGCTAATGAGTGTAGGGCTATTGTCACTGCAGTCATGGGTTACGATTAGCAGTGGGCGGTGGGACATGGAGAACTATCCTGCATGAAAACGTTTGGGAAGTACTGATTTAAACCTTTTTGGAGGATTGTGGAGAAAAGATAATTATTTGTTCCTTTTCCTGACTTTTTATCTTACTTTCTTGAAATATCTTTGGGTGAAAAAGAAAGTTTTGTTTGTTAATCATGTTTTGTGTTATTGCTTTAAATATCTTGATAAAATTAAAGGCCTTCTATCTTGTTATTTTGTTATCTTGATCGTTATCTTACTTTCTTGAACTATATTTGGGTGAAAAAAGAAAGTTTGTCTGTTAATCATGTTTTGTGGCATTTTTTTTAATATCTTGACGAAATTAAAGGCCTTGTATCTTGTTATTTTGTTATCTTGATCGTTATCTTAATTTCTTGAACAATCTTAGAGAGAAAAGATGATTCATATTTTTAATTTGTATATTTTGAGATCTCGAACTACATTTGGCAAAGAAAAAGGAATATGTGTCCTGATCTTTATTTTTATCTTGGCTCCATTATAAAAACTAAGAGAAAATGAAAGTCGTTCTTATCTTAAAATTTAATCTTGCAATCACAATGACCGTGAAAATAGTACAATCTTTTATCATCATTCGCCTTTGTTATAATAATGGATTTAGATGCATGTGTTTGTCTGTCTGTCTGTCCGGATGTATGTATGTATGTATGTATATTTGTCCGTATCTTTGCTATTCTTTCTCACTCCGTTTCCCTCATTCCATGTAAAGGTCATGCATTGTCTGTCGCCCTCTATGTGACTGTCAGTCTGTCTGTCTGTCTGGCAGTGCGTCTATAAATGTGTCCTTGTCCATTTGAGCTTATGTCACTTGCCACGTTTGTATGTATGAACGTTTAGTTAGCCAGTCTCTCTCTCTCTCTCTCTCTCTCTCTCTCTCTCTCTCTCTCTCTCTCTCTCTCTCTCTCTCTCTCTCTCTCTCTCTCTCTCTCTCTCTCTCTCTCTCTCTCTCTCTCTCTCTCTCTCTCTCTCTCTTCCGTATTGTGCATATATATATATATATATATATATATATATATATATATATATATATATATATATATATATATATATATATATATATATATATATATATATATATATATATATATACACACACACACACACACACACACACACACACACACACACACACACACACACAGAGAGAGAGAGAGAGAGAGAGAGAGAGAGAGAGAGAGAGAGAGACCTTAGAGTTGGCTCCATTATGCATTCTCAGGCGAGTGGGGTCTCCATCCCTCTATCAGTAAACATAACACGAGTCTTCGATGTCTGGCCGCCTCTCCTCCCGGCCCTCCTCCTCCTCAGCGCCCTCCTCACCTGCGGGTCCTTTCACTCTAATCCGAAAATATCTGTGTAATCCCCTGGAGATGGAGCTGCCGGCTGGATGGAAATAGTCGTGGCAACGGGAAGGGTATGGGAGTTGTCATGTCAGCTTTAGTATTGTTTTGTATAAGATATATAATTCTTTGTTTTCCGTGGAAGTTTAGAAGTGGGGAAATTCAATGAGTAGATGATGCTTGGATGGGATTGCAATGTTAGTTAACCCAGTCTGACCGAACGAAGAATAATTAAACGAACCTCGGCATTAGTTACAGCCATTCATCTCCATAACGTTTTTTTTTTTTTATTTAACCTAACAAATTTTCATTCTAAAGAAAAAGATTTCATTGCAAAATTTCGTCGTTTTTTATATTAAGTACAAGTAAACATGCCCAAAATAAGAGTACGAAGCTTGTCTTTGTAATATTGTAACAAAATTTAATGAACCTTTTATTTAATGTTAAAGGGAACAACTGGCCAAGGTTAACAAATATAATAAAATAAAAACCACTGAGTTGCCAGTCCCCATACAGATCCGATAGAATTACCCAAAAAAAGAAAGTGATAAATGTCTTGCTAACTGATACATCTTTCCTTAATTATCAATCACTTTTAGACACCTTTATTTATTCTATATATACACTGCAAAGAAACCGCAAAACTTACTCTTCTTAATTACCTTTAATGTAGACACGTATAAAAATTCCACACATTACTTCTGACAAATTATTCACATCACAGTGAGCTAACCAAACACCCAACCACACCCAACACCCACCACACCCACCCAGAATTACACTAAGTAGCTAATCTTCATCACATCTCATCTTGCCCCACACTGCTTTTGTATTCCGTCTTGTCTGTCGTCAGTCTAGTGGAGCCTCGGGCCAGTGAAGGAAGACTAGCTGGTTCACGCTCGGGGAGTTTGAGCTTTATGAATGTCAGGAGTTACTGGATCGAGTGTGTTGGGTGTGGGTTATTTCAGGCGCCTGTGGAATGCTTGAGGTCCCGCTGCGCTACGGAACGTCAAATGCATGAGAAAATAGATTGAAAAGTTTGTGAGGGCGCTTTGATCATTGCCCGCTGATATTCTGGACGAGAGAGAGAGAGAGAGAGAGAGAGAGAGAGAGAGAGAGAGAGAGAGAGAGAGAGTGTGGGGGAGAGGGAGAGGGAGAGGGAGAGAATGAGAGAGGATGTTGAATGAGTTTGCTTTTCAGTTGTGACATTAAGAAAGTAGGTGTAATTCTAATATGTTATTGATTATTCTCTCTCTCTCTCTCTCTCTCTCTCTCTCTCTCTCTCTCTCATCTATTTTTGCACTTTCTAATTACATTTCATCATTTCACCGCCTTCTTTCTTTACAACATTCTGCCCACCTCTTTGCTTCATCTGGTCATTACATTAAAAAATTACGTCACTCACCTCATTACCCTATTATTTCAGTCTCATCTCCTCCCACTCATCTCCCACACCTCATCTCATCACCAAGTCACCATCCTTTCCCTCATCTATTCTTTGTAAACCTTTCTTCTGTCACTCATGTCTTGTTGTCTCCTCCTCCTCCTCCTCCTCCTCCTCCTCCTCCTCCTCCTCCTCTTCCTTTTAAAAGTTCCTCTCTCACTCTCACTCATCTTCTCTGAACTTCTATTTATCTCCATTTGCCACCCACGTTCTTTCCTCCGTCCCTCCATATTCTCTCTCTCTCTCTCTCTCTCTCTCTCTCTCTCTCTCTCTCTCTCTCTCTCTCTCTCTCTCTCTCTCTCTCCTTCCTTCCCTCATTTCTCCCACGTTATGCATTATTAGCCTTCCGAAATCCGAGTCTTGGGGGATTTTAGTTGAAAAAATGTGGGGATGTATTTTTTTCCTCCCTTCCTCTCGACGTGTTGCAGAAGTTTGTAATCATGGATGCATAGATCAATGTGTGTGTGTGTGTGTGTGTGTGTGTGTGTGTGTGTGTGTGTGTGTGTGTGTGTGTGTGTGTGTGTATGTGTATGTGTTTGTGTGTCTGTGTGATTGAGTTTCAGGTAATGAGTGTTGCACGAAAAGAGAGAGAGAGAGAGAGAGAGAGAGAGAGAGAGAGAGAGTATTGTATTCGTGACGTCACAGTCCTCTTCCTTCCCCCTCTCCCAGAATGCGCCAGGTTCCAGGCATCAGCGTGGAGGGCCTGGACGAGGGCACGGCGCCCCCCCACCTCGACCCACCAGCTACCCCCACCCCTCTCCACGCCGCCGTGTACGACTGGCATGAAGACGACGACGATGATGACTACATGTAAGTATGTCTGCCATCACACACACACACACACACACACACACACACACACACACACACACACACACACACACACACACACACACAGTGGTTAGAGCGCTGGCTCTCTCGATCACTCTCTCTCTCTCTCTCTCTCTCTCTCTCTCTCTCTCGTGTCTCTCTCTGTTCTCTCTCGGGATGTAAATCGAGGAGTTGTGACCTTGTTCTCTCTCTCGAAGATCTCTCTCTCTCTCTCTCTCTCTCTCAGATCAAACAGTGACACACTCTCACTCACACTCTCTCTCTCTCTCTCTCTCTCACACACACTTAATCTTCTTGGTAATTGTGGTTTTGCTAATGGGCTGTTAATGAATTAATGATTATTTCCTTTTCTTACTTCATTATTCACTTTTCTTCGGGCACGACTGAAACATGACTGGCTGTTACTACTACTACTACTACTACTACTACTACTACTACTACTACTACTACTACTACTACTACTACTACTACTACTACTACTACTACTACTATTATTACTACTACTACTACTACTACTACTACTACTACTACTACTAATAATAATAATAATAATAATAATAATAATAATAATGATAATAATAATACTACTATTACTACTACTCTTTTATGTAAGAGAAACAATCGACCAAAGGCAAGAAAAAGTGTGTTTAAAAAAAGGCTCACTGAGGTGCCAGTCCCTAAAAAGTGAGAGGGAAAGTGGACTCCTTGAGTGATACAGGCGTCCTCTTATTTTTTTAATTCAAAGTCTTGACTGAAGAATGCATGAATAGCGAAGTGCATGTAATGTTGTGTGGAGGAAGAATGTTTTTTTTTTTTTAACCCATATGGGCTTTTCACGGGAATTTCTGGGCTAAAGGGGGTACTTTTTCCGGGGTGCCTCCTGTCTCAAAGCCCACCCGCTAGGAAACCGTTGCCCCAAGTGAAGAAGCTCTGCCTACACTCGGACCTTAGACAAGATTCGAACCCGTGTGCTTGGAGACCCCTCGGACCCCAAAGCACGCAGGGTTCCACTGCACCACGGCAGGCTGTGACTAACCCCTTGTCATGATCTTTTGATTATGCTCCTTGTGCTGTGAGATACAAAGGGAAACGTTCATTGAGGTCACAGCTGGCTTTCATGAGAAGTTCACAGCACTCCCTGAACCAGTGCTACTACTACTACTACTAATAATAATAATAATAATAATAATGATAATAATAATAATAATAATAATAATAATAATAATAATTGTAAAAATGCTATGCCTATTAGTTACAGTAGCTTTAGTTATTTTCATTTTCCAGTAAAAGTATATCAAGAAATTTTACGGTCTAACTCTTTTTTCAATTTATTTTTCACGCATTTTAACTTTTAATTTCATCTTCTTTTAGTTTTCGTCTCCTTTCACACACAGCTTGACTTCCCATTATGTTTCGAGTTTTAGTTTACATTTCTTAGTGACTGAGCCTTGTCTAGTTTCTCTTCCTGTACCTCCTCCTTGTCCTCCTTGTCCTCCACTGACTCAATCGTCTAGAAATGAGGGCAAATCTTCTTCCTCTCTTCTTTTAAAGCATCGAATCAACCTTTACGTAACGAAACTCTAAAGATCACATTCTTTTTATGGACTTGTGAGAGACTTTTGCATCTTTACGCACTCAAATGGGAAATGAGAAACGCAAATATTTATCACCCGAGTCTTCTTTTCCTCCATCTTTCTTTCTTTCTGTCTCTTTTTGCATTATCTGGTTTAGTTCCCCGCTGTTCACTCCCTGCTATGCTTCACAGTTTGCTCCCACCGCCATTCTTCTTCGCTCTATCATCTCTGCTGCTTATTGTGTCTCATCTCAAAGCTTTATGGTCTTATTTGTCTTGTTTTACTTCTCCTCTCCTTGCTGTGCGTTGTTCAGTTTTATTCTTTTGTTGCCTTCATTTACTTGTTTACATTCTGCTTTCCTTACGTTTTCTTTTGCTCCATGTTGATATTCTAAAAGGTGACTACACTTTTTTTTCTTTTTTTTTTTGTTAAGGATACTTGAAAATTTTTACCTTATTCTATTTACTACGTTTTTTTTTTTTATGTCCCTGTTGATATTCTAAAAGGTGACTACGCTGTTTGTTTTCTTTGTAAAGGATACTTGAAGATTTGTAACTTGTTTTGTTTACGAATCGTTAATTTTTTTCGAGTTTTACGTTGATTTTGTAATAGTAAGACACGTGTAAAGTTTTAATTGCCTGACTTACTATTATAAAAATTCATCGCAGTGTAAAACCGTTCAATAAAAAGGAAAATCTTCATTGATGAGCTTGGATGAAAAAAAAATAATAATCTTTGCATAATTCTTCTGATCAATTACTATTTTTCTTCTTCGCTTGCAAGCAATAAAGACAAATTTTCAGCTGAAGTGGAGAAGGTGAGAAATTTGACCACCTAGACCTGGAGTGACCTTTTTAAATACAAACAGTACGTGTCAAAAATAAATTGAAGACACACCACTGACTTCACGTTTCTCCCTCCCCCGGTACTTTTTTCTCACCTGAAAACAACCTCCCTTTATAATTCTCTCCTCACGACAAAGAGAAGGACATTTCCAGCTGCCCACTGCTCCACTTTTTCTTTCTTTTCCATAAACGCGGGCAAGTTAAGACGAGAGCAAAAAAGTTTAGCAAGAAAATTCGCGGCCCGAGCTCCCGACGAAGGTGTGTGAGAGGAGGCAGGTTTCCAGGCTAAATTTATTAACCCTGGAAACGCTTTGATAATACCCGTTTGAGAGAGAGAGAGAGAGAGAGAGAGAGAGAGAGAGAGAGAGAGAGAGAGAGAGAGACTGAAAAAAAAACTGGTAAATGTATGAGTGTTTGAGAGAATTTCAAGTGATGATATTAGTAAAAGAAAAAGAAATACGCCTCTCAACCTACATTTCTTTTGCGTGATATTTCTTTGCATTTCACGTCTCGCAGTTTATCATTCATTTGGATTAAGCCTTCAGTACCATGATGCATTTTAATATTCATTCTGCGTACTATTTGATGACTTTATACACTTTCAGATACTTATGTAAGGATTAAAACAGTGAAGACTCTGGCCATTAATCTTCCGACCTCCATAGACCCTTCTTAATCTAAATAAAATCGTCCAATTATACTCATGGTAAAAAATACGTCCCAGTACTGAAGGGGTGAAGGTTGTATAGCATTTCAGTATATGTGTAATGACTCGGACTGTATTTTTCTCTCGCTGCTTATGCATGTGGCTTTCTGTATTGCTTTGCTAGTAAATATTGAAGAGCTGGTTACAAACTGAGCTCGTGTCATGTTGTAGAGCCTTCCTCATAGTTTTCATGGGGGAATCACAAGGACACTGAGTTATATTAAGAATTCCCTCCTTTCTTTGATCACGTTGCTAGTTGGAAAAAGAAGGAACAAGATGAAGTGCAAAAATAAAGAAAAATTTTTAAAAATGTATATATTCTAATCCTTTAACTCTGGGAAACATTTTTACCTTGAAATTTGTGTGCGACTAAACCTTTTAAATGAAGGAACAAGATGATGAAGTGCAGGAATAGATTAAAAAAAATCAAAATTGTGCATATTCTAGTCCTTTAATACTGGAACACATTTTTACTTTGAGATTTGTGTACGACTAAAGCATTTTACCGACATTAGGAAAGGTCTATGTAGGTCATGAGATTAATGGCAGAAGTCTCCACTATCATATTCCCCTTACATAAGTTTCTGGAACTGCACAAAATCAACAAATAGTAACCAGAATGAATATGGAAACGTGTTATGGAACTGATTGAATTAAGAGATAAATGAATTTTTACACGAGAATTACCAAACTTCCTTCTTTTCTCACGTTGCCAGAGGAAAAAGAAGGAACAGGATTATGAAGTGGAAAAATAGATGAAAATAAAATAGAGACTGTACATATTTTGAGATAAATGAGTTTATATATGCTAATTACAGAAGTTTTTTTTCCTCTATCATTTTTTTTCTTTCTTTCTTTTTGTAGATGACGCTGAGCATGGCTTTTGTTTCCTCTCAGTGCTTTACATTTCTTTCCTCCAGTCTTCCTCTTGTGAAAAATAAATGAAGGACTGTCAGAGGTCAATGAAGCGGAGTTGAGCACAGTGATGAAGCACGACTGAAGCCAAACCTTGACACTTTTATCTCTTTTCTTACGTTTTCTTACCTTTTATCTTTCTTCTCTTTTTCGTGTTGCTCTACGCTCGTTAGTGTGACGAGGCAAGGAAATCTCTCTCTCTCTCTCTCTCTCTCTCTCTCTCTCTCTCTCTCTCTCTCTCTCTCTCTCTCTCTCTCTCTCTCTCTCTCTCTCTCTCTCTCTCTCTCTCAGCTTTTTTTTTTCGTTCCTTCGTCTTTTTTTTCCCTCACCGCAAAGTCATGTTCGTTGTCTTTCCTTAGAGAGTATGTGAACCCGTCGCCCTCTACAATACCTCCTCCTCCTCCTCCTCCTCCTCCTCCTCCTCCTCCTCCTCCTCCTCCTCCTCCTCCTCCTCCTCCTCCTTCACTTCCACCAAGGCTTCAAAATACGTGAGTCTAAATTCCCTAAGCGTGGTGATGTCAATTGAGGAAAAGGCGTTTGTTGGTCTCTCGCTGCCACCTCACGACACACACACACACACACACACACACACACACACACACACACACACACACACACACACACACACACACAACGCGCGACTTTATTGTCATACCAAATACCAGGAAGTGTATTTTTCTTTGCTGTATATTTTCTCCTTTTCCCCTTCTCTTTTTTTGTACCTCTCTCTCTCTCTCTCTCTCTCTCTCTCTCTCTCTCTCTCTCTCTCTCTCTCTCTCTCTCTCTCTCTCTCTCTCTCTCTCTCTCTCTCTCTTCCTGGTAATCCTTTTTTTTATTTTTTTTTATTTGTTGTTTATCTTATTTTCAATTTTAGATTTAAATTATGTATCTTCTTTTTTATTAATGACATCTTCTTCCTCTCCGTCGTCGTCCTTTTCTTTCTCCATCTCTTTCTTTTCCTCCTTCTCTTCCTCCTCTTCTTCCTCCTCCTCTTCCGCTTATTCCTCTCTGCATATCTGATTCTGAAAGTTGTATCAAATTTGTGTTATATGTTTTAGTACATGTTATTTTGATATGTTTTCTTTAATAGTAGTAGTAGTAGTAGTAGTAGTAGTAGTAGTCAAAGAAGTAGTAGTAGTAATAGTAGTAGTAGTAGTAGTAGTAGTAGTAGTAGTTGTAGTAGTAGTAGTAATTGTAGATGGGGGAAGAGAAGGAGGAGAAGTTGTAGGAGCAGGAGCATCACTAATAACAATAACATTAACAGTAGCAACAATAACAACAATACTAATCGAGAGACTTTTAGACACAAGTACTAGTAGTAGAGGTAATGGGTAATAGCAGAAGTAACAGTAGTAGTATTAACAACAGTACACCACCACCACCACCACCACCAACAACAACAACAACAACAACAATAATGATAGTAATAGCATCACCATTACAACTAACTTAAACACTAACACAAACCCATTATTTTTGCGTTTTTTAGTGTTTATCCATAGTTTTGCGGTGTTTTGTGTGTTTTTTTCAATTTTATTTTAATGTTTTTGTGTTTATGTGTTTTCTTGAGTGTTTATGCTGGAGTACTAGTAGTAAATGTAATAGCAGAAGTAATAGTAGTAGTAGTAACAATAGTATACCACCACAACCACCACCAACAACAACAATAATAATAACATCGCCACTACAACTAACTTAAACACTAATACATTCTCATTATTCCCTTCCGTCATCTTCGGTTATTATTTTTCTCCTGCGTCTTCTGTTCGTCTGTAACTACTTTCTTTCACTCGTCATGCCGGTGAGAGAAAAGAAAATTTATAAGAAAGGCTGAAAAAAAAAAAAATCTATATATAAAAAAAATTGTATGATCTAAAAATATTGACAGTTATCCCAATTTTTCCTCACATTTTCTGTTTAGTATATTTCCTTGCCTCCTCTCTCTCTCTCTCTCTCTCTCTCTCTCTCTCTCTCTCTCTCTCTCTCTCTCTCAATAATAACATCAACATTACAACACGCTTAAACAGTAACACAAAGCGTCCATTGGATTAGAAGTAACACATTAATTATAGAACAGAAGGAGAAAAGGAACAAAAATCCTTCAACTGATCACGAGTATCTCTGACGAGCCGAGGAAATAACACTTGAGCTGGGGATGAGACGGAACGAGAGAGAGAGAGAGAGAGAGAGAGAGAGAGAGAGAGAGAGAGAGAGAGAGAGAGAGAGAGAACATTTAGACCATTTAGAATATTTATTTATAATCATTACACAAATTATGTATTTGAAGGTATTATTGAAAAATGATACAAATAAAAAATAACTAAACTAAACTAAATTCAAACCCTAAAAAGTCAATGAAATAAAATAAAATAGAGAGAGAGAGAGAGAGAGAGAGAGAGAGAGAGAGAGAGAGAGAGAGAGAGAGAGAGAGAGAGAGAGAGAGAGAGAGAGAGAGAGAGAGACAGACAGAGACAGAGACAGAGACAGAGACAGACAGAGACAGAGACAGAGACAGACAGAGACAGAGACAGACAGACAGAGACAGACAGAGACAGAGACAAAGAGACATCAGAAAAGGAAAAGAACAAATGAGTTTTAATGAGGGAGGTTTGGGTGTTTCAAATGTTGTAGAAAATAAGGAAAGAAATGAGAGTAAAAATCTTGCGCCTAATGCCCAGAAAACATTGGAAATAGGGAGAGAAATGCAACAAAGGAGTGAAATAGAAAGGAGTAGAAGTTGATGGGAGTTTGGTGGAGTGGTGAGGCTGAGTTGAAAGTGAATGTGTGGAGGAGTGAATGATTTAAATGAAGAGTTAGTGGTAGTGGTGAGTGGATGAGAGAGAGAGAGAGAGAGAGAGAGAGAGAGAGAGGAACCAGTTAAACTAAATGACGCTCTTCCCTGTTATCTTCTTTTCTTCTTTTTATCATCTCTTCCTCTCTTCCCCTTCGTTTATGTCTCTGCTTTCCTGATTTACCTCTTTCTTTCTTTATTATTCTCATTCTCTTTCTCTTCATTACTCAAATGTCTTTTCTCTCTCTCTCTCTCTCTCTCTCTCTCTCTCTCTCTCTCTCTCTCTCTCTCTCTCTCTCTCTCTCTCTCTCTCTCTCTCTCTCTCTCTCTCTTAATTAATTACTTTCTTTCATTTTATCTTTTAAACATCGAATTCATATTTTATTAACATGAAAGCTCTCTCTCTCTCTCTCTCTCTCTCTCTCTCTCTCTCTCTCTCTCTCTCTCTCTCTCTCTCTCTCTCTCTCTCTCTCTCTTTTCCCCCTTAATTTTTATCACAAAGAAATACATTCACCTCGTTTTCATTGGCATTTTATTTTACTTAATTTTATTTGTAGTGTTTATTCAATTTATTTTCTTTATTTTGTCTTGATTTTTCTCCCCTTGTTTGTTTATCATTGGGTGTATTTTCCTTTTCGAAGACTCGTGTGTTTCCTGCAAAAATAGTTTCGTTGTTTTTCCTTCCTCGTAGTACCTCCAATTTCCTTAAGGGACGCGTAACTCTCCCTCTCCCATCTCTCTCTCTCTCTCTCTCTCTCTCTCTCTCTCTCTCTCTCTCTCTCTCTCTCTCTCTCTTGCTGTTTCCATTGTCAATTTAAAAGTAGGAAAGACGGAAGGACACGATGATAAGAAGTAAACAAAGAAGAAGGAAGAGAGAAAATGCACACAAACAAAAGATATATTGTTAAAAGAAAAGGAGGAGGAACAGGAGGAGGAGGAGGAGGAGGAGGAGGAGGAGGAGGAGGAGAAGGAGAAGGAGGAGGAGGAGGAGGAGAGGAAGGATAATCAATTAGGAAACAGGAAAAGGATGGAAAACAGAAAGAGATAAAAGAAAGAGGAAAAAGGAAGCGGAAAATGAAAGAAACCTATAAGAGGAGGAGGAGGAGGAGGAGGAGGAGGTCTGGGAGGTGGAGGAGGAGGAGGAGGAGGAAGAAGAGTAGGAAGAAGAGGAAGAAGAATAGAACGCTGTACCTTTGTTTACAGTTTCGACAAGTTGATTATCGTTGCGTCATCATTTGGATCTTTGAAAGGAGAGAGAAAGAGACTCCTCCTCCTCTTCCTCCTCCTCTTCCTCCTCCTCCTCCTCCTCCTCCTCCTCCTCCTCCTCCTCCTCCTCCTTTCCTCCTCCCCTTCCTGGTGCAAGCAAACATACATCAGCATATTGACACAAAAAAATGCTGACTATATCCTTACAAAGACTTGGGATTAACAACCTTTAGGGACCAGTTTGCTTTCAATGGGAGGTGAAATTCTGAAGCTCTAGTAGTAGTAGTAGTAGTAGTAGTAGTAGTAGTAGTATTGGTGGTGATGGTGGTGGTGGAAGTATTTTTGGTAGCAGTAGTAGTAGTAGTAGTAGTAGTAGTAGTAGTAGTAGTAGTAGTAGTAGTAGTAGTGGTCATAGCAGTAGTAGTAGTAGCAGTAGTAGTATATATATAAGAAAATCCATTTTTTTGATATCTGTATACATTCACCAATCTACAAACTTAAAGAACACCAATAAGAAGAACAAATAAAGTTTTCACCATATACTTTCACTATCACCATCACCTTTACCACCATCACCGCCACAATTACCTCACCATCCCTCAGTACCCAACACCAGACCTCCATAACACTACTGAAACACCGCCAAACACAAGCACTTTCCTCTTCGTTTGGATAAAGTTTTGCAGCTCCTCTTTGCCCCAACGAGAAGATCATTCCCTGAAGTGTGTTGTGTTGTCTGCAGCGTCCCTGTGTGGGTCTCCTCAGCTCCCCAATGAGACTGAATGCTTAATATGGAGAATTTCTATTTTTTTTTAGTTAGCCTTTGTTTGATATCGTTTTCTTTAGTTACTCCTTTGGTTATAATACGTGGTTTTAATGTTTTGTCTTGTGTATTTTCTATGGTGTGATTTCTTGCTTTGCGTTGCTGATATTTCGTGTTATTGTTGTTTTTACACACCTTCCCACCTCCACAATCTTTTCTCCTAAACCACGTGACATATGTATTGCACGTGATTGGTGAACGACTGTCAACTTGAGCTACATAAATAAATTAAGGTCGAAAGTCAACCTAGGGGGAGCTTACCAGTAACTCAGAGGCAAGTGCACCCTCTATTCACTACATCAAATAAGCGAACCTATCATCCATTTCATCGTCTTTATCTCCAACTACACATCAAAAGGAACTGGAAAGA
>NC_059303.1:16458208-16513208 GCF_017591435.1 Portunus trituberculatus | reverse complement strand
GTAGTAGTAGTATTGTTATTGCTATTATTATTACTGTTATTATCATTATATTCCAAACTGAATCGTCTATATCTGATTCTGTTTGTACATACAGTATGCATTGTGTTAATTAGATTGTAACAGGTGCATGTTTTACCTTTGAAATTATTATACTCACTCCAGGCAAAGGAAAATGTATTGTGATCATTAATACAATAAAAGACAGATGTGTGCAGGGAACTAAGGCTCAATAATTTCACTCTCTTTAATAAGTAACTCTGTCTCTCAAACTGGTATTCATTATTCAAACACACATGTTCCCGAATAATCAGTCATTACTTATCTAGGTTTTCTAATATTTCTGATCTCTCTACCTTTTACTGTCTATTGTCTCAGTCTCTCATACTTCCATTATTAGCTCAAACACACGTATTTCCAGGTTATCCGTCAGTAATAATCGTAATATTCGTTATATTCCTCCTTATCTTTCTTTACCTTTTATTCACCATTGCCTTTATCTCTCAAACTCCTATTCTATTATTCAAACAAATTTTCTCAGTGCTACAAGCACTGAGATGTGAACCCATTAAGTTAGTCTCAATTTTTGGTCCTTTAGTGAAGCAACCTGCTAATGTCCAATGTCCCAATATAGATTACCTGACGCCTCTCTCCCCGTTGCAGGCACTGAGGGAGGTCATTCCACACGTCAAGAGAGAGAGGAAGCTGTCCAAGATCGAAACACTAACGTTAGCCAAGAACTACATCATGGCTCTGACCAATGTAGTGTGCGAGATGCGAGGGGAAGACAAACCATACCAACTCTTCCCTGAAAAGTCACCTGGTAATGATGCCTCGTCCCCCTCCAGTACTTGTATCCCTGAAGACCCCACCACCATCACTGACGCCGCCGACACCACCACTACTAACGATGACACCACCACTACGACTACCACCCCTACTACTACTACTACTACTACTACTACTACGGCTACGACCACGACTCCGATCTCCCCGCCAGATGCAGACAACAACAACAGCATTCATAAAGAAGTATCGTTGTTTTGAGATAAGGCACGGCACAAGTCGCCCTCTGTTTGCGCCGCTGTGCCGTTGTGTCCCCTGGATGAACACCACCGCCATCACCACACAGTGCAGTGACGCCTTCTGCTGGGAGTGGGAGGTGCTTGCTGTCCATTTTCTTTTACCTCTTCAGCGTCGCCGTCAGACAGTTACCTAGTTCCTCAAGGTGAATTCCGTTTTCTTTGTTTTAGGGGGGATTTAAATGCGATGGTGGACTTGTGTAATATTTGATGGTTGGTTATTTGTTATTTGTTTATTATTATTATTATTATTATTATTATTATTTATTTATTATTATTTTTTTTTTTATGGGTTCTTATTCATCGCATTTCATTGCTACGCTAATGACCAAAAGAATCCATGTTGATGATCATCGTTTATGAATGCCTTGTCGCCATCATCATCATCATCATCATCATCATCACCATCATCATCACCATCATCATCATCACCATCATCATCACCATCATCATCATCACCATCACCATCATCATCATTATCACAATCACCACCAACGACAACAACATCTTAATCTTACCATCATCATCATCACCATCACAGTTCTAGTCGTTGCATCATCACAACATCACCATCATATCACCATTACCACACACAGTAACTGATAAGAACACCATCACTGCAGGTAATAGTGTTTACTGTTCACCATCATCACCATCGTCATCATCATCATCATCATCATCATCATCATTATCACCACCATCACCATACATCTGTCTACAGCGGCCACGTATACACTTAACTAATAAGGAGAAAGAGAGATAAAAAGAAAATAAGAGAGAGAAACAAGAAGAATAAGAAAAAATATATAAATTCTTGAAAGTGATCCGAAAAAGAAACAAGATTTTTCGGTATCATGTGGCATTTGATCCTCCTCCTCCTCCTCCTCCTCTTCCTCTTCTCAGAAACAGAGGATCAAGGGAGGAAAAAGAAGAGGAAGAACAGAAGGAGAAGGAGGAGCAGGAAGAGTAGCAAGTCACAACATGAAGAAGTGAGCAAAGAGCGTTAAAAGTAAGGAAGTTTTAAAGTGACGTTGATTTGAAGTTTGTATATTGACCGTCACGGAGCCAACACAAACTTGAGAACGAACACTCCTCCAACCCCCACCGCAACACGGAAACACAACCTCAACTCTCCTATACGTGCATCACTTGAAGGAGAAAACGAGAGAGGAAAAACATGAAAAGAAAACTACGGAAAGAGGATGCGAAACCAAGAGAGAGAGAGAGAGAGAGAGAGAGAGAGAGAGAGAGAGAGAGAGAGATACTTGGCCTTGACGGGGAAACGAACGGAAAGATGTAGAAATTTTCTGGTGTTTCTGAAGAAGTCTTGCCGTAGCAGAAGTTCTTGTTTATCTGATGCTTGAAAGACACCAGCCATATTGCCACTGGGTCCCGACTGAAGACTTACCAGAAAAACAAATCAAGAAAAATATCTCCGGGAAAGCAAGCAAGGGAATACACATCTGCTGAGGGGAAGATCGAGGCCAGCGAGGCAAATTTATGCAAGAAAAATATGTTATATGCCAGATAAGAGGGGATGGAAAAGTGCAGAAGAGTGAATCGTGAAGGGAAGAATGCCTGTGATGGTCATTCATTTTTCATCCGCGTGCGCAGTGAAGACTACGAAGCTACGAAGAAGAGGAACGAAGAAAGAAGGCGTAGAAAAAAAATGAAAGAAGAAGAATAGACGGTAAAGATGCTGGAAATAACGTGTTTGCTGACAACGAAACAAAATAAAAGTGAAAGGACACTATTTTCAACAAGATTTTTTGAGAACGTGTGACGAACGTGAACGAAAATAAATGAAAACGCGAAAGAAAACACAAAAAAGAAGCTGTGTGTATGTATGCGTGTGTTTACGAGAGAGAGAGAGAGAGAGAGAGAGAGAGAGAGAGAGAGAGAGAGAGAGAGAGCAGTGCGTCGTCCCAGTGCCAAAATTGACGCACGGTTCTAGTCTTAGTCAGTCACAGTATTGTCCAGCTGCAGTGACGCTGGGCTGCACCGTTCTAGTCTCGTTGCGATGAAGGAAGGAAGGAAGGAAGGAAGGAAGCAGATAAAGCTGTAGTAGCTCTTTAGTTCTTCTCTCCCTTCGTACTTGTTGTGCATGGTCTTCGCGTTCTTTCGGGAATAACACTTTTATGCCCCGAGAAAGCAGGCAGGGTTGAACAGATGGAGAGTAACGCTTACACTTTCCCGAGAGAACAAAAATGTTTACGTGTAATCATTAAGTTAAGCAAGAAAAATGCATTCTAGTTTTATGAGGAAAGAGAGATAAGAAAAAAATTTATTATTGAGAAACATTTGATGAAATATTTATGCATAATCTTCCTTTGTAAGAGTATACATAGAAGAGTTCTATTATTATAAATATAAATATATATAAATGATGTATATTAGAGTATATCGAGAGCTGTGTCTATTTTTTAATACTACCATAGTGTTCTGTCTCTAGTCCATAGTGTTACATGTCAGTGGGTCGTGAATTCCTGCAGCTCCTCCACGTGTATAAGAAGATACTGGCGTCGGTGTGAGGGTCAGTGTGTTCCTGGGTCATGAGGGAGATGTGTGCGCGCCGTTGCTCAAACTCGAGAACACCACCACCCCATTACAACCAATAAGTTCACATCGAAACTCTGTAAATGTGTTTGCTTCCGCTTGTGTTTGAGGAATATTTCACTGTGTGTTGACTTACTGCTTCGTTCCAAGCTCTCGGGGGCTGGAAGTGCCAGACGGCGGCGGCGGGCACGAGGTTCCAACTTTACTGTATGTTAGTTTTATGTTATATTGAGGCATTTATTACCTTATATTTATTTTAGTCTCCCTCCTGACGCAAGCGACCGACGCTCAGTATCATCACCACCCAGGCAGGAAGGTGGTGACGTGCCCTATGTGTGTGTGTGTGTGTGTGTGTGTGTGTGTGTGTGTGTGTGTGTGTGTGTGTGGCGTGTGTCTCCAGGCGATACTCCGCAAAAACTGGATGTGACGCAGAGGAGAGCGATAGGAAGGATAGGCAAAAAAAAAAAAATATGACGTAGAAGGTGATAGAAATGTGTTATTGAGTCATGTGAATGTTGTGTGGATGGGTGGAGAACAAGGGAGAAAAGCTAGATGAGAGCTGTGTGTGTGTGTGTGTGTGTGTGTGTGTGTGTGTGTGTGTGTGTGTGTGTGTGTGTGTGCAATTTAACCTCACCAATAACAAAGATACACTATTCACTGAAGATTTCTTTGTGAGTGGCATACATTTCTCGTTGACGTCACCACCGACCTTCAAAGCAGAAAAAAAAAAACTTGCCCACATATACATATTTAGGAATTCATTATATAAAAAGAAAATAAATTCACGTGAATGAGGAGGTGAATTATGGTTGGGACCAAAAAATGATAACAGGGTGTCAAAAATAGGCTGAATATTAATACGAGAAATGTGATTAACATGGAAAAAATAGAGTAGAAAGAAAATTTGATTAAAATGAATAGAGAGAGAGAGAGAGAGAGAGAGAGAGAGAGAGAGAGAGAGAGAGAATAAACGTTATTCGAAAAAAAAAATTGCTTTGAGAACGAAACGTAAAAGTGAAGCGCGTCAGTAACAGTTTCCATGAACCTTTAGAGGGTTCATTGGAGCGTGAAGTGAAGCACTTTTATTGCTTCAAACAACCGAACGATCATTGCAGTCACATCCAGTTTATACAGAGGTAATTTGCATGATGAGCTACTCCACGTGTGTGTGTGTGTGTGTGTGTGTGTGTGTGTGTGTGTGTTTTAGCTGATGTCTTTATAGAATTCACCAAAACCATTTCATCCATTTAGCATAACATTATCTCCTACACTCCGTCTGTGCTGCAATCCAGTATCGGAAAGACAGTATCGATAACGTCACTGAACGCAAAACATAACATAAGCCATAATACTACTTAGTGATTTGTTACCTAACTTAATCTAGTCCACCCCAGTCTCCTGTAGAGCCAGTCAAACACACCTCAGTACATGTACTTCCCCACCTACAGTCCATCCCAGTCTTCTCCATTCAATATCCTACTCACAGCACTCCAACTACACCATTCCAATCTCCTCCCAACCAACATTTTTACTCATATCAGCGTAATTATTCTGCTGCATCCTATCCCTATTCTTGTCCAGTTAATAAGAGGTTTCCCCAGTTTATGTTACCTAAGCCAAACTGGTATATTTACGCCTCTAAGCCTCTCCTAAGCCTGTAGTTCATTGCAGCTCACATTGTTTTCTCCAGTCTTTCTTAAGAAATCCAGTTCTTTTCGTTCTCTAATGTCCTGATTCAACCCCATCCATAGTTAGTCAAGTGCAGTCCAGTCACACTTAGCAAAATGTATCCTTTAATCAGTCCAGTTTAATTGTAGGTTTCAATGAGCTCTGACATTATTAATTCCAGATCAAACTCCCTTAATTCAGGTCTACTTAAGTTCACTGATGCTCAGAATATAATTCATCCCCCCCAAACCAGTCACGAATTCTATTTTTTTTTCCGGGTTTTTCTTGTTTCTTTCGTCTGTCAAGATTGGGTCGCCTAACGCCCTCACGTATGCATCGAAATTCCGTATTCCGTAGCTATGTTTTCTTTCTACGTTCCCACTAACATGCTAAACAGTTCAGTCTCCCAATGGAAAACCAGTACTACTCGTTTTCTTTGGTTTGATACGGCAGTTTTCTATAATCCGTAAGAAATTGACGTATTTTGTTATTGGAAGGGAAGGAGAAAATTGCGTTACTGATCTCTTAATGAGTAAATATTTCTCCCGTTGTGACGCATTTGTTTTCCGATTTCTTTTGTTTAGTCTGCCAATTTTTTTCGTTAGTCATTACTCCAAATTTTGTGAACAGGACTGGAAAAAAAAAAAAAAACATTACAGTCATGAACTTCAGGACACCAATCTCTGTACCTGTGATTCCTTTGCTGACCTGACCTGACCTCATGTGACCTAGGATAGCGGTAGAATGGTTAGCAAGGTCACATCACAGTCACACAACACTCCCTCCTCATGACCTCAGTTGAAAGACACTCCCTTAGTTCCACAGGTTTTGTATCGCTCAGTTAGACTCGTTGCTTTCAATTCCAACCTTGTGATCTCAATTCTCGTATCTTGATGTTGTTAAGAAAAAGAGTTTACACTTGTAGTTTACACACACACACACACACACACACACACACACACACACACACACACACACACGTAGGAGTATATTGTAGTTGTATACAATCAAAACGAAGTGTGTACCTGCTTCTACTTATAAGACTCATAACGTAGGAAAGGTAACGATACTTAGACACACCGTAACCTCAACTCCTCTCAGTGTCACCCTCAAAGCCTTTCCTCCAGTAACAGTATACCGAGTAGCACGTGACTGGCTGATACTGCGTGACGTCACCTGTAGTCTACTCGTTCATTGGCTGGTACTTGATGACGTCACAAATATTCGCAGTCTCATTGGTCGAAAAAATTACCAGTAGCTTTAAGCATTTCAACATATTTTTTTTTCTGGATGGAAATATTGATGTTTACAAGAAAGGGTGAGATCATTGATGTTAGTGAGGCAGGAATAGACATAATAGACATTTACTACATCATAAGAGCGTAGATTTAACGTAGATTTAGTCTCGTGTAGATGATTGCGTAGTAGAGTACTTAACTAAATGGTCGTTGAAGAGTTTTATAATAGTTGTCCAATCACCTCCACCCATCCTGTGACGTCATCCACGATCTGCTCGGTGATTGGTCCAGCCAGGCAATCAGCTGACCGTGTGTCCGAGGGCAAGATAGTGATATATTTTCGTATCGTAGCGTTGACAGAATCTTGCCCTAAAGAAGGTATTATTTTCGCTAAGAGGTTAAAAGATGTGGAGATTCTTGTGTTGAAGAAGGTGATATGGGTTTTGTGGCTGATTCTAGGGAGGGTTTCTTGTATTTGTTTCAGGACTGATTGACTGACTGACTGACTGACTGACTGATTGATTGACTGACTGACTGACTGATTGACTGACTGACTGACTGATTGACTGACTGACTGACTGACTGATTCATTGATTGATTGGTTGACTGAGTGATTGACTGACTGACTGAATGACTGATTGATTGACTGAGTGATTGACTGACTGATTGACTGAGTGAGTGACTGACTAACTGATTGATTGACTGATTGATTGACTGACTGACTGACTGACTGACTGACTGACTGACTGACTGACTGACTGGCTGAGTGATTGACTGACTGATGGACTCACTGGTTGACTGGCCAACTAATGGACTCACTCATTGACTAACTGATTAATGGACTGACCGATCGACTGACTGACTGATGGACTGACCGATTGACTGACTGAGTGATGGGCTGACTGATTGACTAACTTGCTGGCTGACGGGCTGACCAACAATGAATGACTTTTTGTAACAGGTTGTAAATAAGAAAGGTATAGTGTCTGTCTCTTGATGTCTGACTGACGCATTGACAGACTGAATGACAAGTGGGAATATGAAAAGCAACGTAATATTACTGAATTGACGATCTGGCTGAATGAAATGACTGACGCACTCATTGACTGACGAGCCAAATAAACGACAAATATTTGAAAGTATTAATATGAAAATCAACATGTTTGTAATGACATGAGAAACTGACAGACTGTAATGATTAACGTCCTCAGTGACATGACGAACTGGCTGACTGTTTACCTCAGCCACCTATGACTGACTACCCAAGGCCTGCCAGACACGCCCATCAGCTGACGCCTCACACTTTCTCCACACATTCCAGGTTGACACTTTACTTAAAACATTGAGTTTCTCTTTGAAAAACTCATTTGTAACTCTTCATAAGTTTGTGACACCCCTCAATTTACACACACACACACACACACACACACACACACACACACACACACACACACACACACACACACACACACACACACACACACACACACATACGGTTCTTCCTATCTAAATTCCAGGTTTTTCCCCATCTGTTCCACTTATTTTAACGTTTTTAATTAATTAGCGTTATCGAAAGAGAACGACGGAGAAAATTAGAAAGAATTGATAAAGAGCGAAGTAAAACGACTTAGTTAGTTATTTGCAATCGGGTAATTAATGTGTGCGTTTTCTTTTCTTTGTTTTTTCTTCTTTTCATGTATAAATTTCTCTTGTCTGCTTTTCATTTACTGTGTACTATGGTTATCACGAACACACACACACACACACACACACACACCAGTATTCAAGATCAGGCCATACGTGCCAAAATAAAAGGGGATATAAATGTAATTAGTACAAAAATATGAAGCGTTTTTTTTTTTCTATAATTTCCTTGAAACGTCTCCACGCGTTTCAACATTCCTTCCTCTTTGAAAAAAAAAAATATAACCTTTAACCCTTTCCCTAAAAAAAAAGACATGCACAATATATTGAAATAATCACTCAGTGTCCACTTGGAGAAGAAAAACAAGTATATATATATCAATGGAAACACTGGGATCACCACAATGCAATGTTATCATTATATATATTTTTCCACGTTTTCGTCATTCAAAGTTATATTATATTAAAAACACAGTAAAAAATATATAAAAAAAAACAAGTGTTGGTTTAAGGATGTTAATTAATCGCTACTCTCTCCTGTAGTAGCCCGTCAGTCCTTCCTAAGCAGTAGGTAAGTTCATGTTGATACTCGTAGGAAAGTGTAGTGAGTCAATAAAGAAGTACATAAGTAGCGAGGTTATAAGTGTTTCTCTCGGCTGTGTGACGCAAAGAAAATGCCATGTGTCAGTTTCATCTGTCGTGGTTGTCTGTGACGTAACCTTGTGGATTTTTCTCTACACCTCTCCTTACCTGAGCAGCGACCAGGTGGACTTCTTAGTTAGTCACGAGTGGTCGGTCATACTGGGTCACGATTGGATGAGGTATCACCACTTTGAAGGACCAATTAAGCATCATTTGATTCATCTCACCAAAATTTATTGTGATTTGTCTGACGTTAAGTTGAAAGGTCACGCGTGTCATGACCTCATACACTCTTGACCTTTCCATTCCTGATGACCTTGACCCGTCACTCTATTTGTCACCTCGTCATGCGGCGCAGGTAAGCCGAGGTGGTGGTGGTGGTAGTCGTAATGCTATTCTTAATATGCCTTATTATATTCAGGTGACAGAGAGAGAGAGAGAGAGAGAGAGAGAGAGAGAGGGAGATTGATTCTAATTAAAGACAGGATATGTGTGTGTGTGTGTGTGTGTGTGTGTGTGTGTGTGTGTGTGTGTGTGTGTGAGTGCGATTACGTATGCACATGTTAACATTTTACCAGGTGGACAAAAAGTAAGAGAAGATGGGGAGAGAATGGTAAACAAGGTGCGTGTGAGTGATTCCTGAAGATGGTTAGTTTGTTAGCTTGTTCGTCTTGACTTTCTCCCGCCAGGAACAACAACAAGCAGTCTTCGCCCCAGGACGGTCATTATTGCGAGTCACTATTGTTACTATTGTTAAGGGACCTCTTTCTTATCGTTTTTCATCACTAGATTCTCAAGTTCCGATATGATTTGCCTTGTTAGGTTAAATATCATTGATTTGTATAGTATTGGTGATATTTGTTGTTGAGTAACGTGTCTCTGATGTTTTTCTTAAGTAACAATATGATTTCTCGTCCTAGTTTTAACATGTGATCGGTATTTAATGGACACACAATTGCTATTTATCTTAAGAATATCTGTTATTTCATTACTATTATGGTTCATGTTCTTGTCTCGGTATTTCAGTACGATTTTATTTTATGTTTAACAAATCTCTATTGTCATGATTATTATAATATTCATTATTTATGCTAAAGAGACACGTGCGTTGTTGAAATATAGATTGCTTTAGTTCCCCATTAATTCCTTTTTTTCACGTTGATATAATTTCTTGTCCTAATAATTATTCAACAAATGTATGTTTCATTGTGGTTATATATGGCGAGCTTAGACACACGTGTTACTTTGTGATCTGTTTACCTGTCACCTCCCCCATTTCAAAATAATTAAAAAAAATTTTCATTACTTATTGTTGGTGTTATTATTATTATTATTTTTTTTTATTATTATTATTATTATTATTATTATTATTATTATTATTATTATTATTATTATTATTATTATTATTATTGCTGTTGTTTTTAATTTAATGCCCGTCTTTCTAATCGTTATTACTGGCACTATGAATACAATGTCACCTCAACAGTATTACCTTAACGAGAGTAACTCCTTTTGGTTGTTACACCGTTAATGTTCAGGTGATTTCTAGTTTATAAACCGTGCTATGATTACAATACTTACTCTATGGTTACAGTTTTGCTTTACCAGTATTATCTTAATGAGCTAACGATTTACTTTTAATTAATTGTTAAATGATATTCCAGTCATTATTTTTTTCTGTTAAGTATTTTCCTAGTTCATGTTTTCGTGGTATTGCTATCGTTAACGTTTACTGCATCTGTCTCTTTCTTTATTATAACTTATCTGTTCTTGTAATTATTCAACAGTTTCCCTGGTTAAGTATTTTTTTTTTTATATATATGTTGGTGTTAGTAATGAGTATCTAATTTCCTATTTTCATATATCACAACATTTTCATGCTCTCATCTATTCCCTTTCCTATTTTTTACACCTTGTCTTTCTAATTATTGGTTGCCATATTGTTTGCTATATTGATCACTTTGAATTTGTGCTCTTGCCTTCTTTAATTGTCATATTGAGAGTCACGTCATTTATTTAGGTACTTCTCTCTTTACTCTTCAGATTCATGCTTACAGTCATTTGCTTTTCCATAACATCTAGCTTAGTTATGTTTATCTCCTTACAGTCATCGTGTCACTTCTTTCAATTCATTTCCTTCTTTCGTAATTTCTCAGATTAATAATCGTGCGTTCTGTCCTTACTTCAAACTATATTCCCTTATACTCAATATTTTCTATTTATAATCATGCAGTTTTTTACAACAAATATCCCTTCCTACACTTCAGGTAATCATACTGTACGTGTCCCTCCTCCTTTCTCACAATCACTGGACATCCACTACCTATTTTCTAAGGTTCCCGAGGCTAGTCTTCGCCCACACGACCTTCTTACCACCGGGACTTGTCTTAATTCTTGTACATAGCGGCCGACACTCTCCTCTGTACATATCTTGTCAGCGGCCATCATCCTTTATGTATATATCTCATTAAAAGTCCTGCAGTTGATTCCCCTTCTGTAGTTACTAACCTAGAGAGAGAGAGAGAGAGAGAGAGAGAGTTATTATTATCAGTTCTCGTGGGTATTATTTATTTATTTATTTAGTCTGGACAGCAGGGGCCCCAAAGATACTCTGAAAATCCAGACTTATTTCCTGCTTAATTTTTCAATCTATGCTCCACCATTCATCCCAAAACAAGAGCAGGATAAGCAAACAGAAAACAAAAGAGGGAATATCATTACATCTACTATACATTTCAGCGGTGGACAAACGGTGATTTTTGCAGATATCTCCTAAACGAATCGTTGGATGAGTATTATATTTCAACACACTACCTTGAACATCCGTTCGTAATTTATGGTTAACATACCACAGTGCTATATGTGTTATGTGAGGAGTTTACTGAGTGATATTACGCCTAATCCAATCATCATATCAAAGGTGTTATACAGAATCGGACGAGTGTGGGGTACTCGTCTAACCCCTCCACCACCCTGAAGAACCCCAGACCACTCCTTCTCTACCCCAGTATCGCATGACCCTCTTCCCCGCTTTCCTCTTCACCCCCTATTCACACCATCAGCCTTCCACCTTTGATTTTTTTTCCCTATTGTAATTACATACGTATAGGTATAATAGTTACATACGTCACTATGTACATACATATCATAATAATATTATTTAATGCAATTGCTGGTATATGTGGACATGAAAACCAGAGTGGGTCAAACGACCGTGAAAACAATAGCTAATTCCGCTGTTAACGGCCGTATAGCTGGATAATAAGCAACGTATCTAACAACAAAATAATATTATATATAAACTGGACCACTTTTTATGATCAATAGGTAGACAGTACGCAATAAGAGTATCAACTTTTCCTAACAGTAGAAGGTCCAGGTCACAGGTAATTCCAGCACATCATGTTCACATGGTTGACCATAACGACTGCAAAGATGGCCCTTCTATATACTACACGTAAACGTGCTGTTGTACAGTAATTATCAACGTGAACCACTTCTTGCCTTCATGAAATTGTACCATACTCGTTAATAATCATATCTATACATACACACTTACAGAACATTATAATGTATAAATACAGTGGTGGGAGAAGTAGGGAGGGACACATGAGAGAGGGAGGCGAGGAGCTAGGGAGAGGAGAGGAAGGATAAATAGGGCGAGAACTTCCGAGACGTAGTAGTGGTTAGGAATGGTTTGGGTGGGTGTGTGGGGGGGCCACACTTTCATTCGAATGCGTCAACATGACTCGTCGGCTTTGTGTTATTTTTCACGAGTAAACTCCTCACATAACACATATAGCAGTGTGGTATGTTAACCATAAATTACGAACGGATGTTCAAGGTAGTGTGTTGAAATATCATACTCATCCAACTATTCGTTTAGGAGATATCTGCAAAAAACACCGTTTGTCCACCGCTGAAATGTATAATAGTTTGTATATTCGTAGTCGATAGTCATAAATTCCAGTCTCGAATAACACCTTTTAAATTTAATAATTATAATCTTATAAGAAACAGGACCAAAATAAGAAGATAATGGAAATAAAAAAATTATATCAAACAATAAAATTTAGGTACCCCTGTCCCCTCAAGACAAGATGGCAGACTGGGCGGACGAGGTGCAGCGGGCTGGGTCTATTTTCCGCCTTATCTTCCATCAGACACTGCCAGGTGGGTCGTGTGCATGCTGGTGTGTACGTGAAGGCTGTGTGCATGTCTTGATGACGTTCATGTGCGTAAACGTGGCGTGTGTGGGTGGGAATGAGTATTTATGTGCAGCCTGGAGTTCCAATGTCCATATGCGAGTATTTTAATTTGATATTACTAGTGTATTATTGTCTTTCAACCGATTTGATTTTTTTTTTTTTTCGGAGGGGAAGAAGAAAGATTAGGTTATCTGAGTTTTGATTATTGGAGTAAAATAAATTTAGTCATTAAATTTTAGTAATTTGTAAAGAGTGAAGTTGTTCGAGGCTTCGCTCCACCAGCACGGAAAACTTCTAGTCTCACGTGACTGTGGTCTGAAGGAAGCACCATGGGAGAGGCACGACGCGATATTAGGGCGTTAAGATGTGTAGGTGTGTGGCAAGGTAAAGAGAATACAAGGTAGTCTCAGCTAAGGGGGACTAGAGCACAAAGTAAGCTTGAATTGAGTGAAAGTGATAGAGACGTAACGTTCAAGAAGAGTCGGGCGGTCTCTGACGTGACACTCGATCAGTCATATACATCCTCTGGTGGTGAGCGCATGAGCCTAGAGGCTGAGACTTCTGCAAAAGTGCTATCTCTCATTACCTTGGGTGTGGTGCGTGTGTCTTGCCGTAAGCCAGTGTGCACGTGTAGCGAGCTGACAAGAGGCAAAGGGTATCGGAGAAGCGTTTAACACCACGTATATCTTGCCCACGCCTCCACCAACACCCACGCCCGTACGGGTAGGTTTGTAAGCGTGTAAGTGGTGAAGGGCGTACCGTCAGCATCTGCCAAGGCACGGTAAATGAATGTAGGCGAGCTAGTGGATGCCAAATGGTTTTCATCAAAACAGATCAGGTCGGATTAATGTAATTTTGCAAAAACGTAACGTACATACTTAATATTTCTTAATGAAAAGAATGACATGATTGATATGCGAATATGTTCTTGTATCATGTGTGTACTTGTAAATCGTCAGTGTAGAAAGTACAGAAATATAAAGTGCATGGGTGTGAAGAGTGTATGAGTGACTGTGGTAAATGTATATTGTTGAGAAATTGTATATAAGAGAAAGAAAACTAGTTTATAATAGTGTGTCTTAGAAGTGTGGTGAGAACGTGTCAGGTACAACAGAACACATGAAATACGGAAATGGGTGACTTGAGATGATCACTGCAAGCCTTCACCATAACCTTCCACACTTCATCTTCGTATTTCTGAGATCATTCACCTATTTTTAGGTTTCCTTCACATATGAGAATGAAAAAAGGGGACAAATATGAAGAGGTGATGCGTATATTATAAGAATAAGGATCCGCTGATATTTGCTTCCTTCACCTATCGTAACCCAAGCATGTGTCAGAATGGAGCTACTAGTCTAGCATTTCATATCTTGTGGTGAAAAGTTCCGTATGTGGCTTAATTTTGGCTTGGTGAGATGGTCAAGCCAAGATATGGAACTCCGCTGGTATTGCCTCCGGGCAGACTCCCCCCTCCCCCTCCCGAGGTCCCTCAGCATTCACCCAACCCCCAAACCGGCAGCCCGCGGGGTCAAATACTTTTTTTCAAATATTTCCTAACTTTAATATTACGTTTCCATGGTATGTTTTTATGGTTTCTGTAAATGTTTTGTTGTGTTTGAAGTGTTTTCCGCTGCTTTGTTTGGTAAATATGTGGCGTTTAGTGGTGTTTTATGGCGTATGTTAAAGGCTTTGTAACGGTTAAAATTTTCCATTTCCTATTTTTTTTTCTTATTTCAAGGCATAAGTGGGCTTTTGTGGTATCAAAGAATTTCCTATCCTCTTTTAAGAGTGAAATCAATCTCTTGAGTGAAATATGTGGAGTTTGAAATGGTGTTTGGTGCTGTTGAAAAAAACTCTTTTTTTTTTATTTTATTTGCTCACGTTTCTGCTTCTCGGTCTAACTCGCTGTAGAATGCTTTAAAAGATAGCTCAGACTACGCGAAATGTGTTAAAATACTCGCCAAGTGAAAATGGCTTGACTTTACAGGACGTTTTAGCAAAGTTATTGGTGAAAAGGTTTTTATACTTTTAAAGTAATTAATTTAGATACTTTTTAAAAACTAGTTAAGCTGGAGATATTTTAATATTTTGAAAATGAGTTTCAATATTTATCACGTCATTAAATAGCATGCATTCGGCCGTGGCTTCGTTTTTTCTAAAAGTCATTTTTGAAATGAAATTATTTACGTAATTTAGCCAAGTCACCCCCGTTCCCGCTCTCTGTGATGGCCACAGCCCAGGTTGTGACTTCATAGCCCCAGGCTGGCGCCTCTTTTCTAAACCCTTCAGTTCGTCAATATTTTGCGTGATATCTAGTGGATTTGTGCGTGTTTTCGTGTTTTTATAGGTTGATGTGTGTAGATAATAGTAGCAGAAGGAGGAAGAAAGGAGGATAAGGAGGAACGAAGGAGAAAAGGAGGAGGAAGAGGAGCACCACCCAAGCCACTATACTTAGTCACCCTTCATTTCCTCAATATTTTGTATAATATCTAATGTTTTGATGTCTTTCTAGGCTCAGACGTGTAGACAAGAAGAAATATAAAGAAGGAAAACAAAGGAGAAAGACGAAGAAGAAATGAGAAATAGAGACGGAATAGGAGAAGGATCCAAGGTGTAATATTTAGGTAAGTGTCCCTTGTAATCCTAACGTCCTTTATAATGCATTTTGTTGGTTTTGGGATATATATATTGGGTATTTTAAGTGTGTTCAGTAGTGTTGCAGGTCATTTTGGGTGTTGTAAGTATGTTTTGGGTGCGTTTCTTGAGTTTTCAATGTGTTTCAGATCTTTTAGGTATATTTTACGTACATTGAGTGTATGAAGTGAGATGTTTTTTTGTGTAGTATTTGCATGTTTTGAGTGTTTTGGGAGCTTTTGAAGGGTTGTATGGTGTTTTAAGTGTGTTTTGGGTTAGATTTGAGTGTTTTAAGTGGTTTTGGTGTGTATTAGGGGTCTCCTGGATGTGTGGGGGGATGATTTCAATATAAATTGGGTGTCTATAGTGGTGTATGTGTGTGTTTGGTGTCATTTTGAGGTGTTTCATGGTGATTTTAATGTATTTTCGGATAATATTGATTGCTTTAAGCAGTTTTTGTGTGGAGCACGGGTCATGAGTATGTGTGTGTGTGTGGATGATATTGGTAACTTGGGTGTCTGTAGTGTGTTTCAGGTGAGCTTTTTATATTTTGAGGTTTTCCAGGGTGTTTTGGGTTAGTTTTGAGTGATTTAAGGTGTGTGTGTGTGTGTGTGTGTGTGTGTGTGTGTGTGTGTATGGGGTGTGTTTTGTGATTTGGTGTTGGTATTGGTGTATACAGTGTGTTTCTAGTGAATTGTAAGTGCGTTTGTTGGTACTTTGAGGTGTTGCATGGTGGCAGTATCCAAGGTGATGTGGCAAAGCTAGGTTCAATAATTTCAGTCTTGACCAATATAACAGGTTCGGGAGAGTGTTCCAAATTGATATGGACGGTAAACTGAACAATGGTTTTGGTATTTTGTAAGCACGAGCGATAATTTGGAAGTGATGATTGAGTCGGTAGGCTTGAAAATAATGACAAATATTTAATGTGATTCACAATGTACATAGAGGTGAATGACATTGGGCAACCTTGTTTATTGTAGGCAACATTAATGTGAAGCTTTGAGTGTGGGTGTGGGAGTGTAGTTTTTGTGGTTTGTCTGTTATTTGTATTTAAAGGAGAAACAGAGAGCTATGATGAACAGGATTGTTGTAATTTACTGCTAGGGATTCTCTCTCTTACAACACCATCTGGTCCATCTAAATTTACCTTAACTTAGGCTAAGTCATGAATAATAGTGGTGTTAAAATACAAAGCCAGCATCTCACTCACACAATGCAATGCTGGCAGATATACCTACAGACGACCCCTGCACGGAACAGCAACGACTTGTGTGCCACAGACAGTCAGTTCTCCTACTGCTGTGTCAATGGTATCCCAAAGCAGCGCATGTGTGACGGCTTCAGTGACTACTGCAGTAACGGAGAGGTGAGGAGATGGCCTTGCTTTTGTCACTGGTACGCAAGGCTTAACTCATGCCCTGAACTCCATTGTTTCATATAAAAGTTGCAGGTTTTCTTACAATGTATACAATATACAAAATAACAACTTGACAGTACTGAAGGAAATGTCTTCCTTGTGGGAGGAGGAATTTGTGCAGCTGTGTGGCATTGACGAGTGCCGGGAGATGAATGGCGGGTGTGAGCACCTGTGCGCCAACACTAGAGGGTCATACTACTGCCAGTGCTGGCCAGGATTCAGACTTGTCAAGAAGTTTAACTGTGAAGGTGAAGCCTGGACTGTCACTGTCACTCTTCGGTCTGTCTTCGTAAACCTTTCAGCCCTTCACCTCTACTTTTAGCAGCCTAAAAAAGTTGTTGTAGTATTCAAGGGTGCTTTTGTTATTCTTGGCATACATGAACATGCATTTTGTCTCTCAAACGTGACTAAAACCAGTGATATGCGGATTGATTCTTCTTTATGATAAAGTATAGTTTTAGCTTGCCATATACCTTTCTTATTGGTATTGATAATATATTTGTAGTTTTCCTTAACCAGTCATTGAATATATGTTCCTGAAATGCGTTTTTTTTTTTTCGCTCCTCTGTTTTAATCTCTATCTTTAAGCTCTAATAAATCTGTGTTTCTGAGAGTGTATTTCTCCACCACAGACATTGAAGAGTGCATGGAGTCGCCCGGATCCTCTCCCTGTGGACCATCCCATCAGAAGAGTTCGGTCCGCCCAACAGCAGCAACGGTCAGGAGAAGGTCATTGAACTGTCAAGTCCCCCTAGCTGGCATGGTGCTGGGTGTTGTGCTGGGCTACTTTGGGGTTCTTTGCCTAGCTGTTGGGGTAAATCAAATAGTTTTTCACTCCTTTATGCTGTGGGGTCTTGCTGTGGATGTGCTGTGGCTAGGATGGCGTAATCAAGTTGTGCATGAGACTCTACCAAACTTTAAACACTTCCTAAATTGTTCTTGACACACTGAGAATATTCCTATACTGTATAGTTACCTGACTCATACTTCATACCTTTTTCTTACCTGCAACTTTTTCACTCTACAGATGTTTGTCGGGTTCCTGAAGATGCGTCGACGTGTTATCATCCACACAAGCTTCTTCAACCCACCCAGTGTACCACAAGACAACAGGCATTGAGGAGGACGCGAACGAGTGGCTGCATATACCATTGAATAGGACGGCATTATATTCGTCCCACAGGAGTGTCTACAGCGAAGCAAGCCCAGAATGAAGTGTTGAGTGACCATGATGTGAGTATTGTGGTTTGCACATTACACTTTTATCTCCGTGTCTCATTATAAAAGGTTTTGAAGTCTTTCTCGTTATTTATTTCAGGACTTTTTACTGTAGACGCCATTTCAATATTGTTCCATCTCTTGTTCCAGTATTCAGTACTACTAACACCAAAGAAGTGAGGGAAGTGTTTGGAGTGAGTGTGCAAGACATACAACAGACTCCAGACTCTTACTGCCGATGTATCCAAAGGAACAAGAGGAGGAGGAAGAGGAGGAAAAAGAGGGTGATTCTTGGAGACCTACCTATGAAGTTCTGAAGGTTGGCCACAAATCTTCATCACTGGTGTAGTGTATTTCATTGATCATTTGTAGATTGGGTAGATAAATTTGTAGATTTTGTAGACAGTTGTAGATGTGTAGTGGGGAAGATATTTTGCATTGCCTTATCTACACCGGCAGAAAACCGTGATATATAGAAGTTGTGCAAAGCATTGTGATAGGAATGTACAGTGTACATATGTAAATTGTATTTAAAAGAGAAGAGTGTAGACCAAGAGAGGAAAGTAACCTCTTGGGACACGTTTCCTTTGATCATCACTCATCATTTCTGTCACTGATGATAATTGCTTATGCCTTAAGGACCAAATGACTAACGTGTTCAGTCCATGCTGGAATTCACCATGGACAAACACGTATTGAAGATAACGTTCCTTGTAAGAAGATGCCATCTTCTTAGTTGAGGGAGTGTAGTGAGCATGCTGGCTAGTCAGACATCAACAGCTGTGCGTCGCCGTGGATGACACGATGCGTCTTGCTGCCATGCCATAACTGTAGATTAGTACCAAGTAGTAGTTGTTAAGGGTAGTAGTGCTTCTCACCCTATTGCAAGGTGTGATGTAGACGTGGGTCTTTCTGTGGTGATAACTAGAAAATGTTCCTTTTTGTGTGTTTCGAAGATAGACAACAAAAGTGTCGTTTTCATTTTCAGGGGTGAAACACAGATATTGTTACGTGTTTCCAAAAATGATGTTTTGTGATACTTTCAATACAATAATTTTGTGGCCAGTGTCTTATCATGTACTGAAGTTTTTGTGACATATTTATTGTCTATACCTACTGATATGACAATATCTTGAGAATGATACTGCTATTATATTTCTAATGGCAACACAATATCTCTTGATATAATAAAATGCATTGTGTATCGATCTCTTTTCATATCAGTTGAAAGAGATGCAAAACAATATCTGGTTTGCAAGTGAAGTGAAATTAGTAAACAATTTCTTGCATGAGGTAATATGATGCCAGAATATAGTTGCATGGAGATACTAGTAATGTTAAACTGAATGCATGCAAGTATGGTTATGTTGCTGCTTCCCTCACCACTCGCTATCGCCGCGCCACTTTCCCCGTCGCATGATGGACTTTTAAATCAGCCAAAATGGTTGTTACATTGCACATGTGCCTACTTGCATAGAGTGTAGACACCCAAAAACACCGTCACTCTCACTTCCTTCTATTGAATTCATGTTGATGAATAAAACGAAACGCGGCCACAGACAACTGCACATTTGCACTCATGGCTACGATCAGGAAGAAACTGAATGACATTGTTGCATCACTCAACGATGATACAGCACGCTTATACGCAACAGTGGGAATAATACCCTGTTGCACCGTATCGTATCACAGGGTGATACGTAACGATGAAACGATGCGTGGAAATGCAGAAAGTGTGTACGCACCTTTAGAAAGTGTTGGTGGTGGTGGTGATTGTGGAGATAATTATTGGTGGTGTGTTTGCTTGTTCTGCATCGTGAATATTGATTCATTGACTGACTGGCTGATGATAATACTGAGTGACGGATAGATTGCCTGCCTAACTGAAAGATTCATTGACTGCCTGACTGACTGACTGACTGACTGACTGACTGACTGTGTGACTGTCCAGCTGGATGACTGTTTGGGTGACTGACTGAGTGACTGAATGACTAAATAATAGCTGACACTGACTGACTGGCTGGCTGGCTGGCTTGTTGACTGACGGCGTCGGTCCTTAGCACAAAAGTACATCGCGCGGGACGAGGACGCTATGAAGTGTACCGTAGGAAGTGTGTGTGGTGCGCGTGGATTGGCACATGTTACCGTACTCGAGTATGCTTGTGAAGAGACCAGACAACTGTGTAGAGAACCACTGAAGACGACAGAGACAAAGGGAATCGGATAAGCGACTGACACCACGTATATCTCACCCACGCCTCCACCCAAGCCCACGCCCACGACCATGCCCACGTCCATGCTTCGTGGTTCCGGAGACGTGTAGGTCGGGAAGGGTGTGTCGTCAGGGACCGACCGTTCAGGTGACACGACACGGTAGGCGAACTTTGGCGATGCAATTGAAGAAGCCGTGTGTCCCTCGCCTATCACTGACACACCCGTTCATGAGGGCGAAGGTGGACAGGTTCATGTACTGGCTGAGGTTGTGGTGGTGGTATTTATATGAAGATAGATGGATTAGCGAGTATTTTGATGGATTGGTAGATATGTAAATGGACAATTATAAAAACAATCTGATAGATGGATAGGTAAGCAGATAGATAAGTCAATGAATTCCTTTATAATTAACAAGTTACATGTTTATGTAGATAAAAAAAAAAGTATATTCCTCTAATTAGTATTGTTTCATCCTGGTTTATTGTCAGAAATACTCGTATATCAGGCGGTAGAAATAGAGGTTGAGAGAAATAGTATAGTCTGCCTTTTAAGCACCTTGTTTCTCGTCCCGCACGAGTTGCCAACACTCGCTGCACAACTTAATAGTATTTAACATTTCTTGCTTTGACAAATAACCATAGCGGGACACGATAACGGAGAGAAAGTTGTCACAATAACCAATAAATCGACATATGATATTTGCATAGGTATAATGTCATTAATAAGAGATTTAGTAACATATAGTTATCATAAACATCATACATACGTTGGGTGAGTTAGGGAGAGATCGTACATGAGGACGTAATGTATAAATGCTCCCGTGAGCTTATATATGAAAATAGCGAAGTTACTGACTAATCAGCTGAGAAAGAAAACGGAGGCGCACAGCTGACACCCGCCGTTGATGCTCCATGCCGCGCGCTGTCATGACCACAGGTTCGTTTTCTTGTTTTGTGCATGTCTGATGTAATATTTTGCCACTAATTTATGGCTTATAGTGCTCATGAATATCCCAGGAGTGCGATGGTCAGGTATTCGATACCAAGATATGCCTGTATGTGATGATATGACAAAGATTATATGGAAGTGCTCCCGTAAGGAATGGCGTGGTGTTTGTTTACTTTTTAATGGCATGTTGTGGACTTATCGTACAGCTTGGATTTTAAATGTACGGAACATCCTCACGTGACTCATTTATCTTCCCTAACATTGAAGATGGAGATATTGAGCTTAAGCAGGTGAAGGGGATTTTGCTCCATTGCCAGCACCCACCCCTAGATTGAAGCGATTCATCAGATTCCAGCACTCTGGCATCCTACAATGTTAAGTAGGCTTGCCTTCATGGCTTTGTAGGGTAGACCAGCCCTATATGGTACTTTTGTACTGCAGAAAAACATGTCAGTGGAATGAAAGATTGTTTAATTTTATTTTGATGATCCTCAGTGATTGAAAAAAATCTTCAATTTACTGAATATTAACATTTATTACTTTGTCATCCTATAAGGATTTGAATGATGATTTCTTTTATTATGTTTAAGCAGTGTGATGTGTAGGATGACCTGCTGTGATTCAAACAATTTGATACTGAATATTTTTGTACTTTTTTGTACAATAAAGTTTGATGAATAACCTTTCACTTTGTGTTTCAACAAGCAGTGTTTTGTAGGTACATATCTTTGTTGCCAATCACTTTGAATGGGAAGGCAAATTGGTAATATATTTTGTTGTTTATATATATTTAAAAAAAAAAAATTCTGAGACCTACATGCCTATCACGTGGACGATCTGTACACTTTTAGATTTTTCTTTCTTGCCTTGTTTTCACCCATTAATATTGTGATGCCAAAACTGTGCCATACACACAACATAGCCAAATGACTATATTTTATATTAATAACTTCAACTGTACGTAATTCACCAAAGTTTTTTTTTATGATTATTTAAAAAAAAAATTGTATGATCCGTCCCCAACTCACCCTACTGCATTCAAAGACAACCTTCTGCTACGGCAGTAGTCTAGTGGTGCTGGTGGTGGTGACAACAGGTGTAGCAGTGGGCTAAACTGACCTATGCACACACACACACACACACACACACACACACACACACACACACACACACACACACACACACACACACACACACACGTGAAGTTAAGACTGTGTTGTTATATTACCGACAGTTTTAAAGCAGCGCCATTCACCAAGCTCCAACCAGCAAGACAAGCTGTGCAGGCCATCACCATAACCTTCCACACTTCCTCATCTTTGTCTTTTAAAGGTATTTTTAAGATCATTCACCTATTTTTAGGTTTCATTCACATGAGAATGAAAACTACGCAAATATTAAGAGGTGATAGGTATATCATAAAAGCAAGGAACCGCTGATATTTGCTTCCTTCACTTACCGTGTTGCAACCCAATAAAAGCAAGGAACTGCTGATATTTGCTTCCTTCACTTACAGCATGTGTCAGAACGGACCTACTAGTCTAGCTTTACATATCTTGTAGTCGAAAGTTCACTATGTGTTGTGTTGTGTTTCAGGGTGTTTTTTGTGTTATAGATATGTTTTGGGTGCGTTTCGTGTGTTTTCAATGTGTTTCAAATCATTTAGGAAAATTTTACTTACATTGATTGTGTTGAGTGATGTTTTTTTCACTTTTTGAGTGTTTTTGGGAGCATTTAGAGGAGTTGTAAGGTGCTATAAATGGGTTTTGGGTCAGTTTTGAGTGTTTTAAGTGGTTTTCGTGTGTATTAGGGGTCTCTTGGATGTGTGTGGGGAAGATCTCAATATATATTGGGTGTTTCTAGTAGTGTGTGTTTTTGGTGTCATTTTGAGGTTTTTCATGATGATCTTAGTGTGTTTTTGAATAATATTGAGTGCTTTAAGTGGTTTTTGTGGGGAGACAGGATTCAGGAGTGTGTCTGTGTGTTTCACTTCACTGTTTGATCTGCTGCAGTCTCTGACGAGACAGCCAGATGTTACCCTACGGAACGAGCTGAGAGCTCATTATTTCCGATCTTTGGATAGGCCTGAGACCAGGCACACACACACCAGAGGTCACAACTCCTCGATATCCGTACCTACTGCTAGGTGAACAGGGGCTACACGTGAAAGGAGACACACCCTGTTATCTCCACCCGGCCGGGGAATCGAACCCCGGTCATCTGGCTTGTTGAAGCCAGCCAGAGGACCAGGGTTCGATTCCCCGGCCGGGTGGAGATATTTGGGTGTCTCCTTTCACGTAGCCCTGTTCACCTAGCAGTGAGTAGGTACGGGATGTAAATCGAGGAGTTGTGACCTTGTTGTCCTGGTGTGGTGTGTGTGCCTGTGTGTATTTGTTTTGTGTGTGTGTGTGTGTGTGTGTGTGTGTGTGTGTGTAGGGATGTTATTTATCTATGGTGTGTCTAGTGTTTTTTGGGCTGCCTTTTTTATATTTTGAAGTTTTGTATGGTGTTTTTGGTTAGTTTTGAGTGATTTAAATGGTTTGTGTGTGTGTCAGGTGTGTATGAGATTGTGTGTTTTTTGGTGTGGTATTGGTATTGGTGTATACAGTGTGTTTCTAGTTAATTCTAAGTGCATTTGTATTCATTTTGAGGTGTTGCATGGTGGCAGTTTCCAAGATGATGTGACAAAGCTAGGTTCAATAATTTCAATATAACAAGTTTGACAGATTATTCCAAATTGATATGGACAGTAAACTGAACAATCATTTTGGTATTCTTTAAGCACGAGTGATTGTCGGTGAACAATAATTTGGAAGTCTTCATTGAGTAGGTAGATTTGTGTGGGTGGAGTTAATTCACAGTACGTAATTAGAAGAGCATTAAGATGAAAATAATGATAAGTATTTAATGTGATTTGCAATGCAATATACACAGAGGTGAATGACTTTGTGCAACCATACTTACTGTAGGCAACATCAATATAATCCTTTGAGTGTTGGTGTGGGAGTGTAGTTTTTGTTATTTGTAGGTTACTTGTATTTAAAGGAAACACGGACAGCTAAGGTGAACGGGATTGTGGTAACGTACTGCTATGTTTTCTCTCTTAAAACACCATCTAGTCCATCTAAATTTACCTTAAGATAGTTTCAACAATGTATAATAATGATAAGTGGTGTTAAAATAGAAAGCCAGCATCTCACTCACACAATGCAATGCTGGCAGACATACAGACGACCCCCGCACTGAAGAGCAACGACACGTGTACCTAAGACAGTCAGTTCTACGGCGGTGGCAATAACATCCCGAAGCAGCGCATGTGTGACGACATCAATGACTGCAGTAACAGAGAGGTGAAGAGATGGCTTTGTTTTTTTCACTCTGGCATGCAAGGCTTAACTCATGCTCTTAACTCCATTGTTTCATATAAAAGTTGCAGGTTTTCTTACATTGTATACAGTATACAAAATAATAACTTGACAGTACTGAAGGAAATGTCTTCCTTGTGGCAGAGTGAGTTTGTGCAGCTGTGTGGCATTGACAGGTGCCGTGAGAAGAATGGTGGGTGTGAGCACCTGTGCGCCAACACTCAAGGGTCATACTACTGCCAGTGCCAGCCAGGATACAACAGACTTTTCAGTAAGTTCAACTGTGAAAGTGAAGCCTGGACTGTCACTCTTCGGTCTGTCTTCTTAAACTTTTCAGCCCTTCACCTCTACATTTAGCAGCCTAAAGAAGTTATTGTGGTATTCAAGGGTACTTTTCTTATTCTTGGCATACATGAACATGCATTTTGTCTCACGAGTATGGCTAAAACCAGGGATTTGCTGATAGATTGTTCTTTAAACATGCATTTTGTCTCACGAGGTTGGCTAAAACCAGGGATTTGCTGATAGATTGTTCTTTATGATGAAGTATAATTTTAGCTTGCCATATATATGCATTTCTTATTGGTACTGATATCACTTTTGTAGTTTTCCTTAACCTATCATTGAATGTATGTTCCTGAAATGCATGTAATTCTTTATTTTGCTCCTCTTTTTTAAGCTCTAATGAATGTGTTTCTGAGAGTGTAATTCTCCACCACAGACATTGACGAATGTGTGGAGTCGCCCAGATCCTCTCCCTGTGGACCATCCCCTCAGCAGCAGCAACGGTCAGAAGACGGTCGTTGAAGTGTCAAGTCTCCCAAGCTGGCATGGTGCTGGGTCTTGTGCTGGGCTCCCTCGGGATTCTTTGCCTAGCTGTCTGGGAGAGTTAACTACTTTTTAACTCCTTTATGCTGTAGAGTCTTGCTGTGGATGTACTGTGGCTAAGACGGCGTAATTAAGTTGTAGATGAGATTTTACCAAACTATAAACACTTCCTTAATTGTTCTTGACACACTGAGAATATTTCAATACTGTATGGTTAGCCGACTCATACTTATTATTTTTTTATTATTATTATTATTTTTTTTTTTTTCATCATACCTGCAACGTTTTCACTCTAGAGATGTTTGTCAGGTTCCTGAAGATGCATCGACGTGTTGCCATCCGCACACGCTTCCCCAATCCAGTGTACCATAATACAACAGGCATTGAGGAGGACAGGAGCGTCTGCACCATTGAACAGGACGGCATTACATTCGTCCTACAGGAGTATGACTACAGGTAAGCCCAGAATAAAGTGTTGATTGACTATGATGTGAGTATTGTGGTTTGCACATTGCACTTTTATCCCCATGTGTCTCATTTTAAAAGGTTTTGAACTCTTTCTTGTTATTTTTTTTTCAGGACTTAATAATGCCATTTCAATATTATTCAATCTTTTGTTCCAGGATTCAGTATAGTACTAACACCAAAGAAGTGAGGGAAGTGTCTCGAGTGAGTGTGCAATACATAAGACTGCTACTGCCGGTGTAGCGAAAGGAACAAGAGGAGGAGGAAGAAGAGAATGATTCTTGGAGACGTACCAATGAAGTTCTGAAGGTTGGCCACAAATCTTCATCACTGGTGTGGTGTATTTCATAGACCATTTTTAGATTGGTTGGATAAATTTGTAGATTTTGTAAACAGAGTTGATGTGTAGTGGGTAAGGTTTTTTGCAATGCCTTATTTAAACCAGCTAAAAACCATGACATGTAGAAGTTATGCAAAGCATTGTGATATGAATGTACAATGTAAATATGTATATTGTATTTAAAAGAGGAGAGCATAGACCAAGTGAGGCAGTAATCTCTTGTGACATGAGTTCTCTGCTTATCTCTCCTCATTGCTGTCACCCATCATGATTAAATGTTTATGCCTTAAGGACCAAATGACCAACATGTTCACTCCATGCTGGAATTCACCATGGACAAACACGTAGTGAAGATAACGTTCGTTGTTAGGAGATGCCATCCTCTTAGTGAGGGAGTGTAGCAAGCATGCTGGCTAGTCAGACATCAACCGTTCGTTGTGTTGGATTACACTACGAGTCTTGCCATGACAGTAGATTTGTACAAAGTAGTAGTAGTTAAGGGTAGTAGTAGTGGAGTGCTTCTCACCTTATTGCCAGGTGTGATGTAGACAGGCTCTGTCTGATGGAAACAAGTAGTGATCACACGAACCTGTTCCTTCTTGTGTGTCTTAAATCTTTATCCACCAGTGTCATTTTTGTTTTCTGGGTCATTTTTGTTTTCTGGGGTTAATTATATAAAGGTAATGTTACGTGTTTCCAAAGATGATGTTTTGTGAGTCTTTGAAATCAGTATTTAATTTAATTTTCCACCCAATGTCTTATGAAGTGCTGCTATTTTTGTTCATTATATTCATTTTTTATACCTAGTGATTTTATGATATATCTTGTGAATGATACTCCTATATATTTCTAATGCTGCAATGTATATGGTTCATTCCTTGCTAAGGCTGAGGCCAACAACTAACTAATGAAACTGAACCTTTTCTCGGGGGATTGGTCAGGAAGTCGGTCAGTTTACCATGGAGCATGGATCAAATTTATTTATCAGGCAGTCATACCACATATTAATTAGGTACAGGAAACTTTATATATAGCTGATTATATTTATTACACCCCAATTTCTTTTCCAGGTAGAAAATATTGTCAGGAGCTCTCTACACAATATCTGGTGGTGGTGACACAGGAAGCAGGGAGGAAGAGGTGACAAATTAGACAAACACAAGACAGACAGGTCAAGGAAAGAAGTAAACACTAAGGAATTAACAGGTTATCTTTTTATTTATTTTTTCAGTTTTGTTCTAAAGTCATGACCTGTTGCTGAAGCTTCAATATATTACTAGTTGATATCATAGCAACTATTACTGTGACATCCAGTAGTAGGTGTGTCATTAGTACATGTGTATCATTTTCCTCTTATTTGGAATATATGAAATACTTGACACTTTTCAAGGGTTTAAGGATTGCATTTAAGTCGTCTATTTTCTAGATTGCAAGAAGAGTGGGACATGCAACTCGACTGGTGAGTAAGCTTCAATAGTTCATGATGGGAGAGGCTGTGGGAGTGTTATGGCTATAGCTAGAGGAGTAGGAAGTCTTCAGGGAGATGAGGCAAATTTTCACGAATATCTTCAAAATTTATTTTTTTTGCTCACACAGTCCTTCCAACCCAAAGTTATCATTTGATGAAGTAATTTTTTTTATTAAATCCACTTCTACCCCAGATGCTATTTTTAAATGTTTCACACCATTGTCTGACAGCTAATATTTCCCATCATGGACTCTTCAAGTTTACTCATTCACACTTATCATTCAATGCTTGTATCAATGTGTAATTTTAATTAAAATGATTTTTCTTTAGTAAATTTCAACATCTGGCATCTCTCCCATAGTGTGTTGTGGGATACTCGTTACTTGCATCAAAGTGCCTCCCTAGACCTTAGAGTGCATCACTAGTTTTCTCATCTGAAATATGACCAAGAACAAAACTCTTAAACCTCATGACTTCAAGGAAGGAGAAGCCAAGATTCTCCAAACCAAGGAGAAACTGATACAGAAGGGAGCAGAGATGAGGCAGCCAGCTGACGACTTATCGCCCTTGTGCCTCTTCACCAATGTCCCAGCAGACTCCCCACCACCACAGCTACAAGAGGTATACTTATGCCTTCTTTTGGGCATGGGTTACAGTGGAATTAAGTTGACACAGTCACTGCTGACAGGTGGAACTGTATGCCTAAGATCTACAGTGTGTACCCTATGAAAATGGCATCCTGGATGTTGTCAGCTTCTATGCCAGCTGGATGAAGCGGGGACAGAAGTTGGCGTTAAATTTGCTGTCAAAGTGAACTCTGGGTTTGTCTTGGATCTGGATGTTCTTACAAACTTTTACGTAACATGCAATACCTACAGCAACAAGCAGCATGGCTGCATGGAGAAGGCAGGGGCCATGGAGTCAGAGACTGCAATGCACATCTGGTCAGTCATCTCAGTACCAGATGCACTTTACAACATTTGTTAGTAACAGCAACTTCAGTGCCTACAATAACATCTGCCATTTGAATGGAGGAAGGGGCCCCTATGAAGTGCCAGTTATCAAGGAACAGTGCAAGGATGGACACATAATTACAAAAAAATCAAGAGGGATATGAGACCACCACCACCAAACTGGCAAAATGATGAAAAACATAGGAGTGAATATGCTATGGAAAAGCAATCAGAGAAAAAAGAATGACGCCATCAGACATGAGAAGAGCAGTGTGGTCATCGTACTAGGATTCAATTTCAAGCAATCAAGAGCACTCACACTAAGGAATAGACTCCTAGTCCTTCCACAGGAGAGTTGGGTTACATCAAAGCAGTTCACAGAGATCTTGGCAACACAAATGAGTAGATGCTTGAAGGGTGCCACCCAGAACCCGAAGGAGTCTCTCCACTCTTAAGTATGGAACAAATCTTGCTGCATATCATCACACCTGTGGTTCGACAAGGAAGAAGTTAAAGGCATGCAACACTGAAGGCCAAGAAAAGAAAACGGAAGAAAGATAGCAGCTACAAGCCTGGAGCTTTTTGATCAAATCCAACAACAATGAGGAAACTAATGCCTTCTGACATCCTCACCTTACTTTCTTGGAGGGGACCAGATGCCTTGTACCTTATCATTTTCCAGTAGCAAAAATTCATACCAATGATGAAATGGAATCCTTAAGAGTCAATATCTCAGTATGTGGTGTCTCAATTCTTCTTCAACCCTTGCAAGACAAGTTACTTGAGGTATGGTGTTCCTCTACGGCCTCTATAGAGGAGACAGACAAAGTAGCCAGCCCAACACAATAAGCAAGGGGAGGTACTGTAGGGTCCAGCAGCTCTGGCATGTTGACAAAAAACCTTGCTATACTGGAGATTTTGGCTGGAACTCCTAATGGCCCTAGTAGCAACATCTCCCTAGGCCTAAAGATCTCCTGGGGGAGGCCTGTTCATGTTCAACTGACAATCGCCACCTTAGGAACACTTGCCTCCTCCCATTCGCCCTGGAGGGGGATGCCTAACCCACCAACAAACAATTCTTCTTGTTCTTCTTTCAGAAACAAAACAAAATGAAAAGCTATTATCCTAGAAATGTACATGTCTAGGAATGTACATGTACCAAGTTTCTATGGTAAATTTTTCAAAGCAATTAAATTGAAAACCAGGAGCAATTATGATCAATCACATTTGGGCTTAGTTACTAAGAATGCATCACCACCTTGTGGTCCTGCTGGAATCTCAGGACCACAGTTTTCTGGCTGGTCCGGGTACAAGTACACACCCACCCTCTCTACCTTGGCAGGCAAAGGTTAGCAGTTGATGAGCAAAGGCCTTATGTTTATCTTCCTCTGTCCAATATGATGGAGAGAGCAGCTGCTCCCAGTATGGCACTGGGTTCACCAACCTGCCCTGTTCCCTTTGCTTGCTACGGGGGACGGAAGGTTCATTAGCAAGCTGCGCACACGGAAATTTACCAGGGTGCTGAGGCTGCTTGTTTGAACGCTAGTTCAAAGGCCCTGTGGGACCTGGAAGAGGTTTGCATAATGGCAGCCTTTCAAAGGCTTCACTTGAGTAAGCAGGGAATTAATGAGCAAATCCATACCCTGGTACTGCCTCACAGTACAATTGAGGGTTTCAGGTAAAAGGAAGAGTGCAGCATCTCTGCTCCTGGTGGAGCCTGTTGCTGCGCCACCTCCGCTGATTCAAGGAAGAAAGCCAGCCTCTGGACTGTGGACTTTGAGCCTCGGCTACCACTTTCTCCTCTGGCAGCCCAAATGCTGGCTCAAAAGGAGAGAGATAGATCAGTTGTGGAGCTACCTCCACCAGAGGAGGACCTCACCCTTGCCATCCAGTACGAGATTGAGGCCCTCAGTACCATCCTTGGGGTGGAGGTTCCAAGAGCCCTTAATGACATCGACCCATTTTTCCCTTATACATAAAAAGTCTTCTCTACCATTCACTCAAATTTGATGAAATTTACAGACCATATAGCCTACTTTTACACCAGCAAACAACATATTAAAATTTCAAAGCAATTGGAATCAACCTCAGTGCAGTATGAGCTCTCTTGGGTTAACCCCTTCAGTACCGGATGTGTGTTTTGTGACACATGCGTGTCACGGCTGAGTTCACGCGCCAGGAACCGAGGGTGCTCCCCGTGACATGCACATGCCATGGTTATAAGCTGTGTGTATTGAGGGCTCTCAAGGCCTCGGTTTCTGGGTTATTTCTACCCACGTGGTGGGGAGTGTCTGTGTTTACAAACATAAGGCTGCAGCCATTCGTGGGACGGTTTGAAACTTCATAAACTTTGACCAATGAGTTATTGTCAGTGCTGACGTAATTTGTGAAGACCAATCATCATATTTTCTGACCTATGTATGGCAACACATGCTTGTCGAGTGCTACAATGTGATATTCTCTAGCTTCTGTTCAGTGCTGCCTGAAGTTTTTTTTGTGGTAGCACGCACGGATTTACTTTGCAATTGGCAATCTCTACAACTGACAGTGAAGATGAATATATGATGGTGGAACAAAGGGAATTTGAGGGGTCTGATGTCTCAATGGAAGGTGATGATACTTTGTTTGATCCTGAAGCTATCAGTGATGTAGAGAGTGATGCTAGCAGCGGCGACGAGAGTATTGAGACGTTGTCCGCCAGCAGTGGCCTGTCATGCAGCCCTCCTGCCTCACCCCCCACAGCTGCTGGTAGACAAACAGATTTCACACTTCTTTCAGACCCATTCTCTGACACCAGACCTAACCCTCTACCTACAAGTAACACTGATTTTCCTGATGTACATCCTAGTATTATTCTACATCATGAAGCTAGTGCTATGAGTGATCTAGACTGTTTTCAGTTATTCATGGGGAAAGATGTGATTGCTGCTCTGTGTCTCTGGACCAACACATGTGCTGCATATTTTTTTTTACTCAAATGACATGTTTTGGGGTTTCTCTGATAGAAAACATAAAAATAAATAATATAGTGTGAACAGGGTGTTTGTGAGAAGCTGAAGACTACCGCACGGACGATGCGGAGGAGTGCGTGGGCAGTTGGTTCGGCAGCGAAACGTCTTGTTTACATAAGGTTGACGGGTCGGTAACGAAGGGGTTAGGCAGATGCTCCCCCTTCAGACCCAGCATTGGACCTGCATGCTGCCTGCCTAGAATCCCCCATCTAATTCTCTACTAAACAGGAGGGTGAAAATGGCCCTAAAATGGAATGGGAAAATGCTTAGAAATCTGTACCAAGTCAAAAATACTCCAAAAACTCTCCAGAGTTAATATTAATATAGCAATTTTATCAAATAAAAATTACTTGTTCCCTAGTACTTTCCCTTTCCAGAATCTTGATCAAATTCTCCGTAACAAAATCTCTGCAGTCTTCAAAAGTACTTTCAACTTAGGCAACTTTAAATACTTTTTCTTGTAGTGCCACTTCTTGTCCTCTTCAGTAGTGAGTAAGGGAGGGTGCCACTTTCCTTGTCCTCTTCAATAGTGAGTTAGGGAGGGCATCTTAGGCAGACAGGATGTTGGTCCACTTCGCTGTAATGTTGACTACATTTTATTTATGTAAGCTACTTTGGTCCTCTTCAGTAGCTAATAAGGGCATTTCTGAGCATGGTCCAATTGGTGGCACAAAAACCTGGGTAGTTGTTCAGCCAACATGAGCCACTGTTTTGCCTCTACAGTGGTGAGATAGAGTAGGCATCATGGACAAGGCAGAATGTATCACTCACAAGACTGGTGAATCTGCAGATTCTGCATGGCATCTATTTAAAGAGTTGGTGATGCCTCTTCTTGCCCAATTACAAGCTGAGGAAAAGATGAGGAAACAGGTTGTCAATCACTTGCTATCCATAAAAATTTACAATCCTGGAAGCTATATAACAGGTTGAAAATACACATTATTTTCCTTCCTTTGAAATCCTTGAAAGAAAAAAAAAAAAAAAAAGTAACTGTCAATGCCTTACTTACTGAGGTGCACATACCAAGAAGGAATAATGGACCACAAGGCCCTATCTGTCATGACAGCCTGGGTAGACAACACTAAATGTGGGCAGAGGACCAAGTCTTCATGGTTCTTATACAAAAATTGTAGGGCATCTTCGTCCTGAGTTGACTCACCAACTGAAAGAAATCAATGCATTTTGTTGATAATTTTCATCACAGATCTATGTGATGAGTGAGTCTGTTTGCATGCACACTCCTAGTTGATGGTTTGGTCCTCATTCATATAACAATGAACACTGCCTTCATCTCAAAGCCAAGACCATTCCAGACAAATGAGTATAACGTGTGGTAAGGAATGGCACTTCTTTGGACATCACTTAATTCAAGACTATGTACACTCCTCATGAAGAAGTCTGAAACTGTCCAAGTTTCTGGTTTCTTACAATGTATGGTTTTAATAGCACTATATGTGACACCAACATGCACTCACTCACACACACCAAGTTTCCTCCCTCTCAGTACATACAGGATGGCATCTTTGAAGGTGTAGGTGAATGTCTTGGGCTGCACTTTTACTCCTACAGATGACATTTGCAACACAGCCGCTGCTCTTCATGTGTAAGCTATACATGGAATATAACAAGCCATCTCTGATGACTTGCACATTTCAGAAAAAACTAAATAATTCAGATAGAGAAAGTGAAGTTTCAGAATCAAGTTACTGGGCCAGTGGTGGCTGAGGAAGAGGCAAATAATGACCCAGTTTTCTCAGAGCTGGTGTCTCATGCAGTGTCCACTTCTTGCAGAGCCTTCATAGCATTTGATAAGAGTAAAAACACTTGATTTCTGAGCAAACCATGTCATATTCATCATTTTTTACCCCAAACCAGGTGAGCTGTTGTCTCTCTGGACTTGCCACCTCCTCCCAGGACTTGTGGCACATGTCTCTCTGGAATTGCCACCTCCTCCCAGGACTTGTGGCACATTACACAGTTGGTACACACCCACTAGACTGTTACAGGTACAGGCAACCCTAGCTTAACGAAGGTTCACACAATGAAATTTCGCCACAACGAACGTTTCCTCTTACTCCATCTGCTTGTTTAACGAACACCAAACTTGCTTTAACGAAATTTTATCCACGAAATTTTTCAAAATTTGAAAGCCCTGCCGTATCATGCAAGTAGACAGACTTTTGAATGCACCAGCGCCTCTCGTGGACAAAACGCGCACCACTCACTTCCCTAGTTCAAAACAATAACAGCATCAGCAGCAGCTTGTCTTCCCTCGCTCAACATACCACCAAAACGCACTGCAATGTTGCCTAGCGTTGCTACGAAGATCAGTAAGTCTCTTACCTTCTAAGTGAAGCTGGATATTATTCACAGACATGAGAGAGGCGAGAAAAACTAATAGCATTGCTCTCCACCATGGCTTGACTCCATCTACTGTCTCTACTACTTTCAAGTCAGCAGACTCTATTAGGAAGGCTGGTAAGACCATATCTTCCTTGCAAGTTAAAAGAACCACCTGAACTCGTGACTCTGCAATGGATAAAATGGAAAGCTTTATGGAAATGTGGTACACAAGTTTTGTATGCTGTACAATGATGCGCCCTTTGTTTACATTCCACAGGTTGCTGGTTAGTGTCTTTCCCGTTTCACTCTCCCTTCCTTCATAAATTTAAGATCATCAACATTATAAAGTTACGTACATTACATACATTAGTTTACATTAAAATGACAAATTAAACTGCCTAAATGTTTAACTTCAGAATTTTTACTTTCATTAAACCCTTCACTGTACTATGATGCACTCTTGCTTTGTTTACTCTCAATGAAAGTTCAAGTCAGGGGTCAAACTTGTTATAATTGCTTCGCTTAATGAACATTTTTTTAGGAATGGAACACGTTCGTTAAGCAGGGGTTGCCTGTATTACAAACAATATAGCACATTTACAGATATTGGCAGAGTACAACTCATATTTTTAAACAAAAATATATGTGAAAAAAAGCACATAAGTATATATATACTTGTTATGCTAAGGAGGAGGTGGCATAGTGGATAAGGTGATGAGCATGGGATCACACAAACATCCATACGTAGGTTCTAATCCCACCATGTGCAGTCTTAAAACTTGTTATTTGTTAAGTGGTTTAAAGTTACCCCCCTTATTTTATGTTGTGGCCTATAGCGCTTGTAAGTTTACTTGAAGAGTAGGGTGCTGTTCAGCTTCCACCCATTAGTGGCACAGGCAATTTTATTTAAAGTGGTACCCATAGTAGGGCCTAAATCACCACCCAAGTGCACCTTTGGTGTAACCACCTAGAACCTGGGTATCACGATGACATGTAGGTAACTTTAAACCACACTTTAAACCACTCAACAAATGGAAAAGTATCAAGGCGGTATGTGGTGGAATTCAAACCTACACGTGGATGTCTGCCCAATCGCACACTCAACACCTTATCCACTAAGCCACTGCCTGGGTATCATGTCACCATGATACCTAGGTGGAGATGTAATTGCCTTAAGATACACTTGGGTTGTGATATGGGCCCTAATAAGGGTACCACTATAAATAAAATTGCCTGCGCCACTAATGGCTGGAAGCTGGAGACACTAGTGCTTTCCATACTCAAGTATACCTTCAAGCGCTATAGGCTATAACATGCTGCATGGATGGAGAGAAGGAAGGAGAGAGAGTAAGAATCCTAGTTTAGAGAATGTACTGTTTTGTTTGGAAATTCTTCACTTTCCTATGGAGGAATGAGCTTCAAAGGATAAATTTTGCTTTGACTTTACAAGTTTTTCCTTTGGAGAAGTACAATAGAACATTTTTTTCAATTGGCTGCTAAATTAAAAAATCAAACTTCTGCTCACCACAAAATAAGGGACTCACATTTACCCTACCAACCATTAGCAGTCAGGAAGAGTCCACCAGTGTCCCCAGTCCTCGTGATGACCACAGGACTAAAGACGCCATAAATTCTGGCTTGAACTCTGAATCAAACACGTCTGTCACCTGAAAATATAGAAATAATATGAATGCTAAAGGCAAAGGCAAAAAATAGTTATCTAAAATAAAAAAAAATATGTAGCTTTATATCAGCTACCATGGCTACATTACAAGTGCAGAAAACTTTGTGAACCTCTAGGGAGGAATGCCTTTCACCAGGAGGAAGGATGTCCTCTGTTGTGTGTACCACTGACACGAGCAATGGTGTTGTAGTAGATGTACTTCTGACCTTCAATGGACACTGTGTTGCTCAGGCCCAGCAATCCCAGCTTGACAGCACTGAGAAAACACCTTAAGCTTACCACAGTTGTTACCCAAAACATTCATTATGCTCTTTCACATCCTTCAAGATCCAATTTTTGCCAGGCTTATATAACTGTACAGAAAAAAGAGCTAAAGCTGATGTACATAAAATATATTGAAGGGCTAACATTGATGTACATGAGACACATCTAAGGATACATATAGTGACCTAATGTCTGTCTATCCTATCAATCCAATCACTGAAAAATTACACAGTATGAACTAAATCACAAAGCGTTCTAATCTTTCATAATCATCTCTGATATTTCAGGAAGAGTATGAGCAAAGCTGAACTGTAATTTACCTGTCCAAAGTTTCCAGATATGCTGGTTGTGGACACTGCCATGATGAGACGGCCAACCTTCTCCTCTCATGGCAAGGAAGGCTGCTCGGGTCACTCTGAAGGACCCTTATAGGTGAACTCGCTGTACCAGGTCTGTGTGGATGAAATGTTCCACTCCACCACTCAAAGAATATGCATACACACAAACATATATTATATATAGAGAGAGAGAGAGAGAGAGAGAGAGAGAGAGAGAGAGAGAGAGAGAGAGAGAGAGAGAGAGAGAGAGAGAGAGAGAGAGAGAGAGAGAGAGAGAGAGAGAGGTGCTACTATAAGAAAGTAACACAAACTAGAATACATAGTAATAAATATAAAGATGGTAGTACAACTTGTAAATCTGACACATTTAGTTAACAATGTACATAGCTTTTCATTAATAGGTTTTCATTAATTGCAAGATTATGCTACTACTTAACCTGACAGCTATGAATAATGAATAATAACCTGTATGGGTTTCAGTTAATATGAAAAATAGAAATAAAACAAACTTGCTGGATCATTTATAGTGATATTGATACATTTGTTAGAAAGCAAACTCCACAAGACGTCTTATTACCCGAGCATTATTTATTTCTTTATCCTCCTCTATGATGTTATCTTATCTACCTAACTTTCCTTTCCCTCAAGATGCTGTATTGACCTCAGTGTCAGAGGTGCGTTGAAAGGATCTGTTTTGGAGGATGCCTGCCTTGCCCACAAGGATATCAACTCGGCCAAAGTTGCCTAGGAGTGGCTGTACAATTTGATCTTCATCCTCAACAGAATCATAGTTGGCCACAGCAACCCATCCTGTAAAAGAACTTTGTTATAGTATGCTAGATCTACTATTTAAAAGTTGTTCCAACTTGTGTGGGATTCAATACCATGCAAGTGGAAGCAGTAAAAAAAGAAAAGAGGGTGCTATTGATAAACAGCTTACGGTGGCCAGTGGCTTTTGCTACAAGCTTAGCCCAAACTAAAGCAGTGAAGGTCTTCCCTAACCTTAGCCTGAACTTAGCTGTATTAAATGGAGTCTGGTGTAGGTAATGTGGGGTCACAGAGATGCCATATTGGGTTAATTTACTAAATTTTTCTCTATGATTCTGTTGGACCAAAAATGCAGCTGTGGCAACTAGTTTTAATCATCCTCATTAGCTTCTAAAGTTTGCATTTCCCTAAAGAATGCATTGGTGAACTGATCTAGTCTAATCAATGCTCCTTTAACAAATGATCACACACTGGTTAATATTCAAAGTACAAAATAAAAGGCTTTTAAAGAAAAAGTCACTCACTCCCCATGCATATGAACACCTGTGGGAAGAAAATTAAATATCACGATATTATTTGGCGGTTTATTGATTGTTATCTTTCTCTTTCAAATTTATTAACATTTGTCAGGATGCAGTTTGCCCATACCTGAGCTAAATTATAAGAGCTATTAGGTATGCTACCTTTATCTGATCTTCTCTCCAATATGTATCATAAAATAACTTCAGGACAGGTTCATAACTTGCACTTTCTTTACTAAAACCACTTATTAATGTTGGGGCGTCTCTTGTTAGCTGTCCCATGAACTGCACACTTAAATAAATAACCCCAGAATCCAATCCATGCCTTAGGGTCTCCATCAAAGTTAGACAAATTAAATGTTGACAACTTGAGTTCTTTAGGCCTCAGGTATTATTATCAAAGTGTTTCAGCTTATTCAGAACTATATTCAGTCTGGTTATTCTATCTTCAAATGATCATGTTCAGTCTGCTGAAGTACTTCTTCCTCCTCCAGCTCTAAATTTCCTTTAATATCTCAATTATCTTTTGATGATATTCTTTGAGCTTGTCTAACATTTCTACCAGTCACTTCTGCAAACAGTTGTCTGACTGAACTTTATCATTACTTGCTAGCACATCTTCACTGGATTGTATTAGTCTTGTGTAAACAGCTTTATTCTCGGCCCTCAGGCATATCAATATCTCTAAATCTGCCATGTTAATTTTAATAAATCTTATAACCAATTTTAATAAATCTTATAACCAATTTATCAAGTTAATTCTTTTCTCAATTCCCACAATCCTACAATACCCCATGGTCTTTTCCTTTATTTCTCAGGCTAATACCACAATGTTTTTGGTCATTTGTATGAGGTCAGTATTGGAATAGATATAATTTTCCTGAAGATGAGAAAAGCTGGGGTCAATAACTCCAGTAGCCCCTCCCAGATGGCTTCCTTCCTGATGCTGATCATCCTGATGCCTCCTTTTCCTAATATCCTTAACCCATATGGGTGTAAGTGTCTTACCAGATACTGCCCTTCATTGGTCAGAGTATACTTTATGAAAATAAAAAAGTTCCAATGACTATATGAAAATAAAGTTCCAATGACTATGGACAGAGATGGGTTCCAGCTTCTGCTTAGGATGTTCCATTTGCAGACAAGTCCTTCTCACACAGGTAGTCTTTTACAAATTGAAACCTCTTTTTGACAGGATAGTGGAGATATTTTAGGATGTTCTTAAAGCAGGTAAGGAAATGGTTATAGATGAAACCATCGTACCATTTAGAGGAAGAATATTCTTCCGACAAGACATTCCTGGAAAACAGCATAAATATGGATTTAAACTCTATAAGCTGTGTACTATTGAATCATACACTTGGAATTTGGGGCTATATTCTGGAGCAACTGAAATGTATCAATCCTTAGGAAAAACTGAATCAGTCATTGAAAGATTGATGTTACCATTGCTTGAGAAAGGGGTTACACTATACACTGACAATTTTATTATAGCAGCTATCATCAATTTGTTGATTACTTTCTCTCACATAAAACATAATATGTGTGGCACAGTACGTGCTTCCAGTACAGGTTTCCAGAGGAAGTGACCAAAGCCAAAATCAAGAAAGGTGAAGTAGCTTCACTTGAAAAATGATGAAGGCATCAAGGTCTTCAACTAGAAAGATAGGTAAAGTTTCAAGAAGTGGAGAAATAAAAAGAAAAGCTCAGTGTTTAATGGATTACAATAAATCGAAGAAAGGAGTTGATCTTTTGGATTAAATGTCATCATATTACACATCTCTAAAAAAAAAAAAAATCCAAATGGTATGGAAAAAAAAAAGTTGCATTTTTTGAGAACAAAATGCAAGATATAATTTTCTTACATGTATTAGAAAAAAGAAAAAGTATACTCAGTTAATTTTTATAGCAGGTATATTTTTTTTATGGTTTCTGTTTTGCTTAATTACTTATGGTTACTTATACATGCAATTCATAAGGGTCACCAATGGTTGTTGTAATACAATCTGTTCAAGTAATATCAGGAAAACTATAAAAAATCAATAAAAATAAACATTGAAACTTGTCAAGGAAAGTCTAACTGTGATATCTCTCAATTATTTGTCATAGAGAAATTTTATGTTCTTCTGAAGGATGAAAAAGCAAGATAATATAGTTTTCTTATTTGTATTAGAAAAAATATGGAAACAAGACTATTTCTCATATGATTTTTATAATGGTAAAAACAAAATAAGCTTCATGTTATTTATCAGTCAGTGTTTATCATGCCCTCCTACACATACTGTTTATTCCAATTTTACTATATAATCCAATTTCTATAAATATCTAGTACATGTTAAGGCCCACCAGGAACACACACATTTACATATTTTTTGTCCAGCAGCCAAACTCTATCCCCCACAAGGTAGTGAAGCCTGGAAACCAGCTTCTCTTAGTGACTTCTCCAGCGACAAGGAAGGACCAGACCATCAATAAGTGACAACATCCTACGCATTTCTTAGCCATTGCTGTTAGGTTTGGTTAGGTTTATGTTGGGTTAAATTGATATACTGTACTTTAGGTTTAGGTAAGGTTAGGTTAGGTTAGGTTAAATTTAGTTAGGTTTGGATTACTGTCTGGTTACCTTAAACGACAAATTCTTTTCTTTATGGTGGTTTGTGGTGTTTTGTACTGACTTGCTTCGCTTTACTGCAAAATTGTGTTTTCGTAAAGGACGGGGGCGAGGGGGGGGGTTAAAAATATTGATTTGCTACGGAAACGAAGTGCAGATTAATTCAAAACAGGTCGAAATAATAAAAAATAAAAAGCGTCGTTTTACCGCAAAATCGTATTTTCATAGGAGGGGTGGGAATACTGATTTACGAGGGCAATGAAGTGCAGATCGATAATTCAAAACAGGTTGAAATCTACCAAAAAAAAAAAAAAAACTATAAATTTACCCCTTCCGTTAAATTACGTCACCGATTCTTCCAGCACAACCTCATCTTTGCTCGTTCTTGTCGGTACACCACATCAGCAGCTTTCCCAGGGTCGCTTTAGCTCAGGGGTGGGCAAACTTTTTCAGTGCTAGGGTCACATTAAAAAAAAATCACCATCTTATAGGCCCGCACACTATATTAACCCAAAATCATTAATATTTAAAACACAAAATTAAAGGCTTCTATTAAAAAAGCCACTCTCACACGCATATGCACACTTTCGAGAAGAAAATGAAATGCTCACAATACTTGGTGTTGTTTATTAACTTGTCCTTTCAAATTCACTAACATTTGTCCGTCCTACAGTTTTGCCCACATCTGCTTCAGCTTGTACTTATATCCTGGTCACGACATCAAGGCTTTGTTTCCACTTACATGGGACTCGATACCATGTAAGTGGAGACTAAGCAAAAAGAAAAAGAAAAAAAAAATAATATTAATAATGAAAGAATGCGCTACTGATAAACAACTTAGATGGCTAATGGCTATGGTGCCGGTGGGAGTTTAGCTCAAGGTGAAGCAGTGAAGGCCTTTATAACCTTAGCCTGAACTTAGCTGTACTAATTGGAGTCTGGTGTAGGTAATGCGGGATCACAGAGGTGCCACGTGGTCGCTACTTGGTACGGGTGGGTGAGCTGTAATGGTGGTAGCGTCAGTGAATTAGAGAGATTAGAGAGCTTGTGTGTGTCGGTCTCAATCCTTGGTCTCAATCATGACACGTCCCGACCGTCCGCCTCATCCATACAGAAGACGCACGCCATGCGCCGCGATCTTCAACGGGTGCATTGTTACCCCCAATAGTGCATTACTTAAAACCAATGACCCATGCTTTGATATACATTAAATACATACAATTATACTATTCGTTAGTTTTGGTAAAAAATTGTTCATAAAAAAAAGTTAAGACAAGTCTTCGTGTTAATCAGTAATTATTTTCTGATATTAAATATCTAAATATCCAAATCACATATACAAACAAGACTATTTTACCTCTAGTTTACCTTGTAGTCTAAGAATTTTCTTGACTGTTTGACTTGCTGGATCTTCAAATATTATTATTAGCTATCATCATCATTATCATGGAAGGAAAGGTCAAAATGATACGTGCATGAAGATAATAGATACATTGATATTCAAATAACAAAATTGACTAATATATAATTTTTTATTGAATTTACTTACTTATTTCTTTATTTATCATTTATTCAATTTTTATGTGGTTGTATTGAAATATGAATGATATTTGTAGATTAGCGTGACTTGAAAGAGTGTTAAGAAAGTTCGCAATGAGAACAAAGCGTATGAGAATAGTGCACTAGTTATACTGAGAGTGTTGAGAGAGATATAGAGTGAGAGACCTAACCTAACCTAATCTAACCTGACCTAACATTACCTAACTAGGTCTAACCTAACCTAACCTAACCTAACCTAACCTAATCTAATCTAATCTAATCTAATCTAATCTAACCTAACCTAACCTAACCTAACCTAACCTAACCTAACCTATCCTATCCTATCCTAACCTATCCTAACGTTACCTATCCTAACATAACCTATCGTATCCTAACCTAACCTAATGTACAGACTTAGTGTCAGAAACACTCCAGGCACACGTGGTACACGAGTAACGTGAAGACCACGGCCTGCACACACTGTAGTAGGCTGACAACTAGACAGGAGCCACACAGGTGGCCCCCGCCCCCGTCCCTGCCACCCCGCAGGGCCTCTTTCGCCTGCTTAGAGGGGGACGGAGTGGAGGGCTGCAAGACCACGCCCTCCCGTCCACCCAGAGAGGGCCTTCCATGGGGCTCTCCCCTCCTGTGACGGAGCTGGGCCTGGGGAGCGGCCCCCCTCTCGCCATCCCCGAGGTCACGGTGTATGACCTCGGTCTCACCAACCTGAGAAGTATGACTCCTTTCCTGCCGGGGTCGGACCTGGGGAGCGACCCACCTCTGGCCATCCCCGAGGTCATGGTTTATGACCTCGGAGGTCAGGCTGGCCACGGTCTCGCCAGCCTGAGAAGTATTGCCCCCGTCCTGCCAGGACCAGGCCTGGGGAGCGGCTTTCCTCTGGCAATCCCGGAGGTCTACCACCGTGATCTTGGGGGTGAGGTTGCAGTATGTCACCTCAGGGATCAGGGTTGGGTTTGTATATACTGCATATGGAAGCAGGCTGATCTTGTTTGGGCCAGCCTGGGGGGCCAGGCTGGCATGCTGCTCGGTATTTGCCGATTCCATCTGGTCATCCTGGAGTGTCCCCGTGTCGTCCAGGAGCCTTCCACTGTAGTACACGGCGACCGTTGCATCCTCAGCCTGGCTTGCCTTGAGGCTGAAGAAAAGTGCAGAGCGGCGCCCGATACGGTTTGCCCGGAGACCCGCCAGCAGGTCAGCCAGCGGGATCTCACGGCGGGCCACGAGACGCTCCCGCCAGGAAGTCCACCCTGACGGGCGTGGCGCCGTCCTTCTTGGCGACCTGGCCAACGGCCACCGAGGTCCTGAAGGCAGACCTGTGGTGGCCTGCCAAGTCCCCCGCGCTTGGGAAGATGAAGGTCCCCAGCAGGCGCCGACCTCCTTTCCCTTTGATGCGGGGCAGACAAAGGGTGAGGCGGTCGGCGCCGCCACACTGGCCCACCACCTCCAGGTGGGCCGACACTTTCAGAGAGCTGCAAGACTGACCCATTGTTTCAATTCCTTCTTTTATTTCCGTCAAAGTGATATAAATTAAAATGTTTCCTTAGAGCAGTTTTGTCAAAATGAGTTTAACCAATATGACGCCCTCACTCACTGACAAACAGAAACTGACAGAGTGGTCAAAGGACTAATTCACTCATTGACTGACAGAGAGAGAGAGAGAGAGAGAGAGAGAGAGAGAGAGAGAGAGAGAGAGAGAGAGAGAGAGAGAGAGAGAGAGAGAGAGAGAAAACAAAGACGTTGACAGACCGATATAAAAAAAGAAAAAAAAGAAACACAGATAGAGGAAAGAAAAGACAGAGGAAGATTGATAAACTGACGAGAAGGAATAGACAGATACATGCACCAAATAGAACAGGAGGAGGAGGAGGAGGAGGAGGAGAGGAGGAGGAGGAGGAGGAGGAGGAGGAGGAGGAGGAGGAGGAGAAGGAGAAGGAGAAGGAGAAGGAGAAGGAGGAGGAGGAGGAGGAGGAGGAGGAGGAGGACGAGGAGGAAGAAGAAGAAGAAAAGAAGAAAATGAAGAAGGAAAAGAAGAAGGAAAAGAAGAAGGAAAAATAGGAAGGAAAAGAAGTCAAAGGATAAAGAGAATGAAAAGGAGGAGAAGGGGAATACAACACACAGTGAGGTGGAATATACTGAGGTGGTGTTTCTAAGGCATAATACAGCCGCCTGGCCCAGTCCTTACCTGTGTCACCCCGCTACACCGGAATATTTCATCCCCACGGCTATACAGAACCTCAAAATATATTTTCAACTTAGAATAAAATGTACTTTCACCTCTAGCAGTAGTAGTAGTAGTAGTAGTAGTAGTAGTAGTAGTAGTAGTAGTAGTAGTAGTAGTAGTAGTAGTAGTAGTAGTAGTAGTAGTAGTAGTAGTAGCCGTAGTAGTAGCCGTAATAATAGTAATACTAATAGTAGTAGTTGCATCTATTGCTATCTTTTATCGCTATTTTTATGCTATCTTCTGTACTGTGATCTTGCTAACTGCATGCCTCTCCTTCTGCAGCCTCGCTGCACAAGGCTTTTTTTCTTCCTCTCACCCCTATTCTGTCCAACTATCTGATGGAGGATTTAATTAGCCAGCACTCTCCATCATTTCTCTGGTAAACTCTGGAACTTCCTGCCTGCTTCTGTATTTCCATCTTCCTACGACTTGACTTCTTTTAAGAGGGAGGTTTCAAGACATTTGTCCATGAATTTTGGAAGTCTCGTGTGAACTTTGGGGGAAGCTGGTAACCCAGTCGGCCTTTTTCTTTTTCCTTTTTTTCTTTTTGTTGCCCTTGGTCAGTTTCCTTTCCTGCATAAAAAAAATAGTAGTAGTAGTAGTAGTAGTAGTAGTAGTAGAAAGCTTATCTCCCGGATTACCTACTTCGAAAAAATCACATTCAACCAAACGTGCGGCTGACAGAAAAGGTGAACGATCATTAATTCAAGAAATGCTACACAATCAGACGTTTAAGTGAGTGAAAAATGCGATGAATAAAGAACGAAAAACAATATCCTATTTCAAAATGTGCCTCCACCTCCCATTGGTAATCAGAGACAACAGATGATAACGTCTGGCTAACGGAAGTGTAGGAATTAATGAACCTGTTTTGAGACCCAGGAGTGGTGCATGGTGGAGTCTGTGGTGGCAGTGTTTGTGGTGACTATCTATTACTAAGAAGCTATAGTGACACAAATTTCATAATGCTAAAGAAAGTACTATTTAGTATTTAGTGTACACAAGTAAAGAAAATTAGGGTAAACAAAAAGTGATTCCAAGGTTAGGAAATGGAAAGTCTCATGGTTAGGGAGGTTAGGGAGGTGGGGAAAGGCGCTCTGGGGGTACTGGGAAGAATCCATGAGAGTAATTGTCCCGGTAACAGTGACAGGTCGGGGACGCGTCGGGGCGGTGGCAGTGTCGGGTTGTTGGGGTGTCGAAGATACCGATGTGGTGTAGAGTGGTGTGGTATGCTGGTGATGTGGTGTGCTGGTGGTGTAGTGGTGGTGTGGTGTGGTGTGGTTAAATGGTGGTATGTGATGTGTTGGTGGTGTGGTGGTGATGTGGCTAAATAGTGGTGTAATGTGGTGGTGATGTGTGCTGTGGTGAGGTATAAATAGAGCTTAAACCTTACACTACCACTTGTGTGTGTGTGTGTGTGTGTGATTCAGTGTTTGATCTGCTGCAGTCTCTGACGAGACAGCCAGACGTTACCCTACGGAAAGGGCTCAGTGCTCATTATTTCCGATCTTCGGATAGGCCTGAGACCAGGCACACACCACACACCGGGACAACAAGGTCACAACTCCTCGATTTACATCCCGTACCTACTTACTGCTAGGTGAACAGCACCTACACGTGAAAGGAGACACACCCAAATATCTCCACCCGGCCGGGGAATCGAACCCCGGTCCTCTGGCTTGTGAAGCCAGCGCTCTAACCACTGAGCTACCGGGCCGTGTGTGTGTGTGTGTGTGTGTGTGTGTGAGAGAGAGAGAGAGAGAGAGAGAGAGAGAGAGAGAGAGAGAGAGTTGGGGCTGAAGGAAGATTGAGAAGCACCCTGGGGGTTGTGGAAAATGGGCGGGAAAGGGGATATGGAGGGTGTGAGGAAGAGGGCAACTTAAGATGCACGTGAAAGGCAACTCTAGCCAATGCTACCCAAAAAAAAAAAAAGACTGATAGATATCACTTTTGTTAGAAATATAGGGAGAGTAACTGCTTCATCCAATGGGGAGCCGACTGTACAAGAACCATCTATTTTTATTTCATTCTCTGAGATAAGACTGTATCATCGTCTCTGCACTCTCTTGTTGGTATGTATGTATATTGTCACTTCCCCACGCTATCTCCACACTGCTACGGTAAAGAATTTTATCATTAGAATGTGGTCAGACAAAATCACACGACAATAGATACATTCACCATAATCACTCAGTACTATTACTGTGGGGACCTGTGTGCTCCACAATCACTGAGGTCTCTATCGTAAAACCTCCTACTCCATGTCCATTGTAGTAGAAAAACTTATCAATCATCCGTGCTCTCCGCACCGCACTCAAGGTCACTCACCCCGCTGCTACTATCACGGTTATCCGTCTCCGCCACTCACGTTTCACATCCGCTGTCTCTATGGTTAGTCAGCACGTCGCGACTAATGCGTCACCAGTCAAGACCATATCGGCGGGGAGGAAAGTCAACCTGATATGGGACGTACACACCGCAGTACTGGCTGGTAGTGTGGCTCGGTACGTGCAATAAACAGTACAATGGAAAAGGAAACAAGTGAAAGGTCGGAAAAAATTCAATACTCAACAGGAAGTGGTCAGTGAACGAAAGGTAGAGCAGAGGTTGTCCTTACTTTGTTTCCACACATTAACTGCTACAAGAAACGTCAAACAAGGTGAGGATATAGATAATATGTAATAATATATATTCATGAAGAAAATTACTTGATGAAAAAAAAAAGCGCAGGAGTTATGTAAGGACTACAGGAGTTATGCAATCATTAGAGGGGATGGGGGTGGAGTGAAGACGTAGTACTAGTGCTTAAACCCTCAATTCAACTTCTCTCAACTAGCTCATAACTTAGCTCTCAACTAGACCATGATCTAGCATTATACCGAGGATGTAGTTCATGCCCGTCAAAAGAGGAAAGATCAAACAGAGACGAGACGAGACATGATTCCCTCTCTACTAAATCGGATTTATTACCAGGCGCTGCTCACCTCACCTAGCTCATACCTCTCCCTCCCATTGGGTCTCCTCGAGGCTCACACACACAGTCACTCGTGTCCCTCACATTCCTTCTCTATATTCATTATCATGAATTCCTTCACACACAAGAACAATTATAGACGAGATAACACTCTACACACTAGTTTATCGTAGTTACTTGTTTATCGTCACACAACCACGTTTTCTGATTCACGTTTCCTGCCATCCATCCACCTAAAGAAAATGGATTTATTTTAGGATAAACAAATCCAGATAAAACATTGAGGCAGGATTCGTGACCGTCACAGAAAAAAAAAGACTGGAAATCTGTCACAATAAAAAAAACCTTGTGTTATTAACGCTGTTATTGATTATGTGTACTTGAAGGGGAAACAAGACTTCTGCTTGAGGAGAGCAAGGCGGGAGGAGAGAGGAGCGCCCTGCGTCCAGCTACCACCAAGTCAAGAAAGATGCCTGCTGTGAGTGAGTCGACGCCGCTTCTGAGGAATCCTCCAGTGAAGCCACAGCCATGCAGCAGGTCTTCCTTTACCCGCGCCCTGTCCCTGGTGACGGTGGAGCCTGCGCTCTTCTTGGAGGCGGTGGCGTATGGCGTGAACGAGAACCTGCTCACCAACCTGACGGTGGACAAGCTGTGCTCTGTGCACTTCAACTATGACGCGGAGACTTGCAGCAACCTGGACGCCGGCAACCACACGGCGCAGCAGGACCAGGTGCAGCGCCTGGCCTCAGACTACATCATGTACAACAAATGGGTGGAATATGTGCCCGCTCTCCTCACCAACCTGCTCCTAGGCTCCTTGGGGGACGCCCGGGGACGCCGCCTTCCTGTGCTTTTGACTTTCATCGGCCACCTGATGATGGCGGCGTGTTATCTGGCCAATACGTACTGGTGGCGCCTGCCAGTGTCGCTGATCTGCCTGTCCGCGCTGCCCATGGGACTATTCGGTGGCCACGTTGGGATCTCTAACGCCGTCAACGCCTACCTGAGCTCGTCCTCGGAGTCACGATCACGCACCACCTCACTCTCCAGCGTGGAGTGGGTCAAGTACGCCGCACACCCGTTGGGGGTGTACGCATCGTCTCTACTGTATGCTCATGGTGGTTACGTGCTGGCCTTCAGCTTCTACGTGCTGCTACTGCTGGCGAGCGTGCTTTACGTGCTGTTATGTGTTGGGGAGCCGCCCGTTCCTCCCGGGAGCACCAAGCTGGGTATGGCGGCTCATATCAGAAGTACGTTTGAAGTCCCAGTGAAAATCCGCCGCAGCGGTCGCCGTGGGATGGTGATGGCGGCGTACACGGCGGTTGTGATGCTGTGGTGCTTTGCCAGAGGTGGGTAGAGACACGCACGTTGACTTTGTCTAGTATTTTACCGCCACAGTAGTGATATACATAGTTTGCATGGAGGAAACTCTTGCATCAAACATTAACTGTTGGTTTGCCTCTCCCTCACGCTGACAGAGACCAAGGTACAGTTCTTCCTGTACGAGCGGAAGGTGTTCGGGTGGCAGTTGCAACAATACGCTGACTGGCTGGTGTTCAGTTACCTCGTGAAAGCTGCAGGTAAGACGCGTCCCCAGTCTGTTATATTCTAAAAGTACATATAAATGCGTACAGACGAGTAATGACCACTACACCAAACAAGTCACAAATTGCTTTTCCTGGCAATCAGTCTTTTGTAATGCGTCTCCATCTCTTCTGTTGTTCTTCTCACTCCTTGCCACGCCTGTGCAGGGCTTCTGCTGGTGGTGCCGGCCTGCAGCTATTACCTGGGGGTGCAGGACGCCATGCTGGGCTTCATCGGTGGCGTCTCCATGATGTTCTTCTACACCGTGTTTGCCACAGCACCGGAGCCTTGGGTTCTTTACATTGGTGAGGCGTGAGGGGACACAATGTTACTATGTCGTCTCAACTCTTGTTCCAATTTTGTTTTCTTTCTGTCTCCGTCTTGTCCGCAGCTGCCGTGTTGTCCCTGTGCAGTGCCGTCCCCGTGGTGACTTCCCGCGGCGCCATCTCCAAGATTGTAGCCTCCAATGACTTAGGAACGACCTTTGCCTTTCTGGCACTGCTGGAGTGCCTGGCAGTGCTGCTGGGCACGTCCTTATACACTTCCATTTACAACCTGACACTTGACATCTTCCCAGGCACGCTGTACCTAGTGATGGCCGGAGTGGGAGCGGTCGTGTGTTGCATCCATGTGTGAGTTTCCTGAAAATTCCGTCCTTATTATTTACTCATAGTAGAATGCTTAAGATGCGACTTGTTGGAAGAGTAGCCCTATGATCTGCAATCCCTTGATTAAATTAAATATCATGCTTAATTTGATAAAAATACTTTAAATGCACATATTGAATACTACGAAACTTGACAATTGCTGATGGCCAAAGACAACAGAAACGATTGATCAGAGCTAATGTGACGGTAATAAAAAAAAAAAAAAAAAAAAAAACGCCTTCCATACTTCTAACATAACCACCAACACAGAATTTAATACAGTCTCTCCTCAGCCCTTCTAATACCACTGATCTTCTACAGGTGGCTCCTCACGAACTTTGATGAAAACTACAGCAGAGGAAAGTAATCCACAAGAGGTCTATCTCTTCACCACCATCATCACTACCTTTACCGCCGCTACTATCACATCACCACCAGAAAGACGAAGGTGGGACGTACCTGCTCCTGACGGACAGACAGACAGACAGACAGACAGACAGACAATCAGTTAAAGTGTGTATATGAAATTAAAACACTGGATAACGACAAACCGTCTCTAATAGAGGAAATAAAAGCGGTGTAAAACAACACATTGCAAATAAAATATAAACACACACACACGCACGCACGCACGCACGCACACGCACACGCACACACGCACACACACACACACTGCTTCACAAGCCAGAGGACCGGGGTTCGATTCCCCGGCCGGGTGGAGATATTTGGGTGTGTCTCCTTTCACGTGTAGCCCCTGTTCACCTAGCAGTGAGTAGGTACGGGATGTAAATCGAGGAGTTGTGACCTTGTTGTCCCGGTGTGTGGTGTGTGCCTGGTCTGAGGCCTATCCGAAGATCGGAAATAATGAGCTCTGAGCTCGTTCCGTAGGGTAACGTCTGGCTGTTTCGTCAGAGACTGTAGCAGATCAAACAGTGAAACACACACACACCACATCCAAAGTGTCAGTTCTCATCCACATCCACGATAAAGCGAAAATCCATACAATAACTGAAGGCAAAACCAGGAGGAACCAACACGAATGATAGAGGCAACATAATGAAAAACTCGATTGTAAAAAACTAGAAAAATTGATCAGGCCAGAGAGAAGTATAGCGAGAACCACCACCTGTAGCAGCAATAGGATGGATGGATGGATTTTAACTTAGGCGCCGCAACAGCAAGGGTCATCTGGCTCCGCTACAATATATTAATAAAAAACATATCGTTTATAAAAAAAAAGATTTATCAAAAGCAATTAAAAACAATGAAATAAAAAGTAACTAAAAATACTAAATACGCAGCAGCAGCAGAAGTAGCATAGCACAGCAGTAGTAGCAATAACAGCAGTAGTACCAGTACGAGTGTAAGTAGCAATAGAGGAGCTTAAGTATACAGTGCCCTGAGTTTGATAAAAGGCATCAACACATCACTGATAATTTATGATGTCAGTAGCAATTTCCTAAACGTGGCGCCGCGGCAGGAACGGGACGCTAGGTAGTGGATTTATGAGCACACCTGTCTGTCACCCACTGAACGGAGCACCTGAGCGTGTAAATATTAATAGTGGCACCTGAGATACTCAATAATGATGGATACGGAGTAATAATATGAACAGGAAGGAGGAATGGAGGGACGCAGATAAGAAGGAAGATGTGGGTGAAAAGGTGAGGTTAAAGCTGGTGGATTGATTAAAGCTAAGAGATGAGAGGACGAAAATGGAAAAATGGAAAATGGTGGTGAAAGAAATGAGAGGATAATAGATGATGAAAAGATGAGTACAAAAGCAAAATGATTAAGGGATAGGAGAAGAAAAAGTAGGTTTACTACACTGTTACGACAACTACGACTACTACTACTACTACTAAAAGAAATACCACCACCACCACCAACAACCAACTAAACATGCCCTTCACCACCACCACCACACCACCACACCACTACACCACCACCACCACCACCACCACCAACAACAACCAACAACAACAAGAACACCACTCACTCCATTACATCACAACCCTCCAGGGAACACATTTAAAACATTTACTCTACATAGCCCCGTCTTTACACAGCAGCGCAGAGTATTGTGCTCAGAACAGAACATTACTTACAGTAAGAGTGACACAGGTACGGCACAGCGTTCTCACCGCCCAGGTGTATAAGGGAAGTACATTATATCTTTAGGACGAGGAATACAAAATCATAGGAGGCAGAAAGCTAAACAGACTAAACTACTACTTCTATTACTACAACTACTACTACTACTACTACTACTACTACTACTACTACTTATACAACAACTACTACTACTACTAATACCACCACAACTAAATAACGTGCGGGAAGAAGATAAGGAAGAGGAAGAGGGAGAAGGGAGCAGCGATAACGACTTAGAAGACAACGATGATGATAACGATAATTGAAAGGGTGAAAGAGAATCACAATAAGGAGAGGGTGAGGAGGAGACAACGAGGACAAGAACCATCAAGAGGAGGAAGGTTAAAACGATCAGGAAGTGGAACAAGAGAGGGAGAAATGAGGGTTTATGATAACAAAGGAAAAACGAAACAAAAACTATGATAAAGGAGAAGATATAAAGACAGCAATAAGGGTGGTGGTGGTAGTGGTGGTGCGCTCTCTCTCTCTCTCTCTCTCTCTCTCTCTCTCTCTCTCTCTCTCTCTCTCTGGTAGTAATTATGGATAACAGTGTAAATCTCAACACGTTTATAGAAAAATATATACTTTTTTTCTATTTAATTTCGCTCGTGTTTGAATTACGAACATAATCTCGTATAATGAAATATGAAAAAGAAGATAAAAAAATAAGTTTGTATATCATCGTGAACCCGAGTAAAGATTTGGTATTTATTGATAATAAAGCTTGATATAGAAACAATATCCAGTGACTTAACGAACTGATCACACACACACACACACACACACACACACACACACACACACACACACACACACACTCACACTCACAATCCTTTCAAAATATATGTATACACACTGATTCGCTCGGATTATTACGTACCAATCTACAGCACACACACTCCAGGCACGGCATACAAATACATCTACATTTTTCACCCTCACTCACTCACTCACTCACTCACTCACTCACTCACACATACATCTAGGCAGCTATGTTTGCTTCTCTCTCTTCCTACTATAAACAACACTGCATCAACTTGGCTACTCTCCTTCCTTCCTCTCTTTCTCCTCTTCCTTATATAATTATCTACACTATTCACACTCTCTCACTCATATTCATAGTTGTACTCACTCATTCACCCACTCGTCTCCATTACGTGTCCGAGTATCCATAGCTTTCCTCTCTCCTTACTTCTAAAACAACTCAAATAGCCAGTCTCTTCTTCCTCTACCTCTTCCTCCTCTTCCTCTTCTTCCTTCTTCCTCAGGTCTAGACACTGTTAAATGGTTCGCTTTGTCTTCTTGAACCGCATTCAGAAAACACTAAGGTAATCTAGACTCGTATGAACCGCCATCAAAATAATGAGGCAGAACTTTTACTCAAATAGTTTTCTTCTCCCTCACTACTCTTTTCTTCTTTTTTCTTCTGCATTCATTTATCTATTTATTTTTATATGAAGTGAGATTCTTAAGTCGTGTTGAGAAGTGATTTCTTTATGATTAAAAATAAGAAATCTTTACCGAGTGTGTGTTTTCTTATCATTTATCTTCCTCCTCTCCTCTGTATAAACGTTGCCAGCCAGTTCTCTGTCATGAGCTCTGCACTGATACCAAGATACCAAAATTTATATCAGCTTTATTTCGAGATTAAAACAATGGATATATGTGTAAAAATTCGTGTTTATCTTATGAGGCTTTAATTCGTGTGAGTGAAGCTTTGTTTGTAAGGTCTAGAGGAGGAGGAGGAGGAGGAGGAGGAGGAGGAGGAGGAGGAGGAAGACAATGTGGAGATTACTGACATTGAAGGTGAATCATACGTCTTACTTCACACACATCTCACCTAACACACACACACACACACACACACACACACACACACACACACACACACACACACATACACACACACACACACACACGATCACAAGCCCATGAGTCGCTTTATGACATCAAACGTCTCACTAACAACACGTTACCTGCACCATCATCACCACCACTACCACCACCACCACCACCACCACCACCACCAGCACTGCCTGAAGGAGATGAAAGCAAGGTAGGGGAAGGTAAAGCAAGAGAGAAGGATAGAAGAGAGGAAGAGAAAGGACGTGGGGGAGATAGATGTGAAGCGTTAAGAGAAGGTAGGAAAGGATGGGTGAGAGGAGAGATGATGAAAGGTGTGAGGAAGGTAAGGAGAGAAGATAAAGATGGAGAGATAAGCGTACCGAAAAACAGGGAGGAGGAAGAACAGGAGAGGGAAGAGGAAGAGTCAGGTGATGGAGAGAGAAAGAAAGGCAGATAATGTGAGGAATTACTTAGAAAATTGATGAGGGAAAGTAAAAGAGAGAAAAGCAAGCAAGAAGATGAGAGAGAGAGAGAGAGAGAGAGAGAGAGAGAGAGAGAGAGAGAGAGAGAGAGAGAGAGAGAGAGAGAGAGAGAGAGAGAGAGAGAGAGAGAGAGAGAGAGAGAGAGAGAGAGAGAGAGAGAGAGAGAGAGAGAGAGAGAGAAGCAAGCAAGCGAGTTGGGAGAAACGCAAGGGAAAGAAGTAAACAACGAGGAAGCTGGAAAGAAACTGGGGAGAAACTGGGGAGATAGAAGCAAATAAGAGAGAGCTGGGAAGACAAAACAGCAAGCAAGAAACTAAAGCTATTTGGGAAAAGAGCAAACTGGGGAGAGACGAGAATGAATTTAGTGGGCGTTGCAGAGACTGGAGATGAAAGTAAGGAGAAAACGAAGAGGGGAGCTGAGGAGATTAGAGTAAACAAGAAGCTGGAAAATGAGTAAAATGGGAAAGTTAATGGAAGCTGCAGAGAATAGGGAGACACAAGCAAGAAAGTGTGAGGAGAAGGAGAAGCAAGTAAGGAGAGAGCCAGTAGGGAGTTACTGAGCACCTATCTCCTTCCCCATTCCCTTCTTGCACTCCAAAAAAGTGGAGGGGGTTGGATAGGGGGCGTTTGGTGGTGCTGCGCTAACATTTTTCACCCCCACTCGGCGCCATTAGGTCAAACGCCCCAGGAGCCTTGTAATCCTTAATCGATGGTTTACCAATAACGACTCGGCTCCTCCCCTCGCGCCCCACTAAGGGAATGGATGGTCTGAGCCAAAGGAGGGCGTGTTGCGAGAGTATACGTATTAGCCTCGTATTCTCAAACACTTCAGCGCTTCACCTCTACTATTTCAAGAGGGTTTATTTAAATGTACACGAGTTTTTAAGGTGTGTTCACGGTTCTAGAGACAGAGTGACAAGATTTATACATTATTAACAGGAGAAATACTCTTGAAAACGCAGCTAATCACCTCCGTGGCCTTGGAAAATAGTCGTGGTGATAGAGCAAAGCGTTTCTGAATACGGACCTTAGAAGTTTTTAAGTGTGTTTACGGTTCCAGAGACAGAGCGACAAGATTTCTACATTATTAACTGGAGAAGCA
>NC_059303.1:16450708-16453208 GCF_017591435.1 Portunus trituberculatus | reverse complement strand
ACACACACACACACACACCAACTACACATATTCAAAGTCAAACACACACACACACACACACACACACACACACACACACACACACACACACACACACACACACACACACACACACACACACACACACACACACACACACACACACACACACACACACACACACACACACACACACCAACTACACATATTCAAAGTCAAAGTCAAACACGATACACACACACACACACACACACACACACACATATTCACACACACACACACACACACACACACACACACACACACACACACACACACACACACACACACACACACACACACACACACACACACGAAATATATATTGGAAAAAAAGTTTCTCCCTGAACATAACATGATCCCAAAGTTTCCCACATTAATTCGAGTGCACAGGATCACATTTACCACACGAGAGAGAGAGAGAGAGAGAGAGAGAGAGAGAGAGAGAGAGAGAGAGAGAGAGAGAGAGAGAGAGAGAGAGAGAGAGAGAGAGAGAGTAACGATCAACATTCTAACACAGTGATTCCTATGCTGTAACTGAAAAATAAAACAAAAAGAGAAGTATTGATCAACAGAATCCAATAAAAAAAAAAACTTTACATGCTATAGAAAAATTAAAGAGTATATATTATTTTTCACTCTCCCACACTCTCAAATTATCAACTCTCATTACCTTCTGTAGTGGTTTTGGCGAATTATGCAAATGAGCCTATAATGAAATTTTTAGGTGCATTACGTACTTAATGAGAGAGCGAGAGCGAGAGAGAGAGAGAGAGAGAGAGAGAGAGAGAGAGAGAGAGAGAGAGAGAGAGAGAGAGAGAGAGAGAGTCCTTCAGATAAGTAGAGAGCCGTGGAAGGAAGAATATATGGGCCACTGAGTCAGGCTGAGGATATTACCATATTGACTCCAAAGAAGAAGGGAGAATATCGATACAGGAGGAGGAGGAGGAGGAGGAGGAGGAGGAGGAGGAGGAGGAGGAGGAGGAGGAGGAGGAGGAGGAGGAGGAGGAGGAGGAGGAGGAGTAATACAAAGGAAAGAACAGACAGTAACAACCCTACTGGGCTTAACGAGGCTGTCTGTGTGAATATTCCACCACTAGAGATTCTACGAGTCGGAGGCTGAACGACACCAGGGTTCAAGGAAGAAGAACAAGAGGGCACAGGAAGAAAGTCAAAGATATGATAAGAAAGGTTGAAAGAGAAAAAAAAAGTGAGTTATTTGAGAAAGACGAGGAGAAGGAGGAAGAGGAAGAGGAAGAAGAAGATGGAGGAAGAGGAAGAGGAAGAGGAAGAGGAGGAGGATGGATGGATTTTAAATAAGACGCCGCAACATGAGGAGGAGGAATAGAGCAACTCGTACGATAGACAAGTAGGCAAATAACGAAGTGAGAACGAGGAAGAAAAAAAAAAGAAGAAATAAAATAGAGAAAATAAGGCAAAGGAACATAAAAAATCGGAAAAAGAAAGAAAGGAAGTCAGAAATAAAGTACAAATTACGAGAAATTCAGGAAAATGGAAGAGAAAAGAAAAATAGACTAGAATGAAAATAAACGGATCTATATAAAAAAAAGAAAGGACGAAAGAAATAAATTAGACAGACAGACAGACAGACAGACTGACTGACACACACACACACACACACACACACACACACACACACACACACACACACACACACACAGGGATAGACCAGACAAGATTAAAAGAGAGAAAAAGAATCCAATGTCATGAATGGAGATTATAAATAGAGAAAGTTAATTAACAGGTCGATATAAAAAGAATGTGTTCAATATTTGTAATCAACAACAGAAACAAAGAACATTTTTTTCGATATTCCTTTTATTTCCAGTTAGAACTTTTGCTTCGTTTCTTTCGTCCATGTCTCTCTCTCTCTCTCTCTCTCTCTCTCTCTCTCTCTCTCTCTCTCTCTCTCTCTCTCAGACACAAACTGAAATACCTTTTATCTTCACCACAAAACAAGACGAACTATTGAAGAAATACCTTTTATCTTCACCACAAAACAAGACGAACTATTGAAGAATCTCTCTCTCTCTCTCTCTCTCTCTCTCTCTCTCTCTCTCTCTCTCTCTCTCTCTGTTGATCCTCTCTTTTTGTCTCCTTGTCTGTTTTTTTACGTTTTCTTCTTGTCTTGCATTTGTGCTTCATTCTTTTGTTGTCTTTGCATGCATTCCTTTATTATTTTTGTTTTCTTTTCTACATTTTTTTTTACATTTTCGTTTATTTTCTGTTTTTCTTGTTTTCCAAAGTTTCGTGTGTGTGTGTGTGTGTGTGTGTGTGTGTGTGTGTGTGTGTGTGTGTGTGTGTGTGTGTGTGTGTGTGTGTGTGTGTGTGTGAGGCATTGTAACGTTAACGTGTATACATAACTTTTCATAAGCAATAGTTCTCTCTCTCTCTCTCTCTCTCTCTCTCTCTCTCTCTCTCTCTCTCTCTCTCTCTCTCGTTCTTCCCACGGCCCTGTTAA
>NC_059303.1:16443208-16445708 GCF_017591435.1 Portunus trituberculatus | reverse complement strand
GACTGGTTTAAGTTACGTTTTGTTAGATTTGATTAGCTTTCGTTAGATTAGGTTAGGTTATGCCTTCCTAATGTCAATAAAATGGTCTAATCATGTCCAAACCCCAAAGTAAAAAATGTGTCCCAGTAATGAAGGGGTTAAATAATAAAAATAACTACCAGGTAACAATTCAGTATTTTGCCTCACGTGTCTCTTATATGTATTAAACTCAGGTAATTGTCGTTTTACCTGAAGCATCCTCCTCTTCCTCTTCCCTCCCTACTTCTCCTCCTCCTCCTCTTTGTTGCCCTTTTCCTTCTTCCCTTCATTTCTCAACGTTCCATCTATTGCACGCATCTTTGCATCTCTCTTCACCTCTCCATTCCTTCCTTTCCTCTCCCAGGCTCTTGTCACCCCTTTATCCCTCCATCAGTCTTTAAGCCTCCTCATCACCCTATTCACATTCATCACCTTTATCTCTCTCTCTCTCTCTCTCTCTCTCTCTCTCTCTCTCTCTCTCTCTCTCTCTCTCTCTCTCTCTCTCTCTCTCTCTCTCTCTCTACTCTGCATCCTTCAAGACATTCCTACACTCACAAACTGAAGGAATTACCAAAGACCTCAGTTGCCGCCCACGATTGCTCATTAGTACACACTCGCCCACGCCCACACATTCCCACACACGCCTATCATTCTCTCGTCAAAGTCTCTCCCCTTTTTCTCATTTCCTAAAAGTCTGTCACTATAAAAACGAGTCTTCGCTTTCTTTAAGCATAGAGGGTGTCTTTGTGAGCATTTTTACCGTCGATAATAAGGCAGTGAAGTTTTTTTATAATGTCACAAAACTAGATGGCTTTTCTTCCTTTCTCCTCGTGTCTCTCCTCTTTTATCTCCTCTCCCTCCCTCCCTGCCGAGTCTTCCTCCTCCACCTTCTCCTCCTTTATTAACCTTTTTCTATATGAGAGGTTCTTATTCTTGTTTTTTTTTTTTTTTTCATCTTTTATATTCCTCATCTCTTTCTTTGATTTATTTCTCAGGTTCTCGGTTCGTGTTTTTGTTTATCTATTCACTTCGTTGTAATTTTATTTGTCTTTTTAGCCTCTTTTTTCAGTTTTCTCTAAGGATTTCCAAGTTTTTCCTGCTTAATCTGTTTTGTTTGATTTTCTTTGCACTTTTAGATTTTTCCACCTTCTTTCTTTCGTTCCTCCTCTCCTTCCTTTTCCTTATCCTCTTCCTCCGCTTTCTTGGTCAAAAGGAAATGAAGGTTGTGGGGGAAGAAGAGAAAGGTCGATGAAGATCACTCAGATATTTTGGAGGTTAAATCACAAAATAAAGCCAAATGTTTTAGAAATGTTTACGATTTTTATGTTCTATTGTGTTCTCAAATAACTTTATTCGTTAACGCTTTATTTTTGCTATCGCCCTTCAGTAATTTTGTTTAACGCCTTCAGTACCTGGACACATTTCTACCTTGTGATTTGGGTACGATTAAATCATTACATTTACAATAGGAAAGGTCTATGAAGGTCAGAAGATTAATGGCCACAGTCTTCACTATTCTAATCCTCCACATGAGTGAGTTTCTGATAATATATTAAAATCACAAAATAATAAACAGAATGAATATGAAAACGCGTCCTGGTACGTAAGGGGTTAAGATTTCTGTACGATTAGACCATTTCATTTACATTAAGAAGGATCTGTGGAGGTCAGAAGATAACAGAACAAAGTCTTCACTATTTTAATCCCACAGATAAGTTTCTGAAGCTGTAGAAAATCACAAAATAGTAAGCAGAATGAATATAAAAACGCGTCCTAGTACTGAAGGGGTTAAGATTTGTGTACGATTAGACCATTCTACTTACATTAGGAAGGATCTATTGAGGTCAGAAGATTAATGGCCACACTCTTCACTATCAGTTAGTACTTAAATCTGCATCATTTACAGGCATATTAACGGTTTAATTCATTTTTCGTCTTCTCTTAAGTCTACGAATCATTATCTTCAACAATCTAATTTAACTTATTCCATTACAAAATCAATTATCTCATAACTTCCTTGTCTTTCTCCTCCTTTTCGTTCTTCCTTTCACTCCTCTTTCTCCTACCACATTTCACTCCTATATCTTTAACTCCCTCTCTTTCTTTCTTTACTTTCCCTCTCTCACTTCCCTACTACCCTTTTCTATTTCTTTCCTCTTGTGTATATCAATTTTTCACTGCATATTCCTCTCTCATATTCCTATTCACATTTTTTCATTCCTTCATTCGTTTCCTTCCTTCTTTTCTATTTGGTGTATCAGTGTATCCAATTTTTCACTATTCATCCTTCACTATCTCCTAATTCTTCACTTTTTCTTTTTCTATTACATTTCTTTACCTTTCACTTTCCTGCATTCTGTCTTCCTGTTCTTCCTTGTTTCCTGTTTGGTGTATCTCTGCATTTTTTTTCCTACCATTACTTACTCTTCTATTCCCATCGCTTATCCAACTTCTTGCTTTTCTTCTTTTCCATCTTCTTTTC